>NC_139254.1:28665299-29263093 GCF_977018435.1 Lepisma saccharinum
AGAGAGAGAGAGAGAGAGAGAGATTTAAAGTGAGAACAGAAAATAAAAAGAAGAGTGAGTGAAAATAAAGAAATAGAGTGAGAGAAAGCAAGGCAAGAAGTGTGTGTGATAGAGAGAGAGAGAGAGAAAGAGAGAGAGAGAGAGAAAGTGAGAGCAAAAAATAAAAAACAGTGAGTGAAAATAAGGAAATAGAGTGAGAGAAAGCAAGGCAAGAGGAGAGAGAGTGAGAGAGAGAGATAAAGTGAGAACAAAAAATAAAAAGAAGAGTGAGTGAAAATAAAGAAATAGAGTGAGAGAAAGCAAGGCAAGAAGTGTGTGTGTGTGTGTGTGTGTGAGAGAGAGAGAGAGAGAGAGAGAGAGAGAGATAAAGTGAGAACAAAAAATAAAAAAAGAGTGAGTGAAAATAAGGAAATAGAGTGAGAGAAGCAAGGCAAGAAGTGTGTGTGAGAGAGAGAGAGAGAGAGAGAGAGAGAGAGAGATAAAGTGAGAGCAAAAAAATAAAGAAACAGTGAGTGAAAATAAGGAAATAAAGTGAGAGAAAGCAAGGCAAGAGGAGAGAGAGATATATATGTATATATAAAGTGAGAGCAAAACATAGAAAAGAGTGAGTAAAAATAAGTAAATAGAGTGAGAGAAAGCAAGGCAAGGGGAGAGAAAGAGATAGATAGATAGATAGAGAGAGAGAGAGAGAGAGAGAGAGAGAGAGAGAGAGAGAGAGATAAAGTGAGAGCAAAAAATAAAGAAACAGTGAGTGAAAATAAGGAAATAGAGTGAGAGAAAGCAAGGGAAGAAGTGAGAGAGAGAGAGAGAGAGAGAGAGAGAGAGATAAAGTGAGAGCAAAAAATAAAAAAGAGTGAGTGAAAATAAGTAAATAGAGTGAGAGAAAGCAAGGCAAGGGAAAGAGAGAGAGAGAGAGAGTGAGAGAGAGAGAGAGAAATGAATGTTTCTCGTTCTCTTTCTTCCTTTTCTGAATATTTCCTCTTCATGTAATGTTTTGACGTTTTCAAAACCCATTTCTCTATTCTATTTTTGTGCAGTGTCTTATCTCGTTCAGCTCATTCCTTTCAAAATTATTATTTTTGTTCTAATTGTAGGATATCATTTTCATTTCAAACTAGTGTGTTATTCTTCTCCTTGTTAACTTTTGGTAAAAGTTTCATTATGTTAATATGCCGGCTCGGTGGTTGAGGCCGTTTAGTGGCCGACTTTCTATCCCGCCACCGAAGTTCGGGTCTCGACCTGGTCATGTTTCTCCTTGCGAGTGTCCTTTCATCAATTTCATATAGTAATCATTCCTCCTCTTATTCGTGATCTGGAAAATTAAGAAGAAATACATTGGTAATGGATATTTCTTTCACACTTGTTCTGTTTTGTCATTTATTTCTTCGGCGTTTGCTCTTTTTCATTATAAATATGAAACTCATTATTTTCTGTATTACTATTTTTACTATTAACGGCATGCAGTATTAATTAAATGACGGTTACATACAAAAAATGTAACGAAGCGATATGACATAAATTATATAAATTACATTTTAACATTTACCTTGTTTTTCAGAGAAGTGAGTCTTACTCTTTGATCACTCATAATGAGCGTAATGACGTTTTGAACTTACCCCAACAAACGCACGTCAGACACTGACACACGCGAGACGCGACACCTACTTCTTGAATAATATTCTCGAGCAACTAACAGTAGAATAGTACAATGCGAAACCCCTTTAATAATGCTTGCGCCGAGAGTTTAATTCTCAACCATTCAACGCGAATCACATGCTTTTGATATGCGGCCAATGCCGGCAGTAACAAGGAAAGGCGTTCCTGGAACGCAGCCAAGCCGGTGTTGTCTTTCAAGAGCAAGCGGCAGGCTCCACGTTCTTGCCGCAATCGCCGACCCGACTCAGCACAATACTGTACATTCGAAGCAACAACGTCGGTAATTAAAACAACAAATTAGTAAACTAGTTCCGAGCCCTGCCAGCCTATCTCTCTTAAGAGATATTCTTCGTTAACTTATATTTACAATAAAACTACATTAACTAATTCCATTGGTGTGTCCGGAGAGAAAAAAGCCAATCCGAGAATTAGGAATTCCTTATAAATTTAAAACAAGCAATTGTGTCCCTACCAAAGTGCCGCTCTAGGCCAGGGCCTATGAGGCCTATTGGGAAATCCGGATTCAGAGACGCGTCGACCTCCGTGGCCCAGTGATCAGCACCAGGGGTCCCGGGTTCGAATCCCGGTTAAGACGTGGATGTTTTGATTGAATTTAAAATTGTGGGTGCGTCAGTAATATTTGCACCCGTCACATTATACGCGGACCAGTCCGTTACCATAACCATAGCTCATTTCCAATCTTACGGCGGGCGCTCTAGAAGCTTGCAAGGGAAATGGTGAGCGGGGAAGCGACCAATCCAGGGCGATAAGAATCACAGCAGCCTGTAGAACGTGATGTGGGCAGAACTTCCTCCACTTAACTCTCGGCGCCACCGCTGTTGTCTGGTTGGTCTGCTGCGTATGTCCCGCTCCCTACTTCCCTTGACAGCATGTAGGACGCCCACCGTAACAGTAGAAAAGACCTTTAAAAAAACACGTGTGTGAGGTTAAAAGCTGAAGCTTCAAAGGGGCAGTCAGCACGTACGTATAAGCAGTGGCGGCGATTGGGTTCCAAAACTAGGGGGGCAAGGTTCCAAAACTGTGGGGGGATGACCGTTTACTTTCCCTTGTATATAAGGTTTAACATAGTGCGGGGGCAAAAGTGGTAAAAAGTGGGATGGGGCAACTGCCACCTTCACCCCCTAATCGCCGCCACTGCGTATAAGGACAAAACAAAGGACAACACACACACATCCCTACAGAGGATTATACTGGTAGTAGGTCCGGACGCCAGAGCCTCGTTAGTCTGCAAAATGCAGTCCAGGGTGTACTACATGGAAGTGAGGTTGACATTTGAGTGTACTACGTGGAAGGTCACCCCTTATACACTGACATGGATGTTTGTGCTTGTCCGTAATGGCAAAGAGAATTGAGTATAAACTGAAACATGTGAAACTGAGAAAGAATTACGTAAAAAAATACCACTTAAGGTTTTTCATTCCTTAAAAAAATAAAATGTCGGTTGGGTGTCCAACTGCACTCGGGAAACCCGAATTCGATTCCCATCTTGACTGATTTTTTATTTCTGTTCCTTCTCTCACTCTAATGGATTACTACATACAACCACTTTTGCTCGCTCGTACTTGTTCGAGTCTCCCACGCTCGAGCGTTTTGCAATATCATTTTAAAGTGGCCATAATCGCAGGTATAATATCCGTCCTGGCAGTTCCAGCCCACAATTATCTGTTTCATTTTCATGTATCACTGCATTGGTGAGATAGACTAAACTCGTACATTTTAACATGGACATAACGATTATGTTTACTAAGTTTCAATTCCACTGTCTATACCGCTCGTTTTGTCTGTTTCGCTCGGAGCAAAGAAGCTCACAGTTCCGTACGCTATCTAGCGTCGTCCGTGCGAACTATTTGGCGCTCGAGCGAAATGCTCTTCCTGCAGCACTCTACTCTCTATCTATATTTTATTTCCCTCTCTCTCTGTCTCTCTCTTTCTCCGTCCCTGCTATTACTCCATTTTCATATATCGGCCAATTTGAGTGTTGAGCGCACACGAGAACGGTTCCAGTACTTTTATATTAATATATCCGACTGTTTCGGTTATTTTATTTACATGAATGCATTGTGGCGTAGCATGAGCATTTCGGGTGGGAACGCCAAGTCCAAAGAAAGGTTACACCCTTTTTGCGTAATAGTTTACTTATGGGATTATTCGATATAAGTATTGTCTATTTGAAAGTACAATTTCGCCCGAGCCTGTGGCCGAGTGGTTAGCGCTGCGACGCCAAGGGTCCCGGGTTCGAATCCCGGTCGGGCTTGGTTGTTTGTGAATGTCCATTCATCAATTTCATCATTTCATCACTCATCCCCATCTTCGCAAATTAGCCAAGAGGCACAAAACGCGAAGTAAAATAAACTAAATCAAATCAAAATCAAATAAATCTGATAAAACATGATCCATGCATATTTAAAAGCTAGTAAAAGTGATGCCTCACTA
The DNA here is from genome assembly GCF_977018435.1 of Lepisma saccharinum. Taxonomy (NCBI): domain Eukaryota; kingdom Metazoa; phylum Arthropoda; class Insecta; order Zygentoma; family Lepismatidae; genus Lepisma; species Lepisma saccharinum. Next base: position 28,669,410 of record NC_139254.1, read on the forward strand.
TGCAAGAAAGGTTTGGAAGACGGTATTTTCTAGCTTTTCATAATTAAGTTGTTCAAGTCAGAACACCTTACGCCATTCGGAATCTTTTGCATAAAATATAGTACATGTGTAGCGAAACTACGTCTATTTTGTTTCTTACAGCACACCCAGCTAACCAAGGAAACCTTTCGGCATGACGCAAGTCATTAAAAAGGGTACCAGAATCATAAGCGCTTCTAGAACAATAGTAGACGTATTATTATTGTGGATGATCTAACTATTGATTAATTTGGTTTATTTTACATCGCTTTACGGCCACTTTTGGTTAATCGCGAAAATGAATGTTATAAGTGATGATATTGATGAAGTTGAAGGGACAATCACAAAGAATACCCATGCTAACCACTCCGTCAGAGGTGTGGGGGATGATGCACCTCGTACACTCTACTGACATAATAGTGCCGATTGATAATTCAGACTACTGTCTGACATACATCACGTTGCGACATAAAAAAACCCTGATGATAATAATAACCCATGACTCGATAGCCCTCGAAAGGGCCTGGGTCTATCTCCCGGCTGCCAGTCTCCCTCCCACAATCCTACCTAGAGGTGTGGAGTTCTTCAACCGGTAATGGGGTGACGTGGGGTTAGCACCTCGAGCCCCCAGCCGTTGTAGGAGATTTCCGAGACCGGGTTACGCTACTCACTCGCAGCTCCCCAATTTCCTCATGATGGTGGGTTGCCACCGACCCCATACTGCTACGCCCCTTGTGGGTACGTACTTACATGTTATTTACCACGGCTACAGATATCTTAATCTCAGGGGGATAGGTTCTTTGTTTGAGAATTCCAAATAAGAAAGCGTTTTATAGCCAAGAGGATATAGTTAAATGCGGATCTATATTATGAGAACTAGACAAAATACAGAGAAAAATATATAGCGACATTGAAATATATCGAAAATTTACATCGGTTACATTCTTCTTGAAAGGAAACCTTCTTCTTTCTCTTCGTAATTATGGAAAGGCTTCTTCTTCTTCTCTCTCTTGATTATAGAATAGGCTTCTTCTTCTTTGATTATGGAAAAGGCTTCTTCTTCTTTTGATTATGGAAATAAGCTTCTTCTTCTTTAATTATGGAAAAGGCTTCTTCTTCTTTTCTTCTTTGATTATGGAAAAGGCTTCTTCTTCTTTTCTTCTTTGATTATGGAAAAGCTTCTTCTTCTTTTCCTTTTGATTATTGAATAGGCTTCTTCTTCTTTTGATTATGGAAAAGACTTCTTTTATTATTTCTTCTATATATAAGAAATCTAGTTGCGTCGTCTCGCTTCCTTTTCTTTATGCCCTATATATGTTTTCTTTCCCTTTCCCGGTTTCTTTGGCAAACGATACAAGCTATACTTATATAAAGGAGTAGGGTCGACTAAACTGACACTAGCGCCACCTCCTATGTAACGACCAAAGGGGAATAACCAGGATCGCTAATAACAAGCGCTGCCAATGGCCCAGTGCGACTAAAAAAGAAGCGCAACCGTAAAGTGCTTCGGGGCGTCTAATTGACCACAGCGCCACCGGGGAACGGACAAATGCAAAAGCTGACGATGTTCTCCTCGTCAGAGAATCAAAAAGAAATTGAGATACATTTCTGAATTCATTTGCTCGCTTAATAAATTTCCTAAACATTTCATATGCGGCTATATTCTTAATTCTTTTAAATTACTATATACATCATTCTATTTACTTCTATTATAGTATTTGAACTCTTCTTTTATATATTTCTCAATTTACTATAATATATATAATCCCTCTTCTCCGCTCCTAGTTTGTACAATGAGCTCTGCTCTTCTTTATATGGCGTGCTGCCATCTATCGTCGATTCCGAGAAACCATTCCTCCTTGCAACCTTCATTGTGTCATCGAAACTGGCACGTGACAAAACACAGGCCGAGAACCCAGAGACTGAACCCAGGCGGACTCCAACCCATGCCGTTCCGCAGTCGGAGCCCAACGCACAGCGCCTTAGACCGCACGGCCACGGAAAACCTGATAAATATTTTAAAATAATTTCATCCAGAGATCATTCCATGTTAAGAGTTTTGAAACGAACGCTAAACATTTCCATTGACAAGATATAAAGGATTTAGATATTAACGAACAAATTAACTTTCTTAATGATACATTACTTTTGGGGGTTAAGTGGACCGAACTTTGCCCACGAATAAATTACCTCTATTTCTAACATTTCATAACACGAGGACTGAAAACTATAACGAAAACTGTGTTGTTCCTTTTTTGGTTTTTAATACACATCGCTGTTCGTGCGATAAATTACACAAAGAAGATATTCGAGTTTGGTCAAGTTACGTGAGTCATATTGCGTATTGTAGCATCACACAGCACGAGCGCGAAGAACGGGGTAGGTTTGTCGTCTGCATCGGAAAGGCACGAAGGGTCACATGAGCCCTAGAACCAATCAAGTTGTTCCGTACGCCGGCGTACAAGAGAGCATTTCGCGCGTACTGTAGAGATACAAGGAATACAAGCTTTACCTCCAGACAGGCAGAGACCTGTACGCCAAACCTACCCGGCGTCCGGCCCGCAAAGGCATTAGAGGAATGCTACGATGAGAGCTGTTTAGTGGAGCGTTGTAGACATACCGAGATAAATAGCTATTACAATGCCATATAGTTCAAACATATACCGTGTGGTCCAAAAGTCCCGCAACGGTCAAATATCGTGCAAAATACACATCGAATCGGAAAACGAAAGAAATACATGTACGTGTTGAATAAGTGAAAGTAAGCTATTCAATGATATCACACTTGATTTTCCACCCCAGCCCCCTGTGAAATTTTAAATGGAAACCCCATTTTGTATTGTAGAATCGGAAAGAGGACTTCATTCCGAGTCCAACGAGCTATCAACCATCCTCCTAACTCAATTAGGAACGGAGATATGGCGATTTTAAATTTTCGCAAAAGAAAAAAAAATCAAAGGGACGTAATTATGCCCCTAATTCAGCTAGAGTGAAATGGATTGCAGATTCGGAATCTGCACGTCAACGCCTTTCAATAGAGTATATGGAAAGGGGGCGTCTACGATCACATGCAGATTCCGAAATCTGCAATCGCTTTCACTGTAGCTCAATTAGGGGCAGAGATACGTCCCTTTGAATTATTTTTTTTTGGTTTTATGAAATTTCCACTTTTTTTTTTTTTTTTTTTTAAAAAAAAATATTTTTTTAAGTCGCCATATCTCCGTTCCTAATTGAGCTAGGAGGATGGTTGATAGCTCATTGGACTCGGAATAAAGTCCTCTTTCCGATTCTACAATACAAAATGGAGTTTCCATTTAAAATTTCACAGTTGCCCTGTCCCACCCACAGGGGGCGGGGGTGGGGAATCAAGTGTGATATCATTGAATAGCTTACTTTCACTTATTCAACATGATTTTTTTCGTTTTCCGATTCGATGTGTATTTCTCACGAAATTTGACCGTTCCGGGACTTTTGGACCACCCGGTATATAATTAGTAATGTTTTACATTTTATTTACAGCATTCACGCATCTTCCCCCATTTTAAATCAGCAAACGCCGGGCGTATTGGCGTTTAATAACGCTACGCCCTGCATGAGTGTATTAAAGAAACCACTTGCACTGAATATTATTTCACTGCAATTTATCTTCCGTTTTCTGTCTTGTTTGCATCTTTACTATCTTTCCCTCTTAAAGGGCTTCTTTAATTCGGCTTGTCCTACTTTCTCCGGTTTCTGTTTTTTTATCTTTTACTTTCTATCTCCGCTTTCTACCTTTTTTTATTTCTTTATTTTTTTTTCTTTTTTTGCCTGAAACATTTTTTCCTTCTATCGCTTAAAACATTTTTGAAACTTTCCCATGTAACTGTAAAGAAACTAAAGAAACTAAAATTGGCCGTAATTTTTAAATATGACGTCCTTTGCATAACATCGAATTAAAGGGAGTTTTAGTGTGTTAATTAAGGCCAGTATGACATTTCTGTCAAATTTCTATTTCATTTTTAGCTCTGAAAATTTTGACCTTAATTTACAGCACAAATACGTTATTTGAAGGTTAATTATTAGGGACGATTGTTTAATTTTTTTACGTCAAGGCGATTTTACCCATTGTTAATTGCCAATGCATTATTATTGTAGACGTTTCCTTGGCTGATAGCTTAATTTATTTGTTCACAATTGTTCTGCATGAAATCTTGGAATGAAGTGATTGACTGGTAAGCTTAGAATAAGAAAATTTAATAGCAAATAAGTATCATATCTAATCTACCATATCCTTCATTCTCTGCAGGCCTTTGTGCAACAGCTAGTTGCACAATGCTACAGGTTATGGATCAAGCAATACAGCTACAATGCTACGAAGAAAAAGGGGCTGAAGGCGTTCTGAAATATCAAGTAAGTTTACATTCATTAGTGTATGAAGGCAAATAATACACAGAGTGTCCAGCCTAAAAGTAGACAGAGGATATTATTGCTAAGAATTTTTATTCTGCGTACTTGATAAATTATAGCAAGTGTTAAAAGGGACCTGAATTCTGTTCTACCCACACTTGGAATATGTTTCACCATATTTCTAGTTGGTTCCTCAATGTATATTATATATCCCAGCGATGATATTCAATTCTTTGATTGAGTGAGAGAGAGAGAGAGAGAGAATTGTACATCAACGTAAGGATAAAATTGCGGAGAATACGTCTGTATATTACACATACCTTACAGAGAATAATGCAAATAGTAACTGGAGTAAGGAAGTCATGTGTTTTTTTTAAAAAAATGAAGCCATACCAGTTCCAAAGCACATTTGCAGCGACGCTGCCAAAGTTGCCTCACTTGACTGCAGCGGCGCCACTTGTTAGCTGCGGTTCCGGCAGGCTAGGAGCATTCGCTTTATTCCATGTCTTACTTCAGTTATTGTTTACCTTATCCTCTGTAAGGTATGTGTAATATGTATACGTATTATCAAAAATCTCATCTTTCCATTGTTATACGATGCATATCACAGTTTGTTTCATGACTGATGTCAGAATTTAAAAAGTAGTAGAAAATGTGGTAATATGGAACCCTTCTGATAATTTGGAACCCTTGAATATCTGAAGAACACGCTGCTGAACTCTAGTGACGACACTTGCTACTTGTTTATTAGTTTACCTTGAAGGTCATAGGAGATCTGTGATAGGACCGTTCCAGTCACCATTTATGTAATGGCGGGTGTTTGACAAATTTCAAATCTTAGTAATGGTCAGTGGCGGCTCGTGGTTCAGAATCTTGGTGGTTGCAGCATATACACATAATATATTTATATAACTTTAATCTGTATACATTTATAATGTAATACATGTATTTATAATTTTATATGTGACTGACACGTGACACTTTCGAGGAGTACAATTAATAATCATCATACAAAATTTGAAGTTTCCATTCATTCGGCAGCATGCAGAATTGTGTTCTTTGTGATTACATAAGAAGTACTTTAATGTTCGGATCCCACTTTAAACTGTAGGTCAGGCCCGTAGCTAGGGGGGGGCAAGGGGCAACTGCCCCCCTGAGAGCCTGCTTTGCCCCCCTGTGAAAAATACAGAACACATTCCTACCTGGAAATCTCACTAATCTTTACAATTATATCATGTGTTACTCTAGCAACATTAAAAGACACTTATTGTTTTTGTGGTTTATTAGGGTGTATGGGATTCCGTATAATGTCGTATCAGGATTGGGAGGAAAAATTCCCTTCCAGATTCAGACTTCGGGAAATGATTTTGCAATTTTCAGTATTTAGAACAGTTGTGAGTAATCTTATCCTAATGTGTTTGGATGTTTTTCTTGGAGTGTTGCTATGAAGTTTGAACTGCTTAAATTTTTGTTTCCCCAGTCTACCTTTTGGTAATAGTGATTCATGTGGTAGAGAGAGGGAGTGGATATTTGATATTTGTTACTTAGCGTTGTTTTTCTGCATTTTCTAGCTAATCGCAACAATGAGTGATGACGTGAAATTGATGAAGAGACACTCATAAACAGTGTCGCAACCACAGGGGGGCAAGGGGCATTGTCCCCCGGTCCCCCGACCTTGGATGGAAGTCCATTCTAGGGAAAGCAAACATTGAAGTAAAAAGAACAAGACTAGGAGAATCTAAGAATAGCAGGACAATTGGATACTCATGATGGATTAGTTTTTACGTGTCCTTGCATTTTTATTCCAGACAAATAAAACTACATTTCGTAAAATTTTCTTGCTCGCTTCGCTCGCAAAATCTGCTATGAGGCGGCAAGAGTCGGCCCTGTGAGCAAAACGATCTATATGAAGAAAAAAATTAAAGAAAATGCCCTGGTGATCCGTAAAATTATTTGCGCCCTATTAAAATAATTTCTTACTAAAGAACTTAATATGAAATATTAATGATGACACTGTAATCCAAGAAGTCATTGATCAATCAAGGGATTCCTATTTCTTTGTCAGGTGTCAAAACATGCATTTCAACTATAATATAATACAATTCACACAATATTTTGCAAAATGGTTAACGTAACCAGTAGGCAACCATTGTCTGTAGTGATGCAAGAGTCTCCCCTTTGAAGGAAATTGAGTCTGTGGTGGACTGAGGGACCCATGTTTTAATGTTTTAGCAAGTAGGCCTACAAAATATGTATTACAAATTTTTACACAATTCATCAAAGTGTAGATAATATGTAACCATTATTATTTAATTAATTCCATTTTTCTTGCACAATGGTATTGTTGGATTCTCGTTAGATTCATTTGTGCGTAAATATCTTGCATACTGGAAACTAGAGGGAATCATTATGAAGCATGATTTATAAAGGGCTCCCTTAATCAGTTCTGAAGAGAGGCCCAAAGCTGTTGGCAGTGACGGATTATTATTGATGCTGCAGCATTAGACCCATTCCTGAAATAGGCCCAGATGAAAACAGACGAGAATTTTCCGAAAGCTGAACAGTTTTATTTTGCTATATTAACCTGAAAATAAATCTTAGAATGAAATTTTGGAGCCCCAATTTCGGACGCCTAGACACAGCGTTACTTATCATACAGTTACTATTATTCTTTGCTCATCAGGCCCAATCTCGTCTTAATCCGGCCCTGGCTGTTGGTACATATTAATCGTCTATTAACATTATCGACCTGTAAATATCAAGTATACAGTCCCTATTAGTCTATTTATGTTAAACTTTATGTTCTTTGTCAATCTGGAAAGGTCATTATCGAAATATTGCTATTTGATGTTGCTCGAAGTTTTTTTTTTGTTCGTTGCAGTTTCAATGTATCACCCCTTTTTTGGTACTTACCTCTTTTGGGGGAAGGCGCAAGTGCCTCTGTATACCCTGCTATATCTGCCAATGCGACACAACATATTAAAAATTTGCCCCCTCTAGGATTGACTTCGCCCCCTTACAAAGAATTCCTGGGTACGGGCCTGCTGTAGGTCCAGTCCCGATTAGTCTTTCTGTGCATTAATGGATTTAACCCTTCAAGCCGGGAGTTAAATACCCATCAGCCGGTGCGAGAGGCGGTAATTTTAAATCACCAAAACAGCAATTTTCTCATTATGTCACAAAATTGAACATATCTTAAAAACCATTTGCTCAATTACAATGAAATTTTCAGGACTTGTAAACCAAACTTCACACTACACAAAATGTATAAATAATGACATTTCTGATATAATAACAAAGATAATAATAATAAAAAACTTACATGTCATTTCGTCACTATTACACGGGACGTATACGTGTACGTCGAACCGCCTCTAGAAGCACTATGAGGGTCCGTACACGTGTACGTTGAACCGGCCTGAGGGGTTAAAAAACAACAAATCAAATCAAATGGTTACAAGTTTCAAGCATAATTTAAATTAGGTTAAGATTCTCCCCAAAATAAAATATTTATCTTTGCTTAACGTGGACATTTTGTCTGTTGCTCTTACGACACAGGACAGTGAGAACTTGGCTGCTGCTCTCTAACGGTGTATGAAAGAATTAGCAATCAAGCGTTTGTTGTTGGTCTGTCCTCTTCTTCCGTCACCCGCCGGGGGATCCGAATCGGGTCGCCTGACCTTGGTGTGTTATAAATCCATTGCAACGACCAAGCCGACTGAAGGAGGGGATAGGAAGAACAGCGTTGAACTTCTCTCCAATACTCCTCGCTGTAGAGATCAGGCCGTTGCTCCGGCTTGCAACGCCTACCTTCTTCTTTTTTTTTTTAAAAGATCCTAATGGAATTTGCTTTATAAAGCAATGAAGGGCAACATTTTTTGTTTATGTTCAATTTAATAGGAAAACAAATTAAAAAATATACTAACAAAAAGTATGAAATTTTGTTGTAATATCCGGTCGTTGTGCAACACTATCAGTAACCACCCCTGGTAATGGTACATAAAAACTCGTTTATCTGTAGCCTTTGACGATTTACTGATGATCTTTAGAACCAGACACTTTACCTACGTTATAGGCTATATTTAATCTTGTTCGTTTTAATGGTAGGCTAAGATGCAATGTCATTCAAGGTGGCCATGATTTTAATATGAACCTACATGCTGCTGGTAATATGGAACCTGGTTCCATATTGCTTGCACGTTTTAGAAAATTGTGTTGATATTTACATATGCTGCGGTGCTGACAAGGATTCATACCTGCATGTGTGACGTTTTTTAGATAGATTTAAAAAATTGAATTGATTTCATATTGGTTCATTATTTTCTATCTGTATGCGTTCAACATTTGTAACATTTGTGATACGTAACTTTGTTCATAAATGAAGAATACTCTTCTGAAATTAGCTTAATTTTGTATTTTCTTTAAAAAAAGTATATGGGCTCTACTTCACAAAATTCCATATTACCAGCAGCTTTTGTGTGATGACTTACTTGTACTTTTATCGATACTTTTTGCACAGATTAGCCTGAAAGCTGAATATACATTCATTAGGAATGGGAAGCCATTGGAACAAGGAAGCTTTCCAGAAACTTAAAGATTGAGCTTACAATTCGGACTAAAAAATAGCTAAAAACGAAGTGGGGTTCCACATTACAACCTTGTCCTCTATGACATTGGTGAGGGAATCATGATACGAGTATATTTGATTTTTTATCTAAGAGAAAAAATAACCACCGAATTCACCAAATAATACTTTCATTTCAGCAATTGAAGAACAATTCCGTCGAATGTGTTGTGAAAACCGTGGACAGAATTAAAAGGAACGAATTTATAACTCAAGGCTGGGGTATGGATCCAGTGGTCATAGTATATGATGCAATTTGCAGGTAGGTTGACTCGACTACATGCAATATGTTTTGTGCATTAAAACATCTTCAGGAAATTCACGTAGAATTTGTGTAGGGTATAAAGCTTTTTGTTACTTTTCCTTAATAAGTATCATAAGGCACAGAAGGTTAAGAAAATCATTTTTTTTTCTGGCCCATGAATACAATGCTAAACGGATATAGTTAAATTCACTTCAATTAGAACCAGAAAATATTGCTTTTATTTTGCATTTCTTGCATTTGCCGGCTTTTCTTTTAGTATTAGGTAATGTTTCAGTATTTTTTGTCGTTTTGATGCATTTTTAAAGTCTCTTTCTGCTTTTTCTGTGTTGTTTCGTGTATTCTAAATGCATTTGTTAGCTATAGTGTGAGTTTCAAGTCTACTTTATGCACAGAAAGGCTAATTGGAACTGTACCTACAGTTTAAAGTGGAATCCGAACAGATATGTGCCTCCACCGGGACCCTTTGATTCGTAAATTCTTAGCATTTTCAACATTGGTGGTGTCTTTTATATTCACTGCATGTTTTTTTTTTTACAATATTTTGCGATTTTAAACCGGGCTCGGTAAAGGATGAAAATTAATCTTGTAGTAGCTTATGGGGAAAAGCGTCTTGCATAACGAACAATTCCGTCGTCGCTTTGTAATCAAAAGGTCCCAGGTTTGATACCAGGTGGAAGCACATAGTAGTTAGGATGCCACTTTGAACCGTGGGTACATTCCCGTTCAGCTTATCTGTGCATAAAATGGACATAATCAAATTATGAACACCGTCCTAGAACGGGTTGTGTTCGATATGCGAGGCAACACTGTACTATGCATTTCAGTAATACCTGCATGAAATGTAAAAAATAACGAAAAATTTAGTCGGTGAACCAAGTGAAAGAATCATGCCAATGATATAATAATACACTATAAAAATTGGTGTTAAAGCAACACAGATAGTGGTCCCTGGAGATCCACATCCAATTTTGATCAAGGTTTAACTTTAGTGGTGGTAAAATAACACAGACAATAGTTGTTATTTATCGACATAATTTTAATATGTTACGTGCCAGTTCCGACGACACAATGAGAAATGCAAGGAAAAAAAGTTTCCCGAGAGCGACGATAGATGGCAGCACGCCATATTAAGAAGAGCAGAGTTCAGTGTAGAAACTAGGAGCGGAGAAGAGGGATTACATATATTATAGTAAATGCAAAATATATAAAGGAAGAGTATAAAAATTATAGAAGGAGTGAATAAAATGTTGTATATAGCCAATTAAGATAATTAAGAACATGCTCATATATGAAACAATTAGGAAAGTTAATAAGTGAGCAAATGAATTCAGAAATTGTATCTCTCTCCTTTTTGATCCTCTGACGAGGAGAACATCGTCAGCTTTTGTATTTGTCCGTCCCTCGGTGGCGCTGTGTTCAATTAGACGCCCCGAAGCACTTACGGTTGCGCTTCTTATTAGACGCACTGGATCATAGGCAGCGCTTGATGTTAGCGACCCTGGGCTATTCCCCGTTTGGTTGTTACATAGGAGGTGGCGCTATTGTCAGTTTAGTCGACCCTACTGTTTCTATAAGTATAGCTTGAATCGTTTGCCAAAGAAACGGGGAAAGCGAGCGCATATATGTAATAAATAAGATTACGATTTAAAAGGGAAGAAATAAATTAGAAGAAGGAAAAGAAGAAGAAGCCTTTTCCCAAAATAGAAGAAAGAAAAGAAGAAGAAGCCTTTTCGCAAATCAAAGAGAAGAAAAAGAAGAAGAAGTATTTTCCAAAAACAGAAAGAAGGAAAGAAGAAGAAGCCTTTTCCCAAATCAAAGAGAAGAAAAAGAAGAAGAAGTATTTTCCAAAAACAGAAAGAAGGAAAGAAGAAGAAGTATTTTCCAAAATAGAAGGAAGAAAAGAAGAAGAAGCCTTTTCCAAATCAAAAATAGGAAGGAAGAAGGCTTTTTTCCAGAAATTACGAGAAGAAAGAAGAAGATTTCCTTTTAAGAAGAATACAACCGACGTAAATCAGCATATATATATATATATATATATATATATATATATATTTCAATGTATATACAAGCTTCGCTATATATTTTGTCTGTATTGTGTATAGTTTCCAGAATATAGATCCGCATTTAACTATATCCTCTTGGCTATAAAACACTTTCTTATTTGGAATTCTGGAATAAAGAACCTATCCCCTGAGATTAAGATATCTGTAGCCGTGGTATAACTTTAGTTTAAGTAGTACACTAGAGGGACGTTGCAAACACCACTGTCAGACGTTGACCACGATGTTGTATGGACCTCCTAGGACCATAAAATGTGTTTCTTTAACTGCAGTGTTTTTCAGTGCAATAAACTCAAAACTAAAATCACGGTTTACAATTATTAATTTACACTAATAATAGTTACTTCATTATTATTATAATTATTTCTAATATTCAGTTTGTTACTCCCCTTTTGGTTGAATAACGTTATGTTTAAAAGGTAAATATTAAGAAATTCTTTGTGTCATATTATGAGGTAAATTTTATTTTGAGGCAATTCTGTTATTCGATCGAATGACAAACCTGATTGTTTTTCTCTTTCTGGTTGCTAGGAGAAGTTAGCTGTTGATTAGAATGATGATGCAAGGTTATTAAAATGTATGATTTTGAGAGTGGAATTGAAAAATAGCTTCAATATTAATACTATTTCCAAATTTGTGTTTTATTTTTGAGTATAGATTGTGTGTAACTACAGTGTAACAATAGTGCAATTTGTATTGACTCACAGGTGGATGATTTCGATAATTTATCAAAAGACTTAAAGTCTATCCCACATGGACGGATTAAGACGAAATTGGGCCTGATGCTTGAAATCTTCGGTGAACAATAAACACAACGACGTTATAGTTACGTCACAGCGCAAAGAATAATAGTAACTGTATAATAAGTAACGCTGTGTCTAGGCGTCCGAAATTGGGGCTCCAAATTCCATTCTAAGATTTATTTTCAGGTTAATATAGCAAAAAAAAAAAAACTCTTCAGCTTTTGGAAAATTCTCGTCTGTTTTCATCTGGGCCTACTGTATTTCAGGAATGGGCCTAATGCTGCAGCATCAATAGCACCCACTTTAATCCGGCCTTGCTCACATCTGAGTTCGCCTCAGAGTCAACACACTAACGTTGTCACAATGTTGTATGCGTATTGCATTTATGATGAATGTTGTATGTAGGTAAACAACGTTGTGATAACGTTGAACCAACGTTGACGCAACGTTTTCACAACGTTGCATCAACATACACTGCACATTGTAGCAATGTTAGGTATGTTAGGGGCTAACGTTGCCACAACGTTTTGACAACATCCTTGTTGACTGGGTAGGCTTGAAACATAAAACCGGGCAATGCAACAAGTTTTATGTCAATTGCCTCTTCCGCTTTACAAATTCCTGGAACGCCAACGACTTGAGCCACTCATCGGTATGAAATACGAAACTCATGGTAAAGCATCTAAACTTCACTTGAACATACCTTCAGATACAGATTGGTTCTATCTTACTTACTGATAAACATCTAACGTTAGTATAAGTAAAATATGTTGTCACAATATTAGGGTAATGGTGCGGTCAGTATTTCACCGCCATGTGTGTTTTTGCAGGTACAAAGCAGACCTATTGTCATGTTCAAAGGATGTCCTCAAGGGCAAGGAAATCTGTATAGATGGGTACGGTGAAGAAGACAGAGAATTAACAGAGAAACAACTGAAAGAAACTGTGAAGTACATGTGCTCCTCAGAAGGAAGAAACCTGTTTGGTAAGTCTGTTGTTTGAATGTTAGTGACAATGCTTCTGGGGAATTCCAGCCTTACGTGTGTAACATTCACAGACAAAATGTAAGGTTCTAGACATGAGATTGGATTAATATATTCATAATAAACTGATTTCATAGAATTATGAAATTGTGGCGTCTGCTAACAATTGAATAAAGAAAAACGTATGTATGATGCTATAGCCTGAATGCATGAAAAGCATTAACGAAAATGTGTTACGTGTGTGACGCTTTAAAAATGTAGCAAAATTTGACTTCATTTGTCTGCATAGGCTAGAGATGTTAATAACTTTTGTTTATGAAATTTGCAGATTATAGACATTCACAAACATTTATATTTTAATGCGAAAATTTTAATAAATTTCAGGTAAAATCATTTCGTTATTTGCATGGAGTAGAACCACTTTTGTGGAATCCCTTCTACTTTATATTAGCATGTGAAGCAAGCCTTTTACTTGAACTTCAACGAAGCATCCTAGTATGCACTTTTCGAAATAGCAATTAGGATTTTGATAACTTCAATGAAACTCGGACGTCACTATTTAAAATGTCCATATATATTTTTCACTTATTGATATACTGTGTTTTGTTTCTTTTTCGTTGCTATGGTCAAAAATAATATAGAAATGTATACATCGTAATTTTACATTATGAAGAATGTGATTATAATTAATTATACATCACATTAATGCAACAACGTTTTCAAAAATATAACAAAACAGAAATTGATAACATAGATATATCATCGTGCGTATTAAGCACAAAATTAAACAAAACATAATAAATGAAATAAACGAACATTTTTGGGTCAGTCACAATACGCACCCTTTCCGGGTGAAAATTTTCGATTTATATCAGTTCTGTAAATATCGAAAATTTTACCACATTTAGTTCCAAACTTATGAACATTTTTAAATTACAACATAAATTACTTTTTTTCAAACAATATTAATTCAGTTCACTATGAACTCCGTGAATCAAACTTGGCTGACATATTCTTCATTTTGTTTTAGTTGCATGAATTCAGTACATTAAATGAATAAACAATATTATTGACTATGCAAATATCCAACATTTTTTATTGTAGAAGTGTCCGTAGTTACTTAACCTAACTACATTCAAGAATTATTTAAGCAAATTTAAGCAACTCTGTTTTCCTGTCGGCTGAACAATTAAACTTCTTTACTTAGACAAATTTTGCTTATTTACAGATTTCTTCCCATCTAGAGACATAAGTTCCACATAATTGTTCTTAACATTTTTAACTAAGTAAGGACCTAACCATAAATCCAGAAATGTGTGAATTTTCTTATTAAGGAAGCTGCTCTTCTCGTGGTTTTTAATAACAACAATATCGTTGACTGCGATTGAGATACTCCTTCCATCCTCTTTCTTCGTTTTAGTTATAGCCCTTTTCTTCATTCTTGTTTTTGCCATTAGACATTTATTTTGCCACGTCACCTTCTCCAGTTCAGACGGCCAATTAATTTGATAGAATACTGTATTCTTGACATTATCATGAAGAAACAATTCATTAGGCGTAAATCCTGTAACCTCAGATACCGAACTGTTTAAAAGTCCAATAATTACACTTAAGTGTTTAAACCACTGCTGATGATTATCTTTTGTGTATAGTCTTAGTAGCCTGATTATTTCCTTATTGTATCGCTCAATTGGGTTGGCGAAAGGTGAATACAATGATGTTGTAACATGTTTTATTCCATTCGATTCTACAAAACTCTTCCACTCAGCTGATCGAAATTGAGATCCATTGTCAGACAAAATTACTTTAGAAAGTGGATAGTGATAAAAATATTGCAGTTGGAACTTATTTATAATTTCCTTGGTTGTAGCCATTATAAATTTCGACGTAACGTCAACTATTGTTATAATAAAGCTATAACCTTGTGATTTCGGTAAAGGTCCAATAAGGTCTATAGAAAGCATACTATGAGGGGTTGTAGTATGTACATGCAAAATTTCTTTATCAATTTTTAAGACTGCCTGCTTAGTCTTTGCACATGTTAAGCAGTTTCTGAGATATTCCTTAATAGTATCTTTCATTTTTGGCCAATAAAACAATCTTTGCATTTATTATGAACCTTAAAATATCCAAAATGTCCTTGCTTATCGTGAAGTCGATGTAGAATTTTAGGTACCAACTCCCTTGGAACTACCAGTTTCCACTTATCGTCTGGAAAGTGCTTCAGAAACAGAAGACCGTCATGGAATGTGTAAATCTCTTTGGATCCTTTCGGAGTATTGCCTTCCTTTAAATGCCATATAATTTCAAAACAGCATTGATCCAGTCTTTGACTCTCCTTCGAAAAGTCAACTGTGTCTTCATCAACAATATCTAAACTCAAATAATTAATGTATAATTCATTGATGAGAGGAACGCCTGTAGATAAATCAGGATACCTACTAAGAGTATCGGCAGCTTGGTTACAAGTTCCAGGTATATGATGTACGGAATAATCAAATCCTTGCAGTTTTAAGGATCATCTGTTTAGTCTCTGATTTAATGACTTCGCAGACTCCAGCCATGATAATGATTTGTGATCAGTATACAAATGAACTTTTGTTCCAGCAACATATATATAAAAATTTTCAAAAGCAAAAAGAATTGCCAAACATTCGATCTCGTGCGTACTGTAAGTCACCTCGTTACCACGAAGAACTCTACTTGCATATTGTATAATCTTGAGATCCTCTCCTGAAGTGTCGCCATTTTGCCATAAAACCGCACCGATCCCCTTCTTCGAGCCATCTACATTTATGTTGAAAGGTTTTGAAAAATCAGGTTGTGCTAAACCCTCGGGAGATATAACTAACTCATGTAACTTCTCAAATGCCTGTGAATGCAATTCCTTCCGCATCCAAGGAACATCAGATTTCAGAAGTTCATAAAGTGGCTGAGCTGTTTCTGCAAATTTATTTATAAATTTTCGTCTCCAGTTGACCAAGCCAAGGAATTTACGAAGAGCTCTTTTGTTATTAGGTGTCGGAAAATTTATTATTGCAGAATTCTTGCTTGAATCAACTTTAATTTGGCTTCCAGAAACTATATGTCCAAGAAAGGAAATTTCCTTACATGAAAATTTGCACTTCGAGAACTTAATTGACATATTAGCCTCCTTAAGTTTCTGAATAACAGCTTCTATATGCCGTAAATGTTCCTGCCAAGTTTTACTGAAGATCAAGAGGTCATCCAAGTAGCAAACAACATAATCATTAAATTCCCTTGTGAATCTGTATCTTATTCATTCTGTCTTGGAAAACAGAAACTGCAGACTTTATACCAAAAGGAAGATATCGAAAAAGATACTGTCTTCCACGATATGAGAAAGCAGTATAAATATATGAATCCGGACTTAACGGGAAAATATCCACAAGATAAGTCAATAGAAGAAAAATACTGCGCTCCTAAAAAGCGTTGCAACATTTCATTGATTGGTTCCACTCTAACTTGCGGACTAATAACATGCTTATTTAAATTCCTAAAATCCACAACTGGCCTCCATAGACCCCCTTGTTTCGGGACTATGTGCAAAGGATTTAAATATGGCGAAGATTCCTGGTAAATTATGCCCCAACTTTCCCATTTAGCGAGTTCTTCTTCCAAAGGTTTTCTTCTAGCAATCGGTATGGGATATGGTGCAGTAGATAGAGGAATTTCAGTATCCAATTGTATTTTATATGCCTCTACATTTGCATGTCTTGGTCTATCGAAAAATTGGTTATGGTACATCCATAAAAGTGAAAGTAAATCTTGTTTTTGAACTTCAATTATGTCGTTTATTTCAAAAACTTACTTGTAAATATCACTCTTAGAAGGCATGTATTTAGATTCGATATCTGATACAGGCACATAATTTAACAATCCACAAGATTTCAATTTATTTTATTTGGATTGAGGTTCATTCTTAATCATAGAGATACATTATTCGTCACATTTAGAGTGTAACAAATTAGAATCTTCATTGTTTAATGTCGCACAAATTTCCTTACCTGAAGAGCTTACTAAACTTATGTGCTGTGTCCTGAGATCTACTATAGCCTTATACTTTCGTAAAAATGGAACTCCCAAGTTCCTTTAGAATAAAGAATTCCATAGGAAAATATTCATCATCAATTTGAAGGCTTATCGTTTTGCAACCAGCAATCTTGCACCTTTTACTTCCAACAAATCCAGACAATCTAATATCTTCAACCTTGTCTAATCTAAGATTACCAATCAATGATGTTATTTTGCACCAAACTTCGTAATTTAAAACATTTGCTTGACTTCCAGAGTCTATTATACAGTGCGTTCAATTTAAAAGCGGTATGGAGAACAAATATACAATATACAAAATATACAAGTAAGATTTTAAAGCAAATGTTGAAAATGATGACCTTGTTCTTGAATACACATGTTAACACATTTTTTCATATTTCTTGCAACATTATGGAGGACATCGACAGTTATACTCCTAATTTCCTCAGTGATGTGGTGCCTCAACTCTTCTAAGGTGCGTGGATTCTGCCTGTTTACTTTTTGCTTCAAAACCCCCCATAATAAGTAGTCCGGACTTGAAAGATCTGGGGATCTGGCGGGCTACAGTCCCTTTGAAATAATCCTGAGTCCAAAGAAATCTCTTAACATAACCATAGTCTCATTGGAAGTATGCGGAGTTGCAACGTCCTGCTGAAACCAGCTCTGACGTTCCTCTGGTTCCAACATTGCAACAAACTGCATTATAATGTTTTGGTAAATTTCACTATCTATTGTGTTTTTTTTAAAAAATGGGTCCTATCACTCACCGCCTGGATATGGCACACCAGACACCAACTTTCTGAGGGTGGAGGGAGGAGTCCATGCTTCATCGGAAGAGAACACGTAGTCCAACACAGTGATGTCATTCTCAATGAAGTCCAACCATTGACAGTAGTGTACAAGATTAGGGGAGTCAATTTGTTTTAATTCTTGAAAAACTTGAATTCGATAAGGATATAATTTCGACATTTTCCTCACTGCTGTATGGGCTGATCGTACAGACATTTGCGTCTCCCAGCTTAGGCGTCGTAAAGGTTTGTGGGGAGATCTTGTCATTATTTCATTAACATTAGTCACTGCCTCTTGTGTTAGTATAGTCCTCCTACGTCGGTGTCTCACGTTACATACAGACCCTGTCTCACGGACAGCAACATAACATAACGGACATTAACATAACATAACGGACATTAACATAACATAACGGACGACAACAACAAAAACATACTCAAATATAACTTACGTACCGCTTTTAAATTGAACACACTGTACAGTGTCTCTCAAAAGTTTTAGGACAACGACATTTTAAACTAGGCAACCCAATTTACACAAGGCGTTGGTGGGTTGCGTGTAGAGTTAGGCTCAATTTCAGGGTTGCCACATGCACAATAAATATTTATAAAATACGCGAAAGAAATAAAAACAAGTATTAGTGTATAAAAGTATTAAAAATATCACTATTATATCGCAAGTGACAAAATTCTTTCTGAAAGAAAAATAATAGGTTTTCTAGTATTTCATCGCTGATGAGTCTACAGAAAGGAAAAGAGGTGAGAGAAAACCAGAGGTGACAAAGGACAGGAGAAAGAGAAAGCGAGAGGAGAAGATGAAAAGTAGAGGAGAGAAGAAAGAGAGGATAGACGAGGAGAGGAGATGTAGTGAGGAGAATGGAAAAATATTCTAGGAGAGATGAGGAAAATGGAGCCAAGAAGAGAAAAGAGAAGCAAAACGAGATGAGAGAAGAGTGTAGGGTATAGTAAAGGAGAGAAAAAGAGAAGAACGAAAAGAAGAGGAGAAAAGTGCGTGAAGTCGGAAATCTAAGACATTAGAGGAGATACGAGGAGTGGAGATGAGTGGGATGGAGATAATATGCGAGAAAAGTAGGGAAGGCGATATGAGATAAAAGCAGAGCGAAGGAGGGGAGAGAAGAAGGAGAAGGAGAAGGAGAAGAGAAGAACAGAAGGGACTGAAGAGAAGAGGTATTTGCAGAAAATATCGTCCCAGCGTCTAGAATTGATGCATTGGTCAAATTATCGACATGAAACATTCAATAACATTTTGAAATGTATTGGAGAATGTATTAAATCGGTGCGAAATGCCTTTTGGCTTAGTTCATGTAAGATCTTTGATTTTACCTGCGATTATACCACTAAAAACATGAATGTAATTTTAATATTTATAAGAATTATCCAATTTTTGTCCAGTTCTCGGTTCGTTGAAATGGAGATTTTGTAATTTAATATTTCCCGTCACCCCATCGTTAATTCCAAACTGAATCATCATTCCGTTTCACACGGGGTGAACAATGAACACAATGGGATAGGTCTAAAACTTACGAAAATTTTCTGCCACCGGAAGGGTTTGAACCTACGACCATCAGATTGACAGTCCTGAACGTTAAACACTACCCTACAAGCTTTCGCTCCTGAAAGTAAATAGAAGGAGCTGACCAATGTGAAACGTAGATGCAACAATACTTGTTTGTAACAAAGAAAACGAAGGTAGTACGACTCGGCGAAAACATTTAATGGAGAATTACGTATGATGAGAACTTTTCATTCGATATTTGCGGAGGTATCCTTGCATTGAACTCGAGTGGGAAAAGGGGTAAAATTAGTATGTCCTGAATTGCCACAAATATAAATAGTTATTTCATTAATATTTGTCAATGTCTTTGAAGCAGTACACAGTTATCGTTAGAGTATCATAATTCACGATCTTATACATGAAAATATCCCTTTGAACTTGTGTCAATTCATTTATTTGTTTATTTTTTTATAAATTCCATTTGCAGAACAATGTAGCTACTATACACTGCTATTACAAATAATGTTACCATGTTCTTGTTTGTAATAAAAGGAGAATTTTAAAAAGAACACCTCATAAGGAGGCTCGAACCTGGGACCGCAATCAATGCTTTCAAGAACTCTAACCAATACACTACGCCCTTTCCTTCCTTTGGAGCAACAGTTGTTAATTATTCTGTCGCGTCAATATTGTAAACGTTATATTGCAAAAAGAAGTTCAATACTCTTTTATAGCTCTGTACTTCTAGAATTACTCTATACACATGCATTTGAAAATTAACTCTGAATTTATTTCTTCGTTGTTACTATATCTAAGCTTGAGAATATATTTTATTTGTAATTTTGTAACGGTTACATGAACATCTAGGAAATAGTTCCTTATAATGACCTCCGGTTGACCAATTTGCCAATACAAACAAATGGAATACAGATTGTCTTCGAGCTTACATTGTTAAAAAGGAGCGGATACACGTATTACTATCCCAATACTTATTCAATAAGGTTTCTTGGTTGTCAGAAATTATCACTTAAACTATTGCATGTTGAGCTAGTGCTCACCTAGCCGCCTCTGATGAAATCTATCATTCTTCAGATTCTCTTTAAAAGTCGACTCTGGTCACTCGTAACTTGCTGGGTGCATCGACAGACAATGTTTTGCGATAAGAAGTGGCCTTGAATAGCGTGAGTGAGTCACTTTGAACGCGAGCAAGCTACACTACCAAGTTTGTCTGCCTTTGAAAACCAAGTCATTTTTTTCAAAGTTTCCGAACGCGATTGTTATTGTAGAAGTATATATTCTTTTAAAAAGAGCAAGAAAGGAAATTAGACCAATGTTCTCCCGTCGTTTAAAACCAAATATTATATATTAAACGAAAAGTTCACGATTGTCAATAAACCTTTCTGAGCATAAGGTGGATGTAAATAATAAATTTAATACAAAGATTCTCCAAAATTTCTCTCCCACTGTCTACGTCAGGCCAGTACCCAGGGGGGGGGGCATGGGATCCATGCCCCCCTCGAACCCTGAAATATTTAAATCTGAACCTATCAATAACTACGGAAATAACATCGTCGATTTTAGAAATCTGTAAAAATTTCAATTTTGTTCTTACATAAATGAATCTATTTCTTGCGCAAAAGTCTTCAGGCTGCAATATTGGATGGTTTTAGTTTTATAATGCAAGGCTAGGAGACGTCCGATTCACCGATTTAGTCAGGACAGTGCGTTACTTTCAATCCCTGTCCCGACTTTTTCGAACTGCAATCGTGATGCGAGAATGTCTCTTTGTTATTGTTTTTTTCTTAACTCACAATTAAACATGTTCTTTATTGTAATAATGATTCCTAGTACGCAACATTTAATTTATAAATATATTATTTTCTAAACATAGAATTATCATGACTTTTCAACTATTTGAACTATTTTGTAATATCTCTCTCTCTCTCTCTCTCTCTCTCTCTCATATATATAGATGTATATATATATATACACACATTTGGGTCTGGCCCCTCCCTCAAAGAAATCCTGCGTACGGGCCTGGTCTACGTCAATGACAGAAATGCAAGCAATATTTTTATTTATATTTAACCCAATGAAAGGAATGTGGAAGAATTTAAAATAAATAAGAAAGAGCGGAACTACTGTTGCTCTACCTTAAAAATTGTTGTTCTTCGAGAAAGAAAAATAAGAAGGATTTACTCCAGCACCTTAACGCAGTGTCCCACGATCCTCTCTTGACTAATACTGTCAAATGTGAAGAATAAAATTTTCCGCCTGTTTACGTCTAACGTTGCGCAGATTTGGTAGTTCGCAAACGGTGTAATTATTTCGTGTTACCTCACGCAACAGCAAATACATTTCATAAGACTGTTCTGATCACGAGATTTGCGTCAGTAAACAAGCATTTCGTCTGTTGCAGTATCACAGGAAAAGCATATCGTCCTGCAATATTCAAGCCTCTAGATATTTTTCATTAATAATGTCTATTCACAATAATAAGTTAGAAGAAATAACTCGCATTTTCACAACTACCAATATTCTCGTTTTTCTTCCTCACTTGGAAAATTATTTCTCGAAGATATCTGCTATACTACAAGAAAGCAATCCAAAATTAAAGTAAAAGTTCAACTACATGTATACCCAACTTCATTTACAATATTGGAGAGACAGAATACTTAAAAATTGTTGTTTCAATCAAAAATAAGGGCGTGGTGTAGTGGTTAGAGTTCTTGAAAGCATTGATTGCAGTCCCAGGTTCGAGCCTCCTTAGGAGGTGTTCTTTTTAAAATTCTCCTTTTATTACAAACAAGAACATGGTAACATTATTTGTAATAGCAGTGTATAGTAGCTACATTGTTCTGCAAATGGAATTTATAAAAAAATAAACAAATAAATGAATTGACACAAGTTCAAAGGGATATTTTCATGTATAAGATCGTGAATTATGATACTCTAACGATAACTGTGTACTGCTTCAAAGACATTGACAAATATTAATGAAATAACTATTTATATTTGTGGCAATTCAGGACATACTAATTTTACCCCTTTTCCCACTCGAGTTCAATGCAAGGATACCTCCGCAAATATCGAATGAAAAGTTCTCATCATGCGTAATTCTCCATTAAATGTTTTCGCCGAGTCGTACTACCTTCGTTTTCTTTGTTACAAACAAGTATTGTTGCATCTACGTTTCACATTGGTCAGCTCCTTCTATTTACTTTCAGGAGCGAAAGCTTGTAGGGTAGTGTTTAACGTTCAGGACTGTCAATCTGATGGTCGTAGGTTCAAACCCTTCCGGTGGCAGAAAATTTTCGTAAGTTTTAGACCTATCCCATTGTGTTCATTGTTCACCCCGTGTGAAACGGAATGATGATTCAGTTTGGAATTAACGATGGGGTGACGGGAAATATTAAATTACAAAATCTCCATTTCAACGAACCGAGAACTGGACAAAAATTGGATAATTCTTATAAATATTAAAATTACATTCATGTTTTTAGTGGTATAATCGCAGGTAAAATCAAAGATCTTACATGAACTAAGCCAAAAGGCATTTCGCACCGATTTAATACATTCTCCAATACATTTCAAAATGTTATTGAATGTTTCATGTCGATAATTTGACCAATGCATCAATTCTAGACGCTGGGACGATATTTTCTGCAAATACCTCTTCTCTTCAGTCCCTTCTGTTCTTCTCTTCTCCTTCTCCTTCTCCTTCTTCTCTCCCCTCCTTCGCTCTGCTTTTATCTCATATCGCCTTCCCTACTTTTCTCGCATATTATCTCCATCCCACTCATCTCCACTCCTCGTATCTCCTCTAATGTCTTAGATTTCCGACTTCACGCACTTTTCTCCTCTTCTTTTCGTTCTTCTCTTTTTCTCTCCTTTACTATACCCTACACTCTTCTCTCATCTCGTTTTGCTTCTCTTTTCTCTTCTTGGCTCCATTTTCCTCATCTCTCCTAGAATATTTTTCCATTCTCCTCACTACATCTCCTCTCCTCGTCTATCCTCTCTTTCTTCTCTCCTCTACTTTTCATCTTCTCCTCTCGCTATCTCTTTCTCCTGTCCTTTGTCACCTCTGGTTTTCTCTCACCTCTTTTCCTTTCTGTAGACTCATCAGCGATGAAATACTAGAAAACCTATTATTTTTCTTTCAGAAAGAATTTTGTCACTTGCGATATAATAGTGATATTTTTAATACTTTTATACACTAATACTTGTTTTTATTTCTTTCGCGTATTTTATAAATATTTATTGTGCATGTGGCAACCCTGAAATTGAGCCTAACTCTACACGCAACCCACCAACGCCTTGTGTAAATTGGGTTGCCTAGTTTAAAATGTCGTTGTCCTAAAACTTTTGAGAGACACTGTACAAGTAATAGGTAATTTACATATGATTCCATGTATGATTGGAACTTCCGTTACAGGAATAGGAACACCATCCTCACTAAAAGTCCAGTCGGGTTCATCGTCGAACCATTCTAACAGAAAATTTATTTCAA
Source organism: Lepisma saccharinum (assembly GCF_977018435.1). Taxonomy (NCBI): domain Eukaryota; kingdom Metazoa; phylum Arthropoda; class Insecta; order Zygentoma; family Lepismatidae; genus Lepisma; species Lepisma saccharinum. The sequence continues at coordinate 28,693,362 of NC_139254.1, forward strand.
ACGTTTTGAAAGATGAACTCGCATTATTTACAACATTATTATGACCTTTTTCACTAACACTATCATCAATTGAACGTTTCCTCTTAACAGGACATCAGAGGGACTGAGGCACTTCCTTCTGCGCAACTAATTTAAAGATGCAGAGTTAGGAATTTGTTGCTGTATCGATCCTTGTACTTGATCTATTCGCGAAGAATTTTGTTCACGATTTGCCATTCTTGTAGAATCAGAATTAGTTTGTGATACCAAACCTGCTGATTCAGGTTGAGAATTTAATGAATTTGAATTTCCCGAAAAACACTGATAGGGCATTGTATTATTATCAGCACTGCGATTTTCATTCCTGTAATAGAATCGCGATTGATTGAGCAAATTTTCATGATTAAATTGTCCTGTAGGTGAACGATAATTATTTTGCCTGTAATTATTTCGGAATTGTCCTCCGTTACTAGATCTTAAACCATTATAATTGTTTCGAGCAATAAAATTTCCATGATATCCATAATTATTAGAGGTTCGCCTAAAATTGTTGAAATATCGGCCTCGAAGATTGTTTCCCTGCCGATTTTCGTAACCTTGATTGATAACAGCATTGGCATCTACCTCACTACTAGTTGGAGTCTGAGTACAAACACTAGTGGTCTTCGAACGTCGAACATTAACTTGCCGCACATTTAACTTGCCTCTATTTTGTTCCGAATTGAATTCTTAAAAACCTTTGGAATATTTTCACGTTCGTTGTCTTCATTAGGAAGAACAACAAGCCCCTTTCTACTAAATTTTATTACATCTATTCTTCTTAACATGCTAGTTAGTTGATCTACTGAACGAATTTCGTGACAAGTAATGTGATTGGCAATATTATCAGGTAATTGGCTAAGTATTAACTGCACAACATCTATATCCTGAGGATTTTCAACCAAATTGCAATAACTAGAGTGAGTTTTTAAAGCAAAAGTCTCTAAACTGCCATGTACACTGGGATCGTATTTGCGATTCCTCAATACGGAGAGTTGTGATTGGATAACTTCCGAAGAAGCAAACTGATTAATGAATTCTTGTACAAACTGATCATAAGAATTAAAGTAATATTTATGAGTCCGAAACCAATAACCAGCTCTCCCAGTGAAGCATTGTTGGATACTTTGCAGTTTCATTTCTGTTGGCACTCCTACAACATTTAATATGTTATCCAGCTGCTCAATATATTCTCTCGCTGATTGTTGCTCTATCTTTCCCGAGAACTTAGGCAATTGAGATAATTCACTTAATTTTAAACGTCCACTTCTTGCATTTCCTTCTCCATTGCATGTATTTCTAGTTATAGGATGATCACTTCTTCCTCTCAAACTATACGGTCGATTATAGCAAATATGATTTGCTCCGTTTAACTCTGTGTTACTACAGTTATGCAATCTCGAACCATTTACTGACCACTGATGATCATCGTGATTGTTCGAAACTGAACATGGTACACTTGCATCACGATAAATATTACTAACACAATCATTTTGTGGGTTAGGTTCCGATATTTGTGGGTGAAAATCACACCTCATACAAGGAGAATTAAAGCTTTGATCTAGATGAGAATGTGGATTATTATGTACATTCCTACCATTGTCATTATTCGCAGTAAGCACAAAACTAGAAGTAGGATGTGTATTTGTACCAAACAGTTGATATCAAGCATCAGTGTAGTTATATTTCTCAGCATCTAACTCTCGTTTTTAGAATGAACCTTCTGTGTCGTCACATCGAAATTTCTTTACGAAAGTTTCTTCAGAGCTAGATCTTACAGATTTATTATACTTGTGCTTCCAACGGACATGTTTACGTGCACTAGTGTTTATAACATTCTTCTTACCAGAAACTGTCCTAGAAGAATCATCTGATATGTCACTAGACGAAGTACTGAGTCCAACATCACGCTTGGATCTTCCATTGTGAGATGTATTAGATTCTGTATTATCCAGAACAATTGATTTTGTTCTACTTTTACTATTTGTAATAACAGAATTACGAGCATTAGAATTAACTTCGGCTGTTTAATATTTCTCATCAGATTGAAGGTTTTTTGCTACCTTGTTCCATACATTCAATTCGGGAATTAAACTGTTGGAACTTTTCTGTACAATCAGAAATATGCTTATGTACATCATCATTAACATTGCTTTTACTTTCTAAAATAGTGACTCTAGACATAAGATCAACAATGTGAGAATTATAATTTGATTTGTTATTATCTAAACTTTGATCATAATCATTAAACTTGTTATTAACATCCTTTAGACGTTCGTCACAATCAACAACGTGTTCTTTCAATAATCCTGGTACATTAGTAGTGTAAAATACGGTATTATAAACTCGAGAAATGAGGAGGTGTTTTGACTGAATAGAAATACTTAAAACTAAGCCAAAATATCTATAAAATTTCATTGTTACTGTGTAAAACCTATGATTTTTGTAAAAAAAAGCTTCCGAGAAAAGAGGACCCCCTCAAATTGATGTGACCAAACCTGAATTTGTTAAAATTGCTGTTTATAAATTTGTTAAAAATATGGCTTTTCTTGATATTGTTTTAACTACACTAAAAACTAAGCTAAGATGTTTTTAAGAGCTACACACACACACACCCACCCACACCTACACACACCCACACACACCCACGCACATCTACACCTACATATATTTACACATACATACACACACACACGTCTAATAATTTGTTGCATAATATTGAATAATAATTTGTTGCACTACATGATGCAATAGAAGTAGACAAAAAGTAGACGTGTGTTGATTTTTGATTGGTTGGTTATGACATCATGCGATGATGGGGTGTCACACTGTTTCAGATGCAGTCCGCGCTTAGGCTATTTAAAGAGTTCTTGCATTACAGTACAGTTAGTATTGTGAGAATAGTTGAAGTGTACAGAAGTGTTGTTCTAGTGCTCCTCATATTATAGCTCTGTTTGGTTTGATATAGTGATTTTCTTATTATTTATATTAAACATATTTCTAGTATACTGAACAAGAATCTTATATTTTGTATAAAAAAGTCTGTTATTTGTTACATCTAGTTGTAATTAGTTTATATTTAGAGTTTTGGCCTGCAGCTGTTGGAATCTGTTTCCGTGTGTTTTACAAGATCAATACATAGCACACGCTATTGGGTCACTGCCACCGACGTGCCTGTACTAACACGCAATTGAGGAAGGTCAGTCAATCTGCATGCCAGTGTTACTGTCGATCAATACTTATTCCACCTTTGTACACGTAAGCCATTGGCATTATAATTTGCGATAGTTTTATTAAGTATAAAATTTTGATTTGAAACTTAAGAAATCTGATATAATAAACCGAGAATAAAAATTAATAATATTAACATATTAAATATATACAATAATTATATAAAATATACTGCTAAACCCAATTGATATTTTATATTAAATATAGAGATCTAATTTGAACCCCAAGAAATTTTATAACTAATAACAAAAATGCCAAATCAAAAATATTGTGATCAATGCAATACAAATATTTCTAGCAAAAATTGGGCTAGACACCAAAAGAATTGTAATCCAGACAAATGTAGAACTCCCACAAACATTTGCCCAAAATGTCATAGAAAATATAATTTGGAATATTTTACATATAAACATACAAATACACAGTTCTGCACAGTTTTCTACTTTATCACAACCATCTACATCTTCATCTGGTCTAAAAAGAAAACTTGAAACCCCTATTAATTATAAACCAGCAAAGCAGCTTCGCTATGCACCTATTCATAGTAGTTTTAATAGCCAACTAAGTGATTACTGTTTTATATCAGCTCCAAAATGTGATATTAATAATTTTTTGAATAATATAAATTCTGATGTGCAGAATATTCTAAATAAACAAAATAGTTCTTATAAATTATCTTTCAAAATATTTACACAATATAAGAAAGCAAATGGAACAAAATTTACACCCCCCCACATAACAGAAACTGTAGCTGTTTATTCAAATAGAAATTTAGATAAAATAATAAGCAGGTTGATAGAGCAATTAATTATTAAACACTCTGAATTTGCGGCAAAAGAATCCGGATGGAGTTTATGTGGAAGTCCACACAAGTTATATATTAATATTTCTAAATTTAACCCACTACAAGGTTCGACATATGTGCCATTACCTGCTAATATTAAAAACAAAAGAGCCGTGGTTAACATAGAAAATAATGATCAGAAATGCTTTTTGTGGTGCATTTTAGCTGCTTTGTTTCCAGTTTTAAGAAATCCAAAAAGAATAACTTATTATAAAAAATATGAACACGATTTTGATGACGCAATGGAGGGCTTAGAATATCCAATGTATGTTCAGAATATTGATAAATTTGAAAAAAAGGCCAGAGATATTAATGGTAAACAATTATCTATTAATGTATTTATTTGTTCTACTGGTACTGGGAATTGCTTGATAGAACCTCTGAGAATTAGTACACATGATGACGATTTTGCTGTTCCGATTGATTTGCTTTTAATTGAGGGGGATGGCACATACCATTATACTTTGATACATAATCTTGAAGCTTTAGTAAGAAAACAAATAAATAAATCTAATACAATATTTAAGCTGTGCCGAAGATGTTTAACTGTATTTGATGGTCAAAAAATAATAAATGGTGTTCGTAAAGAGAATGCAGAAATTGCTAAAAGCAAATTAGTTGAACATTTAAAATATTGTGGGAATCATAAACCTGTTCATATGGTAATGCCTATGCCAAGTGAAAATGCCAAATTCAAAAAAATTGAAGCTTTGTTGGAACACCCAGCATATATAGTTTGTGATTTTGAATCAAACCTCAAACCTCTTACATTCTGCAACCCAGATCCTGATGAATCTTCAATTACATCATACCAGTTACATGAACCTTCTATTTTTTGTTATATAGTTATACGGGATGGTGTAGCTAGTGAACCACAATTATATATAGGACCAAATGCTATCAAAGAATTTGCACATAGAATAGAAAATGAGTGCCATGATATAGCATCTAATATCTTATTAAAATCAAGACCTATGATGCCTTTAACAGAAGAACAAATTGAAAATTTTAAAAATGCAAAAAAATGCCTGGTATGTGATTGTGAATTTTCAGATACAAATATCAAGGTGAAACACCATTCCCATACAAATGGTAAATTCTTAATGGCTCTGTGTAATAGTTGTAATATTAAGATCCAGAGACCAAAATTTGTCCCGATATTTTGCCATGGTGCATCTAATTATGATTTTCATCATCTGATCAGGTACGAGGGGTTTGAGAAGCAGAATTTAAATATTTTAGCTGAAAATGACGAGAAATATATAGCTATTAGCAAGATAATTAAAGTTAATGGTGTTCCTATTCACTTAAGATTTCTTGATTCATATAGAATTTTGTCGGCTAGCTTGGCTACTCTGGCCAGTCAATTATCTGATGATCAATTTAAAATTACTTGCGATATGTTTCCAAATCAGGACTTGAAATTAATTAGGCGAAAAGGTGTATACCCGTATGATTATGTTACTGATTTTTCTAAATTTGATGAGTGTTCTCTGCCACCACAAAAAGCATTCTATAGTAAACTCAGAGCATCTGGAATCACTGATGAAGATTATCACCCTGCTCAGTTGATGTGGACCAACTTAAAATGCCAGACATTTGGTGATTATCATAAGGCATATTTAAAACTAGATGTAACTCTTTTAGCCGATATACTTCAGGCATTTAGAAAATCTTCAATAGAAAATTATAAGCTAGATCCAATTTATTTCTATAGTGCTCCAGGTCTAGCATAGTCTGCAATGTTTTTAAACACTAAAATGGAGTTAAATTTAATCCAAGATCAAGATATGTACTTGTTTATGGAGCAGTGTATAAGAGGGGGCATGGTGCAATGTTCTCAGAGATATGCCAGAGCTAATAACAAATATATTTCTAATTATGATCCAGAATTGCCATCAAATTATATACTTTATGTGGATGCAAATAATTTGTATGGGTATGCTATGATGGGTAAATTGCCATATGCAGGACTTGAGTGGGTTGAAAATTTTACTATTGGGGATCTTCAGGATTTTGATGACAGTCACTATGGTCTATTCTTAGAGGTTGATCTGATAATTCCTGAAGATTTACACAACAAATTTTCTGATTTGCCCCCAATTTCTGAATTTAAGTGTTCACCTAACTCTAAACAAAAAAAGCTAATGATGACTTTGGAATCAAAACAGGATTATGTAATATATTACAAAAACCTTCAGTTTTTGATGCGTCATGGTGTTAAAGTAACTAAGGTTGGCAAAGTGTTGAGGTTCAGGCACTCAAGATGGTTGAAGTCATATATTGATACGAACACCGAGCTTCGAACAGCTGCAGTAAGCCAATTTGATAAAACTTTGTTTAAATTAATGGTTAATTCAGTATATGGCAAAACTATAGAAAATGTTAGAAAGCATAGTGATGTTAAATTAGTTACCGACCCCAGCCGGAGCAAAAAATTGATTGCAAAGCCGAATTTTAATTATAGAAGAATTTATGATGAGAATATGGCACTTTTTAATATGAAAAAAACAAAAATTAAGTTTGATAAACCTATTTATGTAGGGGCAGTGATATTAGAATTAGCCAAATTACATATGTTAAAACTTTATTATGATGTGTTGAAACCTTTTTATGGTAATAGTATAAAATTAATGTATATGGACACAGATAGTTTTATTCTTAATATTCAAACAGAAGATGTTTATAAAGATATATCACATCCTGAATTAATTAAATATTTTGATACCAGTGAATTGCCAGGCCATCTGAATATTCACCCCCACAACAAAAAGGTGCCTTGCAAGTTAAAAGATGAGACACTTGGCAATGTTATTGTAGGATTTGCTGGGTTAAGAGCTAAAATGTATAGTTTTAAAACATGTAGTGGTCCTGTTGCCAAAAAAGCTAAGGGCATTGGTAGAGATACTGTAGATAAAGAGCTTGAATTTGAAGATTATGAAGATTGTCTTAAATCAGATAGGTTAATCAAAACATCAGAAAATAGAATTCAGAGTGTGGATCATTTGTTAACTAGTAATATTGTAAGAAAAGTGGCTCTGGACCCACATGACGATAAGAGATGTATTTCATCATGTGGTGTACATACTTTACCGTGGGGACATTATGACTTGAGAAGTGGTAATCAATGCCCAATTACAGAGCATGATTTGAAATAAATAAAACATGCCAATGAATTTATTTGGATTTAAAAAAAAAAGCTATTATGGACTTGCCGACACCAGCACCCTCTCCTGATATAATATCTAAACTAACTGGTTTGCTAATTATTCATCTCAATAGCATACTTACAGATGTTGATGATAAAACAGGTAAAACATTATACATATTAAACAATAATTTAAATCACTACCAATTACCTATAGGTGGTCAATTACAATTTATTACAACTCCCGAGGGTGATGTCAAAATTTCAGTAGGGAGAAATATTTATAGAATTAAGCACTCAAACATGATTTCTGGTACTGTATATACCGTTTCTGCCGGTGATTGTTTATATATTGAGGTCCCGGGATATTATGACAAACTTGTACCTTTTTTTATAGAATTAAGAATTAGATATTTTATAATAAATAACCCCTAAATCAAAAAATAAAAATGCCTAATGATATATTTGGCCATACAAGGCGCGAAGATCACAGTGATGAGATTCTGATGCTTGATGTCAGAGTCAAAAAATTAAGAATTGATTTACAAGTTTTACAAAGCACACTCAATGCCAGTCTTCAACTAGAAATTACAAATTTACAATCACAATGCATGGACCCTCTTCTTAAAATTGATTCAGAACTCAAATTATTGCTTCAAAAATATACTGATTTGGCAACATTGGATAATTTTAAAAATTTAGAGGATGCTGTAGCGGCTCTTCAAGCCAAATTAAAAACTCAGAATGCCAACTCTGAACAATTAAAACAGCAACTAAAAGAACAGATTAGTAGTGTCCAGGGACAGCTCCAAACAATTGTCAAAAGCATAAAGTCACAAGAAGATTTTGATCTAGTAATTTCCACTCTAAAAGAACAAATTCAATCACTACAGATACCTAATCTGGACCCCTTGAACAATGCCATAGCCGAGGTTAAAGAAAAAATTGAGACACTTCAAAATTTTATGAACAACTTACCATCTTCTGATGCTCTGAGTGCTATAACTCGTAGTGTAGCTAACATCAAGCTGCAACTTGAGACATATGAAGTTTTTGGAAAAATTCAAAGTACCATAACCCACCTTGAGGGTACCATAGCAGCAGTACAAAGTGATCTGACAAATGTACAAGAAACTCTAGAATCCCGCTTGCCTGGTATTGTAGACACTCTTGTTAGTGTCCAGCAACAAATCACAAAACTTGAAAACCTCAACACCGAATCTGAGCTATCTCATTTTCATCACTTGATCGATGATATCTAAACAAAACTTGAAATTTTACAACAATCGACACCTACTCAGGCAGACATAACCCTGCTCCAAGATGCTATGCGTAGTGTGGCTGACGCTTCTGAATTAAATGATGTGAAATTAGCACTTGAATCTTTGCAGAATACTTATCCAATTTGCCTACATCTCAGGAACTTAAAAATATTAAAAAAGCAGTAAATCGCATACTAAAATCAGAAGATATCAAGAATATCCAGACAGAGATCAAACAGATTACTCAGACAGTGGCCACTCTACCAATCAATCAACATATTAATGAACTGCATGCTTTATTTGAGGATATCAGAAGACAAGTCCATGATCTTACTGCCCAAAATTCTAAATTGGCAGTTGTTGAAAATCTACAGCAAATTGTAGCCAACATCAAACAACAACTAGGGACCATGGAATCCAACCAAGCAAATGCTCTGTCTGTTTTTGCCACCCAACTTCAAGAAATTGTGCAACAATACAAAAAACTTGCTGTTGACATAATAATAAAACCAGGCCACGATGAAATTGTTAGAACTATCAACGAGCATCTTGAATCTGTAACAAGTAGATTGCTTACAGCAGAGAGAGAAATAACTGGCCTAATCGAGAATCCTAAGCATACAATAATCCTTGAATTAAACAGTATCCCCAACAAAGAATATGATTCACCATTTACACCAGGTGGGAAACTGTATAAGCTGTCCCCTGCACAATTTTATTACCAGTTTTTTGTTGGGGGCACACGTAGACCAATCAAGATCAAATATTGGCTACAACCACAGGCACATCACTACCCTACCTTGTCAATAACGAATGCTGACAACAAACCAAAAATCACTAAAATAGAGTTAGAAGATTTTACAGATCCCAATACATTAGAGACATCCTATGCTGAAGATGACGGTTCTCTGGAATTTAAAATACAAATAGGAGACAAATTATATTTAGAAAATCCTGTAGTATCTGCTGCTGAACACCCTATAGTTGCAATATTCTTGTTTACATACTATGTCTAGACAAATTATTGTTGATGAATTACACAAACCAGCCAGACGTAACTATAAGCGACTGCCAGTGGTTACAAAAGGCATGGATGATTTATGGCAGTGTGACTTGGTAGAAATGGCCCCTCGCCTAAAGGCGGGACAGCTGAAAAACTTAGACAAGGTCAACAAAGGATACAAGTATATACTTACTGTCATAGATACATTTTCAAAATTTGCCTGGGCATTGCCGCTCAAATCTAAGACTGTTACAGAAGCCTTCAGGACAATTATTAATCAGAGTGGAAGATCACCACGCTATCTACAAACAGATAATGGCAAAGAATTCTATAATTTGGTGTTTCAACAATTTATTAAAGACCATTCAATAAAACATTACTCGAGTTACAGTGATCTCAAGGCCTCTATTGTAGAAAGATTCAACAGAACTTTAAAAAATCATATGTATAAACAATTTACCCTTCAAGGTAATTATAAATGGATTACTATCCTACCAGAACTTTTAGATAGATATAATAATTCAGTTCACACCACAATTAACATGAGACCCTCTGAGGTAACTTCATCTGATGAGAAAAAATTGATCAGTACTGTTTACTATCCTAAATACCAACCAACAACAAAAAAACCTAAATACAAAGTTGGTGATCAAGTAAGAATTAGCAAATATAAGCACTTATTTAAAAGAGGTTTTACAAGAAACTGGAGTACTGAATTATTTACATTGGTTCAAGTTAAACCTGGGGCTCGTAATACATATATAATAAAAGATCACCGAGGTGAAATTCTCAAAGGCAGGTTTTATGAAGAAGAACTTGACAAAACTAAACAGCCGGACACATATCTCATAGAAAAAATCATTCGCAAAAAAGGCAACAAAATACTGGTCAAATGGCTAGGTCTCCCAGAACACAGCTGGATCGAGGCAGACAAAGTGATACTATGAACACCTGGGATGTTATAAAAAGACTACCAGATCCTGAACATCAGAATAAGAGAAATGGAAAATTGCTACCTGATAATATTAGATGTCTTATTGTTGGGCCATCGGCTTGTGGTAAAACTACACTAATGATTGATAATTTTTTATTGGCACCCAACTGGTTAGACTGGAAAAACAGGCACTTGTATGTCTTCTCTAAGAGCTTGGAACAATTAAAATATCAGCAGCTGATGAAGCTATATGATGGATTGCATATAGCCACTTTTGAACCAGATGTTAAGCCACTCCATGAATGTCTCGATAATTCTGTTGTTGTGTTTGATGACATTATACTGGATAATCAAAACAAGGTTAGAAATTTCTTTACACAGGGCCGACACAAAAACATTGATTGCTTCTACCTGGCACAGACTTTTTCAAAAATACCCAAACAGCTGATCCGAGACAACAGCAATTTTATATGTGTGTTTCATCAAGATCATACCAACCTCAAACACATACATGATGAATATGTAGGTGGGGACTTGAGCTACAATGATTTTTCTAAGATTTGCAGCAGGTGCTGGAACCAGGACAGTTATGGGTTTGCCACAATTGATATGACAAGAACACCTAATACTGGTAAATATAGAAATAAAATTAACAATTTTCTAGACATTGAAACATATATAAATAACCATGAAAAGGCCAATTATTGATGATCTTAAATTAAGAGATTATCTTGTAAAAAGATTTAGGGGATGGAAATCAGAGAACCGAGGTTTTTATGAGCAACACAAGCGCACAGAACAGCCTATTATTGATGCTATTGGTGAACTAGGTAAAAATATCAAAACTGTTACAGAGCAAAATCAAAATTTGATCACAGAGCTTGTACCTGTAGCTGCTAGGAACATATTAGATTATCCAATCACCCCACTTTCTAGTATTCATACACCTAGTCCTGTTGCTCCTCGAAGAATTGAAGCTAGTCAGGATCCTATTGAATTGGGTCTTCTTGCTCAAAAATATTTAACCACACCTAAAGACAACAAAGATGAGGTTTTTGGTTTATATGCTGACACAGACCTTGATGGTAGCATCATATATAGAATTGGCAATTTTAGAGTAACATTTATGGGAGAATATCTAATTGTATATTCAAAATCTCATCTTGGAGAAAGAGGTGGTTTTGTTAAGTATCCCGGCACACCTGGATTATGGGAACTGATGACTCGTAAGAGACCTGGTAGCTATACAGATCAAGACTATGAGCACTACAAAGAAATATTAATAAAATCAGATGCTCTATACCAGAACAATGATCCCACACAAAAAAAAGTCAAGTCTAGCAGTGGAGCAAAATACAACAACTTAATCAAGCCAATATGGTCACAGATCAAGACAGGTAGTGGGATCAAACAGTACAATACCTTGCCTAAAGAATTTGTCTGGGTTGACGATGTCAGGAAACTTGTAGATAGGTTGCTAGTAATAGCTGGGGAAGAAAATGCCGGTAACCACAATTTTTACAATGAAAAGGTTGGAATTATGGACATGATAAGCACCAAATTGTCTAATTTTATAGTGAAAGACACTAAGGGCATTGGATATCTTATAAAAATTATTAATACTCTACCACCTAAATTTTGGAATATCTCCGAGGGTCGAAGGCTAGTTAATGACATCATAAACAAGTTGCCATTTGAGCTACATATACCAGGATATCAGTATTGTGGTCCCGGTACCAAACTAGACCATCGACTAAACAGAGGTGACCCTGGTGTTAATCCCCTAGATGCTGCTTGCAGAGACCATGACATAGCATACAACACACATACCGATCTTGACAAGCGACATGTGGCAGACAAAAAATTAGAAGAGGCTGCATTTGGTAGATTTGTAAGCAAAGATGCTTCTTTGGGTGAGAGAATAGCAGCATTGGGGTCCACCATAGCTATGAACACCAAACAAAAATTGGGGTGGGGGTTGTAATAAATTAAGTAAATTAGTTATAATTAAATTGAATTAGTTAATCCCAGAATATGTATATAATAAACCAAAAAAATGAAGGCCAAGGGTGTTATGTATCAAATACCTTATGCAGGTCTTAAATCTCTTAAAACTATTGATAGTCTTCTAACCAAAAAGCAGCGCAAGAAGAAAAGTTCTTGTCTTGCCAAGGGACATGGTATGAAATTGTTACTTAGTACCCCACAATTAAAAAAATTACAGCAATCTAGAAAAAAATCACATATAGGTGGATTCATATTTAGTATCCCAGCTATTTTAGCAGCATTGGGGGCCGTGGGGAGCTTAGCTGGGGGATAGGCTGCCATAGCAAAAACAGTAATAGATGCCAGGAAGAATAAGGCAGAATTAGATGAACAAAAGCGCCATGATTTGGCTATGGAAAAACAAGGCAAAGGTGTTAAGAAAGTTATGAATAAGTTAAAAAAAAACAAGAGCCGCTTACCAACCAAGATATTGAAGCTTTAATCAAACCACTAGGCATCAAACATTTTAGAGGAGTATACATGTCTGATTCTTTACCAGAACAACCACTCAAAAAAGAGTGTGGCATAGTTAATTTGGATAAGTACAAAAATCAGGGCACTCACTGGATTTGTTATCTTAAATATTTAAACAATGAGGCATTTGTGTTTGATTCATTTGGAGGTGTTCCACCTGAGAATTTAGTAAAATATCTAAAATCAACTAATCTTTATTATAATAATACCCGTATTCAAAATTTCAAAGATATTAATTGTGGACATTTGTGTTTATCTGTTCTTAAATATCTGTCTCAAATAAATAAACCATCAATTGAAAATTTTCAAAAAACCTTGTGGTATCTAAAACATCATGGGGGTATTCCATCTTACCAGCCAAAATTCAATATTGAAACTTAAATTACATGATGATATAGTTTATCCCAAAACAATAGCTCTTAGAGCATTCTATGGCATGTACTTGATCCCTAATATTACACAGCACAACAACACAATCACAGTTGGTGACCAAAAAATTGTTATTAATCCAGGGCAGTATAATTTGTCTACTTTAAATGCTCAGTTACCTAGAGGTATATTGTTAACTCAAAATTCTGTTACTCACAGAGTAGAAATTGTGTCTGCTACAGAAACAGTAGATCTAGGTACTATAGGAGAGCTTTTAGGACTCGAGAACAACACAAAACTTGAACCAGCTCTTAAACATACTGCTATTAATATACCTAAATTCTTAGCCATAGAAACTCTAAATATTCACTGTAATGTGGCCGAGGGTATGATCACCAAATCAAATGGCATAGGCACTCACAAACAAACTGGTATTATTGCAACATTCAAACCTAACTCTGAATTTATGGAACCGATCATCTATACTCCATCACCAACATTATATTTTCCTGTGTGCCATAATAGAATAGATTATATTGAGTTGATGGTCACTAATGAAAAAGAAGAATTGGTTGACTTTGCTGGAGCCACAACAACTGCTATCATAGAAATTAATATTTAAATAAAAATTCATACAAAAAATAAATAAATAAATAAAATGGAAAATATTGAGAGTTATGAGCTTCAATCATTCCCTCCAAACAGGAGGACATTTGCAAATTTAAATCAAGCCAACACAGAGATTGAGATTGACCTTGATGTAGGGGATGGCTTTATACACCCTCACAGAGCAGACCTATATATTAAATTTGATGTTGTCAAGCTCGATGGTACAGATTATCCGGCTAACTCAAATATAAGATTGGTAGACAATTTTGTGCCACATTTGTTCTCTGAAATTGAGATCAGAAAACATGGTGTTGTTATAAACAGAGTAGATTACCCTTGTATTACTTCTACTGCTTCGGCCACACTAAAATTATCCAAAACCGAGGCTTCTTACTACAAAATAGGTGGATTTGAGGCTGGTGATAAAATAATATCTAAAAGCCACACAGTGCTGTTCCCCATGCGCCTATTGCCAGGATTCTTCTCAGATTACAAAGATATTATGTGGAAGGGTGGTTTAAGAATTACATTTAGAAGAGCTGCCAATGATAATAATGCTTTGATGAGGTACAGTACATTAAACTCTACAGGGGAAGCTCTGCCTAATACCCTACCTGATGAGGGCAAATGCATTATTCAGACTATGGAGCTAAGAATTCAAGTAGTTGAATATGAAGCCAGTTATGCTCTTAAATACAAAGCAGATATAATAAAAAATCCACAGGTGCCTTTACCATTTTATACATATCAATGTGTCCAGAAGCCTGCCACTGGTACCTATTATGAGTTTGATGCTACAAATTCATTCTCCAGTATACAATATGACATGCCAGATTTTGTGATGGTACTGTTTCAGACTGGAAGAAACAATAATCAGGAAAAAAATTCAAGTAAATTTGATAACTGCAACATCAAGAACATATATCTTAAAAATGGCAGAAATGAGTTGTTTCCTAGAGAAAATTATAATTTAAACATGTCCAAGGATGATTTTCTTAAATTATATGAGGCATTTACAGCATACAAAAGGGTCACTACTGGCAATACTGACATGTATTACACACCAGATGAATTCAAAGCACAGAGACCCATGTTTGTAATCAACACTTCAAAAAGGAAACAAGTTGTGGTTAATGACAGGACAAATATTAAAATTATCTGTGAATTCCATGAAACACTCCCTGATGATACCATATGTAGTGTTATTCTTATAGGTGAAAAATCATATGTTTATGATGTAAGAAATGAAAGAGTCACAGAGCAATTCTAGAAGACTTTTGCATATTATATTTTCTTAGTATTAGATAAGCAAGTTGTACCTAGTCTTGAATTAAAATATTTAGAATGTTACAAGTCAACATGTTAATTCTCTGAACTTAAACCGGAAGTGGACCGGAAGTGGACCGGAAGTAGACCGGAAGTGGACCGGAAGTAAATATGTGTGGGTGTGTGTGTGTGGGTGTGGCTCATAAGAGCATCTTAGATTAGTTTTAAGTGTAGTTAAAACAATATCAAGAAAAGCCTTATTTTTAACAAATTTATAAACAGCAATTTTAGCAAATTTAGGTTTGGTCACATCAATTTGAGGGGGTCTTCTTTTCTCGGAAGCTTTTTTTTACAAAAATCGTAGGTTTTACACAGTAACAATAAAATGTTATAGACATTTTGCCTTAGTTTTAAGTATTTCTATTCAGTCAAACACCTCTTCATTTCTCGAGTTTATAATACATCCAATTACACTACTTACATTTTCAAATTCAGATAGTTTGTCATCAACATTACTACATTTATTATCTAATACAGATTCAAGACGTGTAGTTGATTGTAAACACGCCGTACTTACCGCATCTATTTTGTCCTTAAATTCAGACATTAAAATATTGAGCCGATTGTTAACATGACTAATATCATGATTAACAGCTTCAACTTTAACATCAAGCTGTGAAGATAACTGTGTATGTGCACTAGATAATTCAGCTTGTTTTAAAGATATAACGTCGAGTTTAACCTGAATATTTTCATTAGACAGGTTTAATTCTGATCTAAGTTCTTGGTTAGACTGTTCAAACTGAGTCCTAAGTTCTTGATTAGACTGCTTAAGTTCTTGATTAGACTGCTTAAGTTCTTGATTAGACTGCTTAAGTTCTTGGTTAGACTGCTTAAGTTCTTGATTAGACTGCTTAAGTTCTTGATTAGACTGCTTAAGTTCTTGATTAGACTGCTTAATTTCTTGATTAGACTGCTTAAGTTCTTGGTTAGACTGCTCAAACTGAGTCCTAAGTTCTTGATTAGACTGCTTAAGCTCTTGGTTAGACTGCTTAAGCTCTTGGTTAGATTGCTCAAACTGAGTCCTAAGTTCTTGATTAGACTGCTTAAGTTCTTGGTTAGAACTTTACAACAGCTAATTGTATGCTTCTAATGCTGTTTAGTATGTCATTTAAATTAGAATTTATGCTTTCCAAATAAGCCGGGAATTGATAAGGATCGTAACTTGGATCACATTTGTTACAACAGTATCTTTCCTTCGTTGTAGAATAAATTGTCCAATGCGTAACGGAAAGCTTCAAACATGATACATGATACCACGAATGACAATCAAAACATTGAACATGCCTCAGGTCATTATCGATTTTATCACAACAAGCCACTCCTTCAATCTTACCTGACTGTACATCACAAATGTCACCATCGTGAGAATTACTACTATTTAAGTAGGTTCCTTCATATGCAACATTAGACTTTAGCCTACGTGAATGTCTAGACTTAATTTCTTTAGTTTTATCTGCCATGACTGCCAATTTTGCCTTCGCAAAATGTTAAACAAATTGCAACTCGAAGACAAAATAAAATTTAAAAAGTCTATAACTACCATTGTGCAAACTTCTCACCACGCATCAGAAGATTGTCCTTTTTTTTTTCAATCCTGGCTGGGTCGCCAAATTATTGGAGCAAGCCTTTTACTTGAACTTCAACGAAGCATCCTGGTATTCACTTTTCGAAATAGCAATTAGGATTTTGATAACTTCAATGAAACTCGGACGTCACTATTTATTATGTCCACATATTTTTCACTTATTGATCTACTGTGTTTTTTTTATTTTTCGTTGCTATGGTCAAAAATAATATAGAAATGTATACATCGTAATTTTACATTATGAAGAATGTGATTATAATTAATTATACATCATATTAATGCAACAACGTTTTCAAAAATATAACAAAACAGAAATTGATAACAGAGATATATCATCGTGCGTATTAAGCACAAAATTAAACAAAGCATAATAAATGAAATAAACGAACATCTTTGGGTCAGTCACACATGCAATGTTAATTGTACATTATGCATTGTCTAGCGCCTTTAACTGCACTCATTCAAAGACTATGTTTCGAGAAAGAACAAGTTTTCTCGTCTTCAGATAAGGAAATTTCTTTTTGCCGGTACTGGGAATGGAACCTACAACGGATTTGTGATTTTATTACAAAACCGGTGGTAAACCAACTTTTTTTCTTTTTTAAGTAAAGGGAAAAACCCCTAAGCGGTAGTTTCCCCTGCCATTCTCTTTCTCTTTTTTTCCTTTCTTTTTTTTCACTCATATCAGTTCCACTCATTTAGTCTCTTTTCCCATTTGGGACAAACACAAACATCCACGTCTTACCCGGAATTCGAACCCGGGATACCTGGCGTCGAAGTGCGCTGTGCTAACCACGCAGGTCGACAACCAACTATACTCTGTCTCGGCAATCCCTGAAGCAAGGCGCAAAGCGGAAGAGATGTGGGGTAATCGAGTATGCAGAGCGAAGCAGTATTTGCTCCACTTATGCTACTATCACCATTTTTTCTTTTAAAGAGAGCCAGTCCATGTTTGTTTGAATTCTACATTGGGATGACTTATTGGGTTTTGGACCATTGCTATGAAGGCTGACTGTTTGATTTTCCAATGTGGTAGTGTCATGTTGTTCCAATGGAATAAATCACATAGAATTTGAATTTGAATTGCTGTTTCAAGTCCATTTTATTCACAGAAAGGCTAATCGGGACTGGACCTACAGTTTAAAGTGGGATCCGAACCACTCTGCTATGTGCCTCCAACGGGCATCGAAGAATCACATATAATTAAGTGGATTTGTTGTAAAATCACAGGTTTGTAGTAGGTTCGATCCCCAACACGGTCACCCCCAAATTTGTCCATCTGAAGACAAGAGAAGGGATTCTCTCTTGAAACGTGGTGTTTGAATAGGTATAGTTAAAAGCACTAGACAATGGATAATGCCCAAATAACATTGTATGTTAAGGTAGGCTTTAAACGAAAGTATATCCTTTAACATTTTTGCTAGCATAAATGCTATGTAAAGGCTTCCAAATATTATAGCAGATAGTACTTTACATGAAAGCATTTCATGGAAAATTTCGGTTAGGTTTTGCGATTACAATGTATAATACATACAGCACGAAAGGCACGTTGAGTTACACCATCTATGGTGAGTGCACGGTGTTTACAATTGAAACAACTAAAATATTCTTCCATGCGTGTACAGTAAACACTATAAAGTATGTATTTAATCAGCGCCATTCTTCTCTACCTAAAACCATTTAATACAAAACACTATTCCTCTCGGTTGAATAGTTATCGTCTTTTAAAAATGTGAAGTGATACATTGTTTACATATCACCCAGCCGCCATTACATCTGCATTCGTGACCTAGAGGTCGCTTCTGATTGGTTATGCTACGAAAATGCTACGGACATAGGACCGATCCTATCCTTGAGAAATGCCATGAAAAATGCCATGGCGTCTGAAATGCCATAAAATTTCTCACTTTACACGGTAGCATTTTGGCCATGGCATAAATGTTACGAAAAATGCTAAGGAAAATGCTTTCGTCTGAAGCGGGTCTAAGTCTGTTGTTCTCACTCTGTGACATATACCAAATGACAAGTTGTAACATACGTTGACAGTTGAAATAAATTCTTCTTGATATTTTATGAAATATGCGAAATCTCTATGCTTCAGCTGCCGTCATGATCAAGTCGGTTGGGTGTCTGATAGCCACACGGGAGGCCAGCGTTACATTTCCAGTGTGAGTGATCTAAGGTTGCAAAATTTTCGACCTTGTCCTGAATAAAGAGGCTCCAGAGACCAGGGATCACCCAGCCTCTAACAAATGTGTACCTGGGGGCAAAAGTGGCCGTAGAGCAGTGCTAATCACATCACCTCGTTCATGTGTGTGGTCCGGGGTCGAATCCATGTAGAGAGGTGAGGAACTTCCTACAGTTCATTTATTCTTGCTTCGAGTTCTCTACTTTTTAGGAGTTTCATAATCAGAGTTAGGATTTTTAGGGGAAAATTTCATTGGGAAAAAAGGAAGGGAAAAGGTGCTAAAATAAGACCCAAAAAGGGGCAAAAAAGGTGCTGATAATTATACTACTTATTAAAATTTTCCCCCTATTTTATTAGTCTAAGCTATTCACTCGAAGGTGTGTACACATCACACACATTGGTTGTGTTACAGTTATTCACCAGAGTCTGGGAAAAACACAAAGCTGTTGTACCTTACAACATTAAGCATTTCTAAATTTTTCAAAGTGAGTTTGTTTCTTTTCGGAGATAAAATATCTTTATATAAGCTCAAGCTTCTCTCTACATCCACATAAACAAGTGGGGCAAACTTAGTATTCACTCGGAATGGCAAATTCCACAACATCCGGATTCTTGTCAAGATTAGCCTCAAGTTTGTCTCTGGCAAAACCATCTAACTGACCCCTCACAGTAGTAAAGATATCCCATTGTTTTTCCTTTTCGACGCCTTGTTCTTCTAAGCTTTCGATGGCTGTCGACAGGTACTTGTAGGAATGTACACAAAATAGTTATTTTTGCAAATCATCTATCTTGTCTGGGAGGAGAAGTTGCTGTGCCTTGGAAATTGCACCTGCGTCGGTTGAACCCAGGGAAAGCACAAACTCCTTAATTTTTTCAAACTTTTCACACAGAAATGCAGCACACTCAATCCATGATCCCCAGCGAGTAATGATGGGAAAATGTGGCAGGGGCAGGCAGGTTGTTTCTCTGTAGGCAAGAAAGCGACTCGGGGCTTTAAGGAGTATTTTCTTCAGATCAGATATGAACTCATTTACAATGATGTATTCTAATAGATTCAGAAACCCTGTGAAGGGCATGGGGTTACATGCTTTAACTTAGGGAACAACGGCTTCAATTGGTTAAATGCCGAAAGCGTGTCGGGAGCCTGGTCAGTAACTACAACAACTTTTTCGAACCGAATTCCACTGGGCCACAGTTTTTGACAGAAATGCATAAATGACTGCATCACTGTACTGGCATTGGTTTTCTGCAACTCATATGTGTTTAGTAACATGGGCTTAACTTCCTCGCCTATCAGAGGAAAAACCAAAATGTTCAAAACATATCGTTGAATTGAGTCTGTCGTCTCATCCAGAATAACACCTATATCACAATCGGACACTTTCACCTTAATTTTACGAACAGTTTCTTCACACACAGGTTCAATATAGTTTTTCCTTAACGTACTCTCATCGGGCACTGACAACCGTGTGTACTTTTCAAGACCGGATGGTTCACCTTGTTGAGTGGAATCCCCGCCTGTTTAAAAGATGCACACAAGTCAACATTAAATTCCTTTAAATTTGGTTCTTGGAAGAACACTGCTCAAATGCATTGCGTAAGAGAGGCTGCCGAGATTTACTTCCTTGTAGATTCTTGTTCTTTTGATGCTTAGAGCTGGAAATATGTTGCTGGATGCGATTTCTCTGCTGTTTTTCATCTAATGTGATTCCTTTCGACATGATAAAGTACATGCACTAACAGGATCTAAGAGAGTGAAAAAGCAGGTATGGAACTTACATCCACAAACAATATCTGTCCACTGCGCACACATGAAACGTGAAACCCACCACTTCAGAAACACATTGTTGCTTCACTGCTTCCAAGACCAAACTACATTTCCTTCTATCTTAAAAAAAAATAACGGCGATCTGGTGCATATCAGTAGCGGTCTTTCCATTGTTGATTTCAAGTAGGCAACAATCAAGCATAGTTTAAATACATTCAATTTCAGTTAATAATGTGAAAACATCTTAAAGAGAAAAGTGTCGCGAAAAAGGAAATAAAAATTCAACGATTTGCTGAGGAAATATATTTAACAACACCAGTAAAAGGACACAAAAAGGGGAGGAAAGCGATTAAGAACACGAAAAAGGGGGAAAATAGATAAATGTTCCACAAAAGGAAGGGAAGGGGAAAGGTTATCAAAAAAGGGGAAAAAAGGTGCTGGAAAATTAGCTCCATTCTCACGTTGAGGCAACATTTCACACACTGAGTCCTTCCAGAGAGGTCTCACTTTCACTACGAAAAAAAGGTGCGCACCTAAAAATCCTAACTCTGTTCATAATAATGCCCATTATATAGCCTAATTATGAGCTCAGTGTACGTACAATTAACTAAGTTAGCTACTGTCAAGAGTTAACTGCTGTCGCTCGCTCCAGTTGCAACCCAAAGACGATGGACACACAGGCTTTGCTGCTCCGCCTGAGGAACCTCGCTGGTAGCACTACAAATAGATGGGCGAGGAATGGAATAGGGACAGGGGGAAGGTTGCTGTTTGAAAGCATTCAGCGAGGAAGCATTGAGAGTTTCCTCAATCAGAGAAGGAAACCCCAGCAAAATGATACTCTAGCACTGTTTATTCTTTGTTGGCACGTAGCACCCTGCTTTTGGCATAATGGTAAAATCTAGCATAACCTCCAAGACGTGAGTCTCTGGGAGAGGGAAATGTAATTTAAAGGAATATATTTTCAGGAAATAAAACTAAAATTAAGTCCAAATCTTATTTTTACTTCACCAGCGGAACTGTTTCAAATAAAAGGGAGTATGCCTACGCAACGACAAGCTTTTCACAACCATGCCATGATCCATCCTCTATTTTTCTATATCCTGCCAGATTTTGTTCGTGAGGAAATTTTATGGCGGGAAATCGGTGTAAGGTTGGGGGTAAGCAGAGAATTTTCTAAAATCGTTTCAAATTCTATGCGGAACCCATTTCGTTTGTTGAGCCCTCGTAGACAATTTTTCAATTACCATAACTTCTTCCTACACCCCAAAAAAGCCACTGGCGTGGTCCTACCTCTACATACCCTTGCGTGCCTTCACGGCACCGTGCAGTCAGCACGGAGAACTTTATCATTTTAATGTTTCCAGTAATAAAGTAGTATGCAAATTTTGGAAACTGTTATTTTTTTAAAAAAATAAACTGCTATAAGTTTGAAATAAGTTGAAGTTTGAGCATGTTCTCGTTTGTTTTTTTACAATTCTTTAACTTTCGAATGAACGTGTTCTCTAGCTTCACACGTTTCACAAATTTTAGGATTTCTTGAACCTTGTTACACAAAAATCAGAATATTGAGAATATGCCAGATTTTTTTCAAATGTAAATAATATTTTCCAATGAGAATTATTGTGAGGGTAGAAAGGTTTACAGGGTTCTTCTTGCGGATAACCTGATGGTTAAAGACCTGCGTGAAAGTCAAGACGAAGATAGAATGGCAATTTAGAGATGAACCTTAAGAATATTGGTAAGGATTGTAATGATTGGAATGAACTTGGCCAGAATAGATAGAGATGGAAGACTCAGGGGTGCCCACAGGAGGGGGAGGATTTTATAGTCTAGCTACCAATTCTACATATCTTCACACACAAATGGGACGATCATTACGTTTGATTGACTTGGTAATGATTTTTAGTTATAGTTATTAAGTACAGTTTATCTGTCTACCTGTGGGTGATCGCAGCGATTGAATTGAAATGAACCACCACCTCTTATGCCTTTGGAATCGGTTTGGAAAGGGGGGTGGGGTGCTGTTCGCATTAATACAAGGTTAGTCAAGCAGACAAACTGTTAACTTTAAGGTCCAGTGCACTAACATTGCCAGTGGGCTGTTTTTGTGTGGGATTATTTTAGGCATGATTTGTTTCGCTCACGTGTGTTCATGTGTTACGACTGACTGGATAATTGTAAAATACTATCAGTTTGTCTGACCAAAATAATTTTAGTAAATAATTCGCATAAATAGGGGGAGGGTGATGTTCTACCTCTTTGGGAAGAGTGCGTCATAGGCCTTGGGGGGGAGGATGGGCACCCCTCCGAAAACATATGTCTCAACGCTGATGAACCTTCGAGTTTACGAGTGCCAGAGAGTTAGTTATTTAGTGGATGAAGTATTGTCTTAGTATTTTGGATAGTACGTCTATCACTTTAATGTATATATAAAGTTCTTATTGATTTACAAAATGTTGTGTCAGTAGATTTCATGACCTTAGCTTCTTCTTCCTTTTTAATGTCAGACCTAAATTTGTACAATTTTTTCATGAAAATGACCTTTTGGAGGATTTAGGGCAGCAGGTCATGAAATTAACTTAAACCATTTTCTACTGGGTAGCTTGCAAAAAGATAAAAAACATCTCTTTGTTGGAAAAAATGCTTAGCTATTTGCAAGTGTTGTGTTTGGGTTGCTCTGACTAATACTTGCACTCGTGCCAGGCTAAAACAGTTTCAGACCTCATCAACTACGCAAAAACACTGTCCACTGGATGACTCCATGGTGCATGGGTTATCATGTGTGCCCTGCAAGATAAAATATTTCCTCTTGTTTTCCTCGTTTTATCTCTTCAATTATCCATTAATTTCCTCCATAAACACAAATTTAAATAAGAATGATGTAATGTAGTGCATCTGTGCAAAGAAGGAAGAGCACTGTTTGAGCACTCCCTTCTGGAGTGAAGAATTTCCAGGAAATATATTCAAGGCAACAAGATAAGACATGCCATCATGCAAGAAGTCGCGATTTACGATATCTTATTCTAAGAACAGCATCAAGCCTTGTGAATCATGGGATTGTAGGTCAAGATGAGAATCACAATTATGACTGAAATAATTAGCTATAAATTATTTTTATAAAGCTGAAAATATCACATACTTAACTACAATTACATGTATTCATTAATAGGGCCAATCCAGCGTTACGTGTGTGACATTTTACACACAAAATGTAAGGTTCTAGACAAGATATTGGATTAAAATATTTAAAATGAACTGATTTCATGGAAATATGAAGTACTTTATGGTGTCTGCTAACAAATGGGGGAAAAACTTGAGTGTGATGGCTGAATGCTTGAAAAGCATAAACAAAAGTGCGTTACGTGTGTGACACTTTAAAAATGTAGAAAATTTTGACTTCATTTGTTTGTCAAGCACATAGGCTGCAGATGCTAGTAACTTTTATTGGTGAAATGTGCAAATGGTATGCATTTACAAACATCTAAACCTTAATGCAATTAAAAACCATAATAATTTCCACATAAATTGATTATGTTACTTACATGGAGTAGAACAACTTTTCGTGGAATTCCCCAATATATAAATTATTAAAAGTCCAGTTAATGAAAGTTAACCTCGGCCTTGAAAGTATTGCATTTTACTTTACATGAAATGTGAAACATTTTCTGATACTTAGACAAGAAAAAGGAAAGGTTTAAATGAAAGTTTGTTTTCCCTCAAATTTCTGTTAAGTTTGCTTTAATTGCCTGAACAAAACAAATGCTAATTTATTTCGACCGATAAACTGGCTTTGATTATGAATTAAGTATATTGTATCACAATAACATAATGCATACATTCCAGTCTTTAGATAGTTAATATCACCCTAATCTTCAGGGACTTGATTTAAGGGCAGGAGGAACAGTTTCCAGTTGCGAGAACCCTAAAATGCTCCTCCTCCACCGACCTTTCCAAACGGCGAGCTGAGGAAAGAGAGGTCTGTGCGCTGGATGGTCTTAGGAGGGGGAGACAACTTAACATTACCCTTATGGGAGTATTATTTTACTTATTCTTTTTGGAATACCAAACTTCCGATGACATAGAAAACACATGAACGGAAAGAGAACAGGATAAAGAGTTCATTTACTGTTGGAACATTTGAAATGTCCAATTGATTAGACGTAAGTTGATGTTGCCTCTCCACGATGAATATATGGGATCTTGTAAATACTTATTCATCATATTTTTTCACAGATCGTATCTGGCTTGATAATCAACTTTAAAGAAAAGCCGCTTCCACTTGCAACATTTAGAGAAATCCATGCTCTCTTTTGTCTCTGTCGTTTCTTCCAGTAGCAGTTTACATTTCGACGTTATTGAAATAAATGTCCACCGGTGCGAACCTGTCCATGTTAGCCTTTAGATATTTTTATCGGATTATCGATTGGCGAATTTTGTAGAAGACTCAGTTTCCAGAGAATGCAACTCTCATATTCAGGAATTCAAGTGAAGATGGTGTTCAGAGATAGATCCCAAACTTTGAAAAACAAATAACACGCTCATCTTCCAAGATGGAATTGATGACATATTCTAAGCAACCAGATGGGTTTTGTAGAAGTTACAAGCTTTAGAGATTTAATGCCACTCTCATCTTCAGGGACTTAGCTAATTATATTCCTTAGGTGAACATTTCTTTGAATTCTGGAGAAGATTCATTTCTTTTTTCGAGAAACATAAAGTTTTCATTTACCACCTGAAAGGTTTATCTTCGTACCTTATTTTCAATTTTTGTTTTAATCTTTTTTTATCTGTGATTTCAGTGAATAACATTGGCGTCACCAGAAATGTTTGTAGGGCCATTGATAAAACTTGAATAGTAGAAATAATAATAATAATAATAATAACAATTACTATTATAATCATATTTATGATTGTTATTATGTAATAATAGCTATTATAATGTCATAAATATAAACCAATTTTTTCACAAATTATTATTATTACTAATCTTTGGGGAGACTTTCCTATTGATCCACCAGATGAGTTTATGTTGTGTGGCGTTTCATATTTAACTCTAATTTTTCGAATTCTTTGGCGTAAATTGTAGAATGTGAAAATATAATATGGTTCCTGCATTTTCTGATTTAACGTTACTTCGTTATTCTGTTCGAATAATAACTAACTCAACTTTATTTCTGACGCCCATGGTGAATAAGGATTTGTGTGTGCTAATTTTTTAGTTTTAGTTTTATCTCTGTGATAATTGTATTCTAATTGTGGTTTTAGATTTAACTCTGTACCTTCAGTACATTAATGGTTCATATTATAAGTATGAATGCTTTATTTTCCTTTTTCTACTGCAACAGTGATTTTCAGGAAGTGTAAAGTGTCAATTGTAATATGTATTTCACAAGGGTTTGTTGTAAGAATGACCCGCGTGGTCGAAACACGCCCTCTCAATAAAGGCGATTTTTATTATTATTATTATTATTATTGTTATTATTATCTCTGTTTCAGTTTTGGCGGCCTATGAATTGCGCAGAAAACCATGGGCCTTTGCATTTTGCTTCCGTTTCAAGATGCCCCAGGCAGTAATCTCCTGTTCCGAGTTGGAGAATTCGGTAGTAGCTGAGGACAAATGCAGGTAAATTCCACATATTTATCGTTTAAATACAAGAAAGAGAAAGAAGACCTACGTGGCGTCGTTTGAACACATACGAGAAAGAACGTCCTGGAAGAAAAATAAGGTCCACGAGAGAGAATGATGAATTTCCTTCATTTGGTAATGATCTCATTGCTGTTTGGTCTTTGGTGGAATTAAATAAGGGTTGAATCGTAACTTTAGTATATCTCTTGCCGTTACACATGAAGGGTCAAATGATGTCACTTGATCCTGCTTTAAATAAGAAAAAAATTAGTCTACTCAGGCGTCCCTTCTCCCATTCATTTGTTTCTATTCTCTTTTACGTTTCTCGATCTAATTTCTATCTATTGATCTTATTTTCTCAGTTTTCTGTCTCATTGCTTTGTTTCTCTCCATCGATCTTATATTATTTCTTCATCTAACTTCGCTTTCTTCATTTCGATTTTCTTTATTTACAATTCACTTCTTTATGTTTCTGCTCTTTCCTCTCTCTATGTGAGACTGGCTTCTTTAATTTATCTTTGTTCTCTTTCTATCAATTCCATATTTCCCTTTCCTCCTTCTTTTTTTTCCTTCTCTCTGTCCTACTTTCCATTTTCTTACTATTCTTACTTTCACTCTCTCTCTCAGCCGTTTATGTCCTTGATTCTATGTCCTTTATTTCTTTATTTTTCTGCTTTTTCATTCCCCACTCTCTCTCTGCTCCATCTCTCTTCGTATCTTGCTTCTTTAATTTTCTTCCTTCTCCATCTCTCACATCTATATTTTCCTAACTTCATTTCTTTTCCTTCCCTCTTTCTCATTTCTATATTTTCTTCCTTCATTTTTCATAGTGTCACTTGCTCATTTCTATATTTCTCTGCCATTTACTACTTTATTTTTTGTGATCGTTCCTCTTCCCCTCCCTCTCTGAGTGTGGTTTATTTAACTCTATCTCCCCTTCCTATTACATCTATATTTCTCTCCTTCCATCCTTTCTTTTCCTTTTCACTTTCTCACATCTATATTTGTCTTACTTCTATTTGCTTTCTTTCACTCGTTTATTTTCCTTTTCTCTACCTTTGGTTACTTTTTTCTGCATTTCCCCTCTCTCTGTGTCTGTGTGGATTCTTTAATTCTCGTTATCTCATTCTCGACAATATGTTTGAATTGATGTTAAAGCAAATTAAAAGGTTTTACGTTATGTCAGAGGTGCCCGATGGAAGATGGGAGCCAAAAAGACTGCGTGGAAATTTCTTCTTTTTAGGATGTAATGTGGTAAAACTTATGTGTGAAAGAAATATGTCTCTTGATAAGATAATAATATGGGGAAAAACACGAAACAAGAACGAGTTCAGTATCTTAGCAACCATTTAAGAAGAAATTGCAAATCAAGATCGCCATCAATTGTGTTATTTGATTGATTGATTTGGATTGTTTTACTTAGCTTTTATACCACTTTTGCAATCGCGAAAATGAGGATGAGTGATGATATGATGTAAATGATGAATGGAAACTCACAAACAACTATGCCTAACCCGGGATTCGAACCCAGGACTCCAGAGTACAATACCTTTTGCTGAGAGAACTGGTTTAAATTCTCCGTTCTGCAGCTATCTTTTTCACTTGTAGATATTTGTTCACTGTATGCCGCCAATTTATTAATATTTGAGTGATAATTTGATTGCGTGTGTTCAGTTCTTTAAAAAAATCCATTACCATTGTTTTTTTTTCCATGCCAGTTGCCAAAATTCCTGTCCCAAATTGTAGATTAGAATCCGATTAGGAGTATTTTAACATACTTCTTACTGGATTATTGTTTGTTGTTGTTAGTACAACTCTTCCTCTTCTTTCCAGGTTTGAAGAAGAATATACAAATTGCCTAAAAGCTTCACTGAGATCTTGCAACCTACCCAACACAGTGAAGTTCTTAGAAAGCGTGAATGACGCCGCTTCCAAAGTTGACCCCTGCGTCGCACATGGCCGGAAGCGAAGAGCAATAGCCCCTCGCACGTCGGAAGCCGAACCAAGGACACATTGGAATATTGGTGTTGCGGCAATTGAGGTACGTGAGCATTATTGCCAAATCAATTTCCGAAATGTATATATTGATAGTGTATATAATTTCAAGGTCGTCTCATTTAAGGAAGAAATAATGTGGGAGGTCTTCTTTTCCTTATAGCCCAGTCAATGAATGACAAAAAAGGGCCAATGTCGGGAATAATTCCGTAAAAGCTGAATTTTGGTCAGTTGTTAGAACACTACTAGTAGTGCAAAATCCCAAAAGTCCCCGCCCCTCGTAGCGGTACTTCCCTCCCAGTACCCCCAAACATCAATTTCGCAGACTGTCAGTTATTGAAATATATCTTCGTAACCAATCATTGTAGGAAGGTGATCTTTTTTAGTCTTAATCCTCATTAGATGGGCTACAAAAAAGAATCTGTTTCATTTTTAGATAATGTCTGTGGTTTTGCAGTAATTTAAAAAATAATCTTCAGAAAGTGAAATTTTTCTTGTACGTTTTAAAGTTTTTGCCTTTTAACTTTGGAACCAATTAAATGGCAAGAAATTGTTTCGAATCAAAGTTGTAGCCTATTCTATAAGCGTTAAAACGATATAGGTCTTGATGTATTTTAATAAAGAATACACTATAAAATGTGTCTCCAAATGGAGAATAGTACCAAAAAAGTGTCTCTTTATCACAATCTGGCAGTTAAGTCCGGAATCGTTGACTTTTGAATAAAAGCAAGAGACTTGGTAGAATTAATTATTGTACCACCAAGGATATGTTCAGTCGAGTAGCCAATCGCCATCTTTGTTCTGAAGCCGCCATCTTGAAAAGAGTCCTCCATATTGGATATTTTTTATTTGATATATCTCGGGAACGGTAGCACCTATTAAATTCCGTTTTTTTTCACGATTGGTCCAAATAGTGCAAACTTCAATATTATATTAATAAATCTATTTTTGAGAAATAATAAATAGTAGTTTTGTAGAAAAACTCTCTATTTATAATAATTTCTGTGAATAACGACAAGTTGAAAGTCTTAATAATTCTCGAACTAAACAATATTATTTTATATATTGTAAGGTTACAAGATGTTTGTTAGAAGACTTTAGGCGAACTCAACCCTTAATACACAATTTTGTTTATATTTATAAATTTACCTTAAATAATATTTTTAAAGGAAATACAATTTATATACAACCTAATTTGATTTCTGAAAATGGATTGAAAGGAAAACACATATTCATTGTAATTAATCACACGAAAATAGTGAAAATTATTTAGAACATTTTTTTTTTGTTATGAATTTATCATAAGATCGTTTTACTTCTTTGATCAGTTTTCAATATCGTATCCTTCACATTCGCATTATGTAATGGAAGCAAGATTTTTCATTCAACACTTGCAACGTCCTTTGTACTGTTTACTTGCAGCGTATTTTATGATTTCTCTGTAGTTATCACCCACAAGTACATAGTATTGTCAGTCATTGAGGTATCCAAAAACCACTGTCACTCTGTACTTCTCCATTAGAAATCAGCAGATCTGGGTTGACAACGAGGCCACTTACAACAAAGATAACGACCCTATGACTATAAGTGCTAGAGGTTCTTTCAAGATACAAAAAAATATTATTCTAACATCCTCATGTTGACAAAAGTGGATCAAAATAGCCCATTCTAACCACGTCAAAACGAATATACTAGATTGGGCTGTTTCCCAATAACTATAAATTTCCGGAAAACCTTAAGCTCAGAACAGTTTTATCTTCATAAACTTTTATTCTCTCGTATCATATATAAGATACTAATGTGCAAAACAGTAATTTTGCCTGTAGTATTATATGGATGTGAAACTTGGTCCCTTACATTAAAAGAGGAACATAAATTAAGAGTATTTGAAAATAAAATTCTTAGAAAAATATTTGAACCTAAAAGGGGATGAGGAGACAGGTGAGTGGAGAAAGTTACATAATTTAGAACTGCATAATATGCATTCATGTCCAGATATTATTAGAATAATTAAATCAAGAGGACTTAAATGGACAGGCCATGTGACAAGATTGGGAGAGGAAAGAAGAGTTTACAGGATCCTTGTTGGGAAACCTGATGGTAAGAGAACCGTAGGAAGGCCAATACAAAGTTGGAGGGATAAGGAAAGGGGTAAGGATAGAAAAGACTGGATTGATGTTGCTCAGGATAGGGACAGATGGAAGACTTGTGTTGCTGCAGTCACAAACTTTCGAGTTTAAGAAGGCTAGAAAGTTAGTGAGTGACTTAAGCTCAGAACCTTTCGGCCTTCAAGATCGGATGAGTTAAGAAATTCCGAGTAAAGAAACCGCCGATTGTTGACATGTTATGAACTGCATTAGCTCAGATGAGTTGATAGCAATCACACTGTGCAACAAAGTTTTGATAGCACTTCAAACTTTAACTCATCCAAGTAATGCAACAGCACTGCTGCTTTTGTTTCCTGATGACTAAATAAGTCTCAATGATATGACATGGGTTTGAAAACAAAGCTCAAAAAGCCGTAAATCTTCTGAAACCAGGACAGTTCCAATTATTGCATGCGATCAACAAATATTCAAAATATCGAACTTGATTCAGTGGTTCTGGGCTGACCACAACTATATGGAGACCATAGGAGAGTCATCATGTTCGGAGGCTCCACATTGAAGATCGTCTTAAAATGCATGGTGGTGTTCTTTGCTGGAAGAAGCTAGATACAAACTCTGGAGCAAACCAAAAGTACTTCTTACTTGGCACAAGGGATTCATTTCGTAAAGCTTGACATGTGAAGGACTACAGCAAGTACTTATCAGTCTTCAACGTGTGCACTCTACAAACTGTATAATCGTGTATACGTTGTCAATTGTAACGCAGAAGCTGACTCAAGATAATGCAAGTAAGGAATTAAAACAGTCCAAAACTCTCAGTGTGAAAACTTAAATGAGACAGAACATCACACTGTTCACCTGGGAAAAAGCCTTCATGAAATAAACTTTTCTTTATACCTCATATCTCTGTGCAATCTGCAGTGTTCTTTTTTTGCTCAACCAAGCAGGAGATACTATACTTTGTCCGTGGAATCCGTGGAGCAAGCGAACGAAAGTAAGTCTCTGTGCAAGTGGTAACTCCAGAGTGTTCGGTCAATGAAAACCTGACAGAAAACGGGATTGCATGGAGGGGGAAAAGGGATGGCATTTACCAGGTGTTTGCATCAGAGTGTACTGCTTTGCTTCGCCCTCTCGCTTTCTCCCCTTCTCTACCGTTATGCGTGGCCTTGCTCCAGAGATTCCCGAGATAGAGTATAGATGTTTGGTGTTGCATGAGAAATATTGCCTGTACTACTACATTATCCAAATGTAGGATTTGATTTGAAGATCTAATCAAAAAGGGAACCGAAATAAAGAGTTATTTTCTTGTAGTTTACGGTTATTACAAGCATAAGAAAACAGATTTTCTTTGTGACGTTTCAGGAGAACACACGCTCCTTTCATCAGACATTTATTTTCATTTTGACTAAAGATACAGTTATAACAATGGTTAGTAATTTTTTAAACAAAAAGAATCCGTTATATTCACTGGTGTAGGTATTACGAGTTCTAACTTTCCAGGTGCCAGAACTGGGGGTAAGGACAGTATATTTCCTTTGTACATAAGATTTAGCATCATGCGGGGGCAAAAGTGGCGGCCCCTAAACTCTGGAATCGCCCACAATTTTTGGCCGAACACTGGACCGTTCTCAGCTGAACATTGTACCCTCATGTTTTATTTTTGTACATGAATTCTAGTTTTTCTTTTAATGTTTATCAACATCCATGCCAAGAGAACCTTTAATTTAAAGATTTGAACCTTCTATATTGTTCTTCTATCTCTTCACCATTCAAAGCTAAAAAAAGATTCAAGATGTACGAAGGGAGAGTGAAAAGTTTTGAGCCTCACAGGGAAGGGGTGTTTGAGCTACAGTTTCTCATGATTTCTCTACATAATATCTATAATCACCCCCCAGATCAATGCACTTATGCATTCTGTGCTGCAATTTGTTTACAGTCATCTGGTAGAATGATTTGTCCCGAGTCTCACAACACTGAATGACCGCCTTCGTCCGTGTGGAAGTGACGTTCTCGAAGTGAATTCTTCATAGCAGGGAAAAGATGAAAATCTGACGGGGACAGGTCGGGGGAATAAGGTGGATGGGGAAGTGCGATGAAGCCACACTCGACCAAAGCAGCCTGTGCAGTGAGGCCTTGCCGACAGAGGTACCGAATTATGGCCCTGTCGCCCACTCTCTTCTCTGACACTTCATTCATTTTCAACCTGACAAAAAAATAGAAGAAAACATGTGAATTTCGTAAAAGCTCGCACAGTGTGTCCTAAAATTCAAACCTTACATCCTCCAAAATTTTAACTACCTAGCATCACTCCTTCCATGTGAGGCTCAAAACTTTTCACTCTCCCCTCGTATATTGAAACTGACATCTTTTGATTTCGTATGTTTTCAATATTGAAATATAAGTCAATAATAATGACACATACAAATGCTTAATATCATTACACTGTCGCACCTTTCTTGATGCCGTATAAATACATTAAACTTAGAATACGTAAGTTAAATTAAATGCTTGTCAATATTTTTCTTACAAATACTTGTATTTTTTGCAGGTTGTTGCTGACTACGTACACCAAATCAGTTCCAAGTAAAGAAATCAGTTCATAAGATTTCTTGAGGACGGATTATAATTATTTCAAAATATTATATATACATGCTTCATTGCTGTGACCACGCAATTAAAAGGTTAATAGCTTATTCCCAGTATAACCGAGAACATGCATTAATTTCGTAAAATCAAATTACATTATAGTTTGACCTGGCTTTAAAGATAATCTATTGTTCTTCTTAAGTATTATACCTTTTAAATACATTTCGTTAAAAGAAAGAAAATCAATACTACATATCTCTTAATGAAGAAATATGCTTACATGCTTCTTAGTTGGAGGAAGCCATTTTAAGAAGAAAGTAGAATAATTATTTTCATTTAAAGATTGATAAAAATACTCATTGTCATGTTATTAGATTAAAATATATAGAGTCAGACCGTAGAAATCTATTTTGCGAGCCTACCAACAGTCTAGAGCGTGAACAAGAGTGTTAGCGATAGGTGCTGGGTACAAATTACTTCAGCGGCTCGTTTGTTGATTGGATGCTATGGGAGTTACGACTCGCTTCCAAGCTACAAATGCAGACCACCGAGATATGTTAACGAAACAATTTCACTCTACCGTATCAACGAGAAGGAATAATAGCAATATTAATGTATCAAGGTTTGCTATCTTGAACAGCATTTGTTAAACTCATTCAATATTATCAGATAATTAGGAGTAAATTATTATCTGCGTCTAGACCAGGCAATTGAAAATTATTAATAAATTAAAATACTCATGGAATTATTAACTAAGTTTTGTAACCAGGTTATGCATTTTTTTGTTCAAATGAAAATTTAATCACTATGTAATTTCAAGAAATGTATATGCTTATGAATAACGTATGCTTATGAAAAATCTTTATGTTTGTAGTACTTCTGAAATAAATGTTCAAAAATTATAAACTAGATTAAAACAGTTACTTCTAAGCTAGTCCTCGTCAGTGAGAACCATTGAACTATATACACGCTAGAGGGATCGAGAAATAAGTTATAATTTCTAGTGAACAGAATGTATTGGTAACATAAACTTTTACTTTTACTTGATACAAAACTCACCGAGTTTCAGATGATGTTCAATGCAACTCGATATGTGCACCTTTGGTGGCTCTGCACGCATCTAAACGGTATTCAACTTCCCGCCAAGTGTTCTCTAGCATTTGGGGAGTAAAGAACCTGTTTCTCGGAGTGTTCTGTCCCATTGGAGAATCGCTTTATGACCAGGTGGATCCACATTCCACGTACGACGAACACGGCGTTGAACCCGAGTAACAGATTTCTCTTCTGCTAGCCATAACACGCACTGAACTTTCTGTTGCGGTGTCCACATGTCTTCCACTGCGCGATCGACTACTGAATGGCGCCTGGCTTCCTTTCGAGACAAAAGCTATTGATGCGCATGCGCGACCGTGTAGCTGTCTGAAAACAGTGTTGCACAATCTCGGAAAATTTCCCTTTCCTGTCATATGAAAAATACAGCAACATCCTTATCTGGTTTTAAATGGCGAGCATTTATTTCTCGATCCCTCTATCGTGGACACGCTGTATAACTGGAATGCTCGCTATAACGCTGATCGGCCGCGGAAACTGAAGCCACTTTTGCGATTACGGAAGAAGGGAAGAAGACGTGCTGATCCCATAAGCTAACGTGTATTTACTCTCTTTTTTACTTTCGTATAGCACAAAGAGAAACATAATTTAACAATATTTATGCATTCAGCGCTATACGTGAATGTCTTATTAAGTATTTCTTCGCTACATTAATAGTTGGGATGTGTTTTTTCGAAC
Source organism: Lepisma saccharinum (assembly GCF_977018435.1). Classification (NCBI taxonomy): domain Eukaryota; kingdom Metazoa; phylum Arthropoda; class Insecta; order Zygentoma; family Lepismatidae; genus Lepisma; species Lepisma saccharinum. Next base: position 28,728,273 of record NC_139254.1, read on the forward strand.
AATTTATCCAGTCTTAAGTGGGTTGAACATGGATGTACAAATCGTTCAGATAATTACCCTGGTGTCCACTTTTATCTGCAAGTATTATTCTTTCAATATGTGTACACGCCTGAATGTATTTGTTAAAAGTTGATGACGGTAATTAAATGTTATATGTAACGAAAGCTTTCGAATGTGTTTACACCCACGCGTTTATTACACTGAGATTAATCTTTGTACTAGGGCTCGGGACTTTATAACATATTTTTCATATTTTTTATATATCATGGTATCGAATTCCGGAGTGAGATCTCGACGTATCTGGTGATAATAAACTGAAATTAGCAAATTTGATAGTTTGAGATATTTTACGATTTTTATGTTTTTACAACATATGTATTCCCTTTTCAGGCAACATGACATATTTAGCTATCTATAATTTCCTAATTTTTCTACATACAAATAATTATTTAACATGTATCCGGATCATTATTATCCACTTATTTTGAGACTGGAAACTGAAAACATCCATGACACCTCTGTGCAGGCACGCCCGCAGGATTTTTCCCTGGAGGACGGAAAGCGACCCCTTGCCCCCCTCCGGGGATCCATTCATCTGCGTTATTGTCTGAGCTTGCATGATGTGAACGAACTTTACCGTTCATTGTTGTACACATTCACGAGAATCGCCAGCGAGAAACGAAACGAATTTGAACTGTTGTACGACCTTCTATTTTCCATTTTACAACAATTAAAGAAACTGACAGTTACACGCTCAAGTCGGCAGACTTTGATTTTACCAATAATGCGAAAAAGAGGCCGACGCCAAGAAGAGAACCTGGATGTTTGTGTTTGTCGATAAGAAGTAGAGTGCAACACACATATCTTTGCCGTTGCGCACATGCCAATTTTCGTTTCGTCTCCCTCTCTGTTATAGCTCTTTTCAGTTCTTACGTCGTGCGCTCTAGAAGCTGGCAGGGGAAGTGGGGAGCGGGGAACATGCCGCTGACCAACCAGAGAACAGACCACCTAGCGGTGGAGCCGAGAGTTACGCAGTCGCGGGAGGAAGCTGCAGCGCTAACTTCGTTCTGCACGTTGCTGTGTTGCCAATTCACCGCGTTGCTGATGGTCTTTTGCCCCAGTGTTGATTCCTGTTTGTTATGAGCGGAATGTAGGAATAACATACGTGGGAGTAATTGTTGTCGCGTCGTGTATTGCCTAACTGCATTGTTTCTTCGATAAACGTGTATGTGGCATGTGATGTGACGTTTATTTGTACTCTCGCTGTTCCATTGTGACGCGAACTGTGCAGCATATTGTTAGGGAAGGCAAAGACAGTCTTGAGGCCATTGGGTTCCACGTCATTTGAATCACCGCGCAAACGAATCAAAAGGAACAGTATCACAAAGGCAATCGGCGGTTGCGATAAAGATATAACAAGAAGAATTATCCTCGGGTATTATGTAAAGGGTGAATATCCAACACTGAACAAGTTTTCGTTGATTTGCATACACAAATAAGCTTTCAGTGGGGAGTTTCGTCGTTGTGGAGGATACTGAAGTATATGGGGTTCAAGTACAAAAAGAGCAATGACGGTAGACGATTTCTGATGGAGAGAGCCAATATAGTTACAGCCAGAGTAACGTTTTTGCGAAAAATGCATCTTCTAAAAAATAAGGAACCTTTGCCCTATATAGGTATTTCATTTAGATGAAACGTACATACATCAGAATTACGCTCCAACGAAAATCTGGCAAAATAAAGAGGGTACAGGGGGTTTAAAAGTGCCCGTGGGTAAAGGTGGGCGCATTATTGTTTGTCAATTAGGTTCCAGTCACACTGGTTTTCTACAGGAATGTAAATTAGTTTTCAGTGGTTTTTTGCAGTTTTTAGATACGCTTGACGAAAGGAACATCAAAGACGCAGTGATTGTAATGGATAATGTACCATTCGGTACAGTTGGAAAGAATTCCTACAACGTATACACTTGATATCATACACTTATCGGTATTCTACTGACCACAAGATGGGGATAATACGCATTCTCAGGCCATACGTGAACAATGGGACGTATGTATTTCATGGTTCTTTCGATTTCAACTCCCCTTTCCCGCTACTCTGGCAACGCTGCAGTCTCTCTCTCTAACTGGCCTGTCTCGTTGCGCTGGATAGGTTGTTTCCCCGCTCTCCACTTCCCCTGCTAGCTTCTAGAGCGCACGCCGTAACAACTGAAAAGAGCTATAGCATCACGTGTTTTACGCTGCTCGCCAACCTTCGCCATTGTTGCCATATTGTCATTCCATTCCCGGACACACTCGCGCAAACATCATTGAAAACAATTGAATATTGCTCCAGCTCGCGGTTCACACCGTTCGGCAGGGACGGTAATGTGGCAATATAGCATGACGAAGTGGTTGCTTCTTTTATGCAGTGCATGTTCATTGGCTAGCTAGTAACTAGCGTTGCCACAATAATGAAGCACTATTTCTGTCACGGAAGGAGAAAGGCAGTTAAAGTGACGGTGAGTTTTGTTGGATTCGAAGCACATATTTTTATTTTATACTAAGTATTTGACCGGTTTGACGTTGTGTGCGTGTATTGCGTGTGTGTTTATTAATGAACGTTAAATTCCATAATGCCTCCAGTTCTGTCAAAGTTGAAATCAAAAACCTTGCATAGCCAAGCTCGGGAAATTCACAAATTGTTCATATTTCATAATTTTGGAATTGTTCAAAATAAATAAATTATGTGGCTCCATGAGCATTTCAACGCTTGACTTCGGCACGTGTTCTTGTAGAAATTGCGTAGAGGAGGCTGTCATTTTTGCTGCTAAATGCGATGCATATTGTTTTCTGTGTTAAAATTGCCATGCTTTGATGGGTGACAAGTTCATAGAAAAAAGAAAGCCGCGCAGCTTATCGTCTAGTGGCAGTATATGTACTTGTTATTGTTGTGGAAGCCGGCATCGTTTGTAAATGTACAACAAAGGCGACCGACTGTCGCCGATCACAGAGAGGCAATAATACTGCTTGAGGAGGAGTGTTGTGGTCCAATTGTCGCAGTTTAGCACGTTCGCATGTTATTAGTTCTCAAAACAGTGGTAGTGTCTTTTTTGATTTGATTTGATTTAGTTTATTTTACTTCGCGTTTTGTGCCTCTTGGCTAATTTGCGAAGATGGGGATGAGTGATGAAATGATGAAATTGATGAATGGACATTCACAAACAACCAAGCCCGACCGGGATTCGAACCCGGGACCCTTGGCGTCGCAGCGCGATGTGCTAACCACTCGGCCACAGGGTCGGGCACAGTGGTAGTGTCGGTCGTGTATTATCTGTCGTTGCAGTTCCGTACTAGTATAGACGGGTTTTGGGAGTGAACAGTTAGAACGCCATCAGTGCATTAATGCAATGGAAAATAATAAAGTGCTTATTTTGTTTGAAATCACTCAAATAAGGAATCACGGCAGAAATGTATGTGTTGTGCTCCAAGAACAATGCTTCGAACGAGTGTTGGTTAACGCAGCGGTTTCTCTTTCATGCCAAGTGAATATATGGTTTGACGATGCAATCTCGAATCAGTGATCGAATGAGAGGCGCAATAATATCAGAACGATGCCTCCTGTAAAGGAATCAGATTCGGTCAAATTGAGAGGTTACGTTAAAGAATTTGGTAGTGATGTTTTCTCGACAGATGACAAGATTTTGTTTTGCAAGCTATGTGATATTTCTGTTGGATATTCAAAGAGGTCTTCAGTGTTGCAGAATCTAGACACGGCGAAGCACATAAGAAACTTGGAAAGGAAAAAAACGAACTTAGCTCAGGCATTTCTTTCACATGCGGTGTCAGTCCAGGGCAGTCGGAGTCTTCTTTCACCAAGGAACTGTGCAAAGCATTCATCGCATCTGGTATTCCTCTGTGGAAGTTGGAAGAATCAACACTTCGTAAGTTTCTTCAGAAGTACTGCGACAGGGAAATTCCTCACAAATCCACGCTAAGGAAGGCCTACGTGGAAAATATATACAGTGACACTATACGTGTCAGCCGGGACAATGTTAAAAACAAAAAGTTGTGGCTATCAGTGGACGAAACGACAGACTGCTGCGGGCGTTACATGGCAAATCTTGTGGTGGGTGTTTTAGAAACGGAACAGGCAGGAGAAATATTCCTTGTGCATGTTGATCAGCTGGAGAAGGTAAACTATTCAACAATCGCTAGTTTCATTGAAAACTATTTCCTGAAGGTATTCCGCGCGATGGGATTCTGTTACTTGTAACCGATACAGCTAGGTATATGTTGAAGGCAGGAAAGCCTTACGAGTTCTAATCCGAAAATGGTCCACATAACCTGATTGGCACACGGACTTCATAGACTATACAAAGAAATTCGATCAAGATATCCCAACGTAGATCGATTTGTGTCACATGAAAGAATTCTTCTTGAAGTGTCCATCACGATGCCAAGCGCTAAAGGAAGCTGCACCAGATATTCCTTCGCCACCACAGCCGGTGGTGACGCAGTGGGGAACATGGCTCTCAGCAGTTCAATATTACTGCACCAATCTTAACATTCTTTCCGAAGTAGTTACTGGTTTTGAAAGTGAAGGTGCCGCATCTGTTAGTTAGCCAGCAATTACTTCAAAATGCAGAACTAAAAGACGATATTGCTTACATTTCTGCGAATTTCGCGTTCCTCGTGTCGTGCATTGAGCAATTGGAGAGAAATGGTGTAAGTGTGCATGACTCACTTCAAATTGTAGAAGACGTAAAAACAAAATTGTCAATAGTGAGGGGGCAAACAGCAGATTTGGTTAGAGAGAAATTCATAACCATCTTGAACAACAATCCTGGATTCAGCACCTTCACCACCATCGCCGGTGTCCTGAGCGGTGACGGAGGATCAACTCTGGAAAGTGTTGAGGAAGATTTGACACCTGCAGATGTAGCATTTTTTAGGTTTGCTCCAGTTACATCATGCTCCGTGGAACGTACATTCTCACGCTACAAAGCGCTGCTGGTAGGTAACAGGCGAAGTTTCACGGTAGAGAACCGAAGATAATTTTCGTTTCTCACTGCAATGCTTGAGGTTAGTAAAATTAAAAATTTGTGAACTTTCTTCGTTTATATGCCTATGTATGATAATTTTTTAAAATATTTCATCTGTGTGTGAGGCATGTTTTAACAAAGATTTTGTATGCAGATTGAATACAGTATTTTTTTAATGAAAACTCTGCTTTTTCTTGTATATAAATTCGAAAGTTACACTTCCAACAAATAGGTAAAATGTGGCAGGACAGTAAATGCAACTGAGGATAATTGCGCAATAAGCGCCACGATTTTTCCAATGTTTCTCCACGCATTCTACATGAAAGAGATTCTAATTTCATTTAATACATCATCCGAACTTTGTTGATATTGCGTGGAAAATCCAGAATTGAATTGTAAATGAAAAAAAAAGGAAGTTCTGCTTTGCATATATTTGTGATTCCCTGTTGTTGTTTTTTAAATTTTCTGACATATTTTTCAATTTTTAAGACATATTTTTAATTTTTTGACATATTTACATACATATTTTACACTTTTATAGGACAGAAAGTCCCGGGCTCTGGATCATTGTACCTATTGTATTATGTATGATTTAGAGCAGTGGTTCCCAAACGTTTTAGGTCATGGAGTTTTTCAGTAGAGAAGTTCATCACGGAGCACTAATTTACACCTAGCACTTGTATGGCCATACTATTTGAGGATAGAAGGTAAACATTCAGAATTTAGAACTTTAGACATGTGAAACATGTTATTTTTCTTCATTACAAAAAAAATGAACTCTAATTTCACTACATACATTACAAAACAAAACAAAACAAAAAAAAAACATATTAAGGCAACACATTTTAATACGAAATAAAAGCAAGTATTGTAAATTATGTCCTCATAGATCTGATACATAAAACAATTTTTAATGTTGCAAAACAAAAAAAATGCTACTTGGAACCATTCTAATGAGAGGTATGAGACTGAATTGATTTACATAACTTAGCTATATCTGATCAAGTATGCACCTCAATTATTTCTACTCGATTTTTACCGACACACGACTCATGACCGCACAAAATTAAAAATTTTAAGACCTTGTTTTTTCTTTATTCTTCCAATTTCTTCAAGGAGCACTAGAATATGTTTCGCGGAGCACCAAGTGCTCCGCGGAGCACACTTTGAGAACCGCTGATTTAGAGGATGGAATCAATCAATCATAACTTATAAATATATGAAATTAACAGTCATGGAGAGAAGCTAGCCAGAAGTAACAGAGCGAACTTTTAATAGTGCACAAAAAAGTGCATCGATATTATGGCCCAACTTCCATTGTGGACGTTTTTCGCAAGACGTACAGGAAAAAGAAAAAAATGTGTCGAAGCTTCAAAATGAGTGTTGAGTATTTTTTTTTTTTAGTGAAAGTGTTAATTGTGCATTAATTTTGTATCCACCGCGCATCCTTACGTCCTAGTAGAAAAAACGCGCGTGCAGTCGGGTTAAAGTCTGGATTTTGATTTGTGTTTTCTTAGATGTAGCTTCCTTGCACTCACTTGCCGTATCCATCATATTTTCTCATTTCATGAAATTTATTTAAAATATTAAGTGATAAATTTATATAATCTATGGTGGTCGCACAAAATATATGCATTTATAACGAAACCAAAATTTAATCCAGTATCCATTCATCAATTTCATCATATCATTATTCATCCCCATGTTCGCAATTAAGCAAAAGTGGCAGAAAAGCGAAGTAAAATAAACAAAATCAAACAACAATAATATTGTTGCAAGTTATAACACGAAGCAGACAGCAGCTGGGGTGTTCTCAATATTAATCAACTTTTACCAAGAAGTTCTTAAAATACATTGATATCGTTAATTTAATCTTAAATACAGTGGTATTTGAATATAGGTGACGCACTCATTGTAATGTTTTTTCATAAACTATAGCTTTTATTTCGTAAGAATCCATTTTCCGCCATAGAAAAATCCGTCTGCTTCAGCTTTTCTTCCTCCGTTTCCTGGCGTAAGTAAGCGAGAGAATGGCTTCACTCTTGAGCCGTAAAGCAGTCCTTCCATGTTATATCTAGTTCAATGGTGAGAACCAGAGTGACGTCACCCCAAATTATGAAATTTACAGAACAGAGGAAATAATATATTCTTAGGAATATGCCTGAGCTTTAAGAAGAGTCAGTAAATTGAAGATACGTGACTCCACCTTACTGCTAAGGATTTGGAGTGGAGACATGCCGACCTGGCTCCAAAGAACTTTTCAGAGGAGATACTATACACCAGGCACGTACTCAGGATGTTTTTGAGAGGGGGAAGCCCGGTGTGTGGTACCAACTTTTTTATGTCGGGACGGGAAAGAAAAACGATCCCGACATTCGGGAAAAAGTCTGGACGGGAAATGACTCGGGATTTCCCGACATTTCGTGAATTTCCCGAGCCTCGGGATTTCTTGATCCTTCAGATTTCCCGACACGTCGGGAATTCCCGAGCGCCGGTATTTCCCAACCTTTGAAATATCCCCACACTTCGGGATTTCCCGAGGTATCTGGATTTCCGAGCTCGGGAATTTCCTGACGCTTCGTTACTTCGAAACGATTCGGGATTTCTCGATGTCGGTAATTTCCCGACTCTTCGGTATTTCCCGAGGTCTCGGGAATCCTGACTTCCCGGCATTCGGGATTTCCAGGGAGTTCGGGATCCTAGACTTTGAAAATTGTAATATCTCGCGAACTTTCCATCCCTTCCGGAAAATTGTTCATATAATGATAACTGAATATCAAATTCGCATTCACTTGTGTAAAGACGAGGAGAGTGTTTGCTTAGTATAAGCTTTATTTATGATAAAATTTTCTCTTCCAAAGTTCCAATTAAAAATACAGTGATATGCAGCAGGCCCGTATCCCAAGGGGCTCATGCCTCATGGCTGTCCACAGGTACGAATAAAATAAAATAGAAGGAGCTTTGAAAATATTGTTAATTTAGACAATGCCACACTTTTTTAATACTTCGGATAATTACATGTAAATAATTAGTACTAAGCTGTACGCTCTTTGACAGCCTTTGTCTCTAAGCAGTTATGTTGCTCATTACTTGTCGAGTCAGGGGTGACTGTTACCTTGGATCATAGTATTACAACTCTATAATTGAACATCAGTAATATAATTAAGCATTTTTTCCATATTTTAGTTTAGTTCTTCGTCTGAGGACGACCCTGATACAGGGTTGAAACGTTACATGTTAAGTGTTTTTATATCTTAATAAACTGCCTTGGTCAGCAACTTAGTGTTTTTGAACATCTGGCTGCAGAACTAAAATAGCGTTGGTTGTGGAATCTAATACTCCAATCGCATTTCGGATCTTCTTTTTGTTTCACGCTGACCTCCGTAACAGAGTTGTTAACACAGTGTGCTACGACGGCAGGGGTACCAGATTCGATTGCCGGCCTGGGCATGGTCTTTCTCCTCGATGGCGCAGTGGTAGAGTCGTTGCCTTGTAATTAAAGGCTCCCGGGTTCGATACCCGGAGGAGGCACATAGTGGTTGGAATCCGACTTTAAACTGCAGGTCCAGTCCCGATTATTCTTACTGGGCATAAAGGGTACTTTAAACACCAAATCAAGCAACCGACCGGCCTGGGTATGGGTTCCCTTCAGTAATTTCATCACTCAACCTCATCGTCGCGATTAGTCAAAGTGGAAGAAAAGCGACATTAAATAACAAATTCAGGCAGGTAAATATTTTGTTCGTGATCTTTTGTATTTCTTGTTCGAGACATTTTTTAAAAAAGTAGGTTACATATAACATATATATATTTAAAGATACTGTTTGGAGAAATTGTTTAAAGAATAGTAAACACACTTTTTCTTTTTGAACTTCGAGGTGGATCCGCCTTCAGCCCCAAGCCATCCCCTGGCTGTGTCAGGCCAAGATTCAACGCAAGAACCGCTCACATTACGCTTCTAATACTAATAGTGAGTTACATACTCAAGCAAACTTGCAGGGGCGGCTCCAGAAAAATTTGACCGGGTGGGCAGGATCCATATGTTGATATATTAGGGTGGACAGATGTAAAGTATGCACATATGACTTTCACAAACATGCATTCTCTCTCTCTCCTCCCTCTCTCCCTCTTCCCCTCTCTCCCGATTTCCTTTCCATTTCTTTTTGCTGATATATGTTTTCTTAATTATCTTTTACATGCATTTTTCCTCTGTTTGTGTTCCCCCTTTCTATCTATCTATCTGACACCCGCACATGCGTAATCCTTTCTTGACAAATGTTCTAATCAAATTTCTCATCTGCATTCTCTCTCCACTCTACCTATAGAAAAAGGTGGCGAAGGGACTCGGTGCTGTGAACTATACAGAAACACTTGGGAGGTCCTGGCCCTCAATGATCTATTGATACTCAGGAGTTTCCACTCGTCTATTATTTCTTGTATCTCTCCTTTGTCAGTCTTGATATAATATCCCTATTTCTCTCTCATTTAACCCCCCTCCCCATTTCCTTTCATTGTATCTGCCTGTCTAAGATTTCAATTGCTCACTGTGTACTTCGCTTTATATAGTGAATATATTGTCTTATCTCTTTAAGTTAAGAAGGGATTTTCCACATACTAATTTATTAGGTGAACGTAGCCTGTACTGTTTAATTCATGTAAAAATTATGAAACGTATGGAACAAATTCTTTACCAATGCAATACGCAACAAAAGTCATTAGGTTACAAGAAGTATACTAGGAGAGGGACAAGGCATCGCCCTACATAGGAGGAAGTCGCCAAGCAGCAATAATATTTCAAATGTAATTTTATCATACCCGGTGGAGGTACATAGTTTTACTTTAAACTGTAGGTCCAGTCCCCATTAGGATTTCTGTACATAAAGTGGACTTATCAACAGTAATGTAATTTTAGCGTTTTAGAAGCAAGTTATGCCAAAATTCGACATTTACTGTTGAGCAACTTTCAACTGCCCTCCTATATTTGCCACTATTAACATGCTTTACAAAATGAAATACTTTGTTCTTTTCTTTCGATGCAAGACACACACTTTGTATATGTACGTACATTATATATTCAAGGATGGCGACAGAAAGTACGTAAACACCGACGACAGGAAAGATTTTTTTCTCCATAATTCAAGTGGATGATCTTGAATATGCAGTTTTATTATTATGAATTTTAACTGGAAATAGCGCTGCTTCTTGGATGAGGGTTAATGAATGATCGTTTTACTTGACTCATGGCGGATTTTCAAATTGATAAGTGCATATGAATCTTTATATTTAATTAATGGGGAAAGGAAAGCGCAATTTTTGTTCATTCTGCATTAAAATTTCTCAGCATAATAACTAGAATTTTCACACAAGATATCGTTGAGAAAGGGTAAAAATAAAGGAACTTGTGCAAAATGAATATCGAAAAATTGACGTCACTACAGAAGCAATCACTTCACTAAAGTAAATCTTCATCTGGCCAATGGATGGCCTCCCCGATGGCGCAGTGGTAGCGTCGTCGCCTGGTAATCAAGGGATCTCGGATTCGATACCCGTTAGAGGCACATAGTGGTTCGGATCCAACTTCAAACTGTAGGTTCAGTCCCGAACGGAAGGGTTTTCACTGTGCATTAATTGTTTAGAAGCGTGGTTGCACCAACACAGTGTAACCCTCCTCTAGCTAGAGCAGGTCAACAACACACTTGCGATTTCAGCAAAACTATATAATTCATCGTACATCAGAACCGCTTTGATACGGATCCAGCTGTATTCTAGAAGACTTCCTTTGTTTCGTGCCGATATATGACAATACTGCGGAAGCTGTGACAGAATATGTTGAACACTTGCGAGTGCTTATGTCTGGATATAAACAATTTGGTGGGTTTCGGCTTTTATAAGGGCTGCAAACATGGGAGACAAGACACATTAGTGGTGTTCAGGCTCGAATCAGAGATAAATATTTGAAAACTGTCTGCGTCCAGTTCGCAGCCCATAGTTTGAATCTCGTGTTGTCGAGTGGATTGTCCATCCCATGCTTATGTAACAGATTCGTAAAAACACTCAAAGACACCATACATGTTTTGATGCCTGACGAGAAGAAATGTAGAAACACACATACTGAGATGGTTCTGGCACACAATGTTATTAATTCATGGAAGAGAGAAGTTGAGTGGTAAGAGATGTTCAGATTTCATTTTCTGATTAAAATGACAGCCATAAACAGTGGCCCCATTTTTTTGCCTCCACACTAACACACTACAGCCCCTCAATGCTAAGCCTTCTCTACCAAGAGAAAGTCAACTTTCCTTGCAATCCCCCCATTTTGGAATCCAATGGGCCTGGTCAAAGCAAACTATTGTAGGTGGCAGCACCCCTGTAGCGTCCCCATGCTTTGATCGGCAATTGTTCTCCCATTTAAATACATGGGGAATTTGATGACGAACGTGCTGCTATTACATTAAATTGCAAGTTTAATATCATCTTGACCTCAGAAATGATGTCTGAACATGATAGTTGAATAATCAGTACTGTAAGAGTAAGTCTTTTGAAAAAACGATCGTCAACAACAGAAAATATATCGGAACTCAAAGAAGCCTTAAAATTTGCACAGCACTTTTTTACGTCACTTGCAATTTTCACAACTTAAGTGATCTATTGTTGAGAATCCGGTCAAGAATAATGCATAATAATTCCGCGCTACTGTACTTTTATTTTTATAGTTGTTTTTAATAACTGACCTTCTTTTCATGTGATAAATACTTTTCCACGTAGGTAGTAAATATGGTCATTTGTTTTATACACACACATTTATCGTCAAGAATAGTTATTACATAAAATATTTTATCTTCTGTTTCTGTTTCATGTCTCGCGAGGTTTTATAATTTTAAAATTGTTGTTACCAAGAAAAAGAAGAACAAAAATACGAGGGGAGAATATCTGCTTATTACAATGAAAACATACGTAAATATTAAATTATCGGATAGGGCATAATGTCAGCCATAGTGTATAATAATACACTTTAGAGAAAGATAAAACTGCAAACACAATATATCTAGATCTTTCCAAGGCATAGGATAGAGTAAAAACATGGCTTGCTTATGGACAAGCTCAACAACATAGGAATAAAATAGACAAGCAATCCTTTTTTTCAGTACAAAATTCCAATTACTCAAGTAAGCTACATCATACGTAGTACATAAGAAGAGCAAATTAGCATCATCAGCAGTAAACCATCATGCAACTTCTACCTGCTGAAACAACTAAGTGAGTATAATTTATCAGAAAAATGCCTACATTACAGCCTAATTTACCTCTACATTAATAATACTATCAGAATACTAAAGCTTCAAAAGTGAACACTAAGAATAATGTTCAGACTAAAGTATATGGCATCTTGGATAGGATTATTACTCCCTACATCTACAATTCAATAACATTTATTCTAAATACTACTAACTTGGACAAAATATAGTCAAATACACTACACAAGAAGGAAAGATAATTACAAGTAGAACAGCAGACACTCAATATCTCAAAACAATCAGATAAAAATATTCTACAACAAACTGCCTCATAACATAAAACTGCTAACTCCCCAAAACATATACAAATACAATCAATAAAAATACTACTTGAAAAGGGAAAACTCTCTACAGTCTCACAGAGTTGATGTAAAATAACAGCAAAACTTAGAAGCATGCACAGTCAATAGTGCTCAATTTGCATACAGTTCACATGCAACTCTCGTGAAAAGGCTCAAAACAGTCTCCCAGCTCAGTTCTCATCTGTACTTGGACAACAAAAACCTGGAACAAATTCTCAGAAATCCTACCTTTCCTACCGTTGCTTGAATAGTAAAAAAGTGCAATCTTCATACTAAAATATTGAAAAAAGGCATATCTATGTACGTAAAAGTGTGTACGCATGTGTTTGTCTGTGTGTACTCTTACAGCAATATAGTTAAATTAAAAAACTATACATAATAATATTAATTTGAAAATAAGCTGATAGAAAAAGATATAGTAACTACAGTATAAGCTATTTAACATGTCATAGTAATTAGATTTGTTTGTTAATTACAAGAAAATGAAGTTAAATACAGTAAATAAACTTGGTCACTTACATTGAAAGAGGAACATAAATTGAGAGTATTTGAAAATAAAATCCTTTGGAAAATGTTTGGGCCTAAAAGGGATGAAGAGACAGATGAGTGGAGATGGTTACATAATTTAGAAGTACACAATTTGTATTCATGTCCAGATATTATTAGAATGCTTAAATCAAGAAGACTTAGGTGGGTAGGTCATGTGGCACGAATGGGAGAGGAAAGAAAAGTTTACAGGATTCTTGTTGGGAAATCTGATGGTAAAACACCAATAGAAATACCAAAACAATGATGGAGGGATAATGTTGAGATGGACCTGAAGGAAATTGGTAGGGATGGAAAAGAGTATATAGATCTTGCTCAGGACAGATACAGAAGAAAGGCATGTGTTGCTGCAGCCATGAACATTCGGGTTTAAGAAGGCTAGAGAGTTAGTTAGTTATATATTAAATAAGCATAATATTTGGATTGTAAGTAGTGAATATAACAAATGTACATTGCATTGTTCGAAAAATGTGTCAACTTTGCATTATAAGCAGAAAATTAAACCAGTTTGCCTTAGAAATACATTTTAAGAATAACAAAAAATAGCATGCGTAATAGAAAATTAAGAAAACTTTCTGATGCATAAATGTAGTGACTAGTGCTGAATGAATCAGTTACTGTAAAATATTATTCTCTGATTCAAGTAATTTAATTGTAAACATTATATTTTGTGTGTAAAATGTAATTGTGAGTGTTAATGCACTGATATGTACAAATATTAACTTTATATGCCTTTATACACTCTAAATAACAAATCTTTGATATAAAAGAATATACTTACATAGAAAAATCTGCTTTTGATATACTTACATAGGAAAATCTGCTTTTGCATAATTTCTCAGAATTATAGACAATCATAGTTCTTTATAAATTTAGCACCTGATATAGATTAAATCGAAGTCTAGTTAGAGTTGGCCTGTAAGTGCTTCTGGTACATGTAGTTACTTGAAAAAGCAAATATTGGGTGTATAAAAGATAGCATTGTTGTGAAACAGTAAAAAATCAACCTCATTTTCCCGTAGAATTAGCTTTAAGTGCTTCTTGCAGGTTAACAAAGCTCTGGCGTGTGGTCCTACATCACATACAATCCTCTGTAAGGTTCGTGTTGTCCTATAAATTGTCGATATACATGCTACGTCCCACTGGCCATGCTCTAAATATATAGTTTCATTACTTTATTTCAATTTGTGAATCATTGTTTAAACAGAGATTTAAAAACACCAGTAGAATTTGGAACTCACTCGCTACATAGAACTATTAAAATTATATTGATTGAGTTGGTGTTTTATGTCCACTTTATGCACAGATAGGCTAATCGGGACTGTACCTACAGTTTAAAGTGGGATCCGAACCACTATGTGCCTGTACTGGGTATCAAACCTGGGGCTCCTTTATTACAAGGCAAAAACGCTATCACTGTGCCATCAGGGAGGCCCCTATAAAATTATATGTATGCATATTTTCTAATTGCAGCTAGAACAGGAGGGGGTAAGGGGCATGTGCTGAGTTGAAGTGGACCCCAAACAAGTAAAGCAAAATTGTAACATCATGTTTAATTAATAATATGCATAATCAGTTTGCAAAGAAATAGTTCTAAACATTTCCTTGTTCGCTTCGCTCGCAGTGTAATTGTTTATTCAAGAGTCATATTATATCTATACATATTACTACTAGTTCAGACAAGCAAGCATGCATGCACCCATGCACTGATATTTCATCGATTAAATATCAGTGCATGAACTCAGAGTTACACCTATGAAAAGAAAAATTCAAATTCAGTTAAAAAATATTGCGCAAATGTTTCTAATTTCTTTATAACTAGCTTAAGAATTACATGAAATGATTCCTGGTAATAATATACGAGGACCGACAATTAAGTAATGAGAATGATTTTATATTGTCCCACATGTGCATTCTATCTCTGACGTAACGCGTTCCTGATGTAGTGTGGTCCATAATCCACAACCTGGCAACACCTTATGAACTTGCGATAGGCATGCTGGGAATTATGCCGCCATGTCGTGAAGGAGGTGCAAGGGTGTCGTCACGTAATAGCTATGGAGCAGCGAGTGAACATCAAGTTTCATGAAGGACATTCTGAAAACTGCTTGCTGGAATAAACATTTCTTGAATTCTATTGTTGTGGAGGACAAAACAGAGCATTTTACTACGGTCCTTGTACGAACTAACGCAAGAAAATGCAGCTCTCAAAGCCAAGAGTGAAGAAAATGTTGTGTTTTTTTAATGATAGCAAAGACATTATTCATCATGAAATTGTTCCAGAGGGTGAAAGTGTAATTGGTTGTTACTATCGTAGTGCTCGGATTGATTATGGAAGA
Organism: Lepisma saccharinum; assembly: GCF_977018435.1. Classification (NCBI taxonomy): domain Eukaryota; kingdom Metazoa; phylum Arthropoda; class Insecta; order Zygentoma; family Lepismatidae; genus Lepisma; species Lepisma saccharinum. The sequence goes on from NC_139254.1 coordinate 28,743,778, forward strand.
GAACTGACCGTATCAGACCTCAGTATCCTGAACCAGGCAGTTGGTTCCTGCTCCACGATAATGCACGGTCCCACAGAGCAGTGGTTGTCTATACATTCCTAGTCCAAAAACAAGTGAATGTGTTGAATCATCGTCTTTACTCCCCAGATTTATCCCCCTGTGATTATTTCCCGTTCCCGAAAGTGAAGCTGCTGCTGAAATTACGCACTTTTGATGAGCACAGGACCAGTCAACAGGTTGTGACTTTCAATCTTCAAGTCATACCACATGAAGACTTGCAGATGTTATATCGATCGTTGGCCAACCGTGCCAATTGCTGTATTGATGCAGGAGGGATGTACTTTTAGTAATAAACATGCAATGTTCAATTATTTTGTTTCCTTTTCACAATATAAAATCATTCTCATTACTTTATTGTCTGTCCTCGTATTTAAATTTTGTGTTTTTGAATGTCATCTCTTGTGTTTTATCTAACAATTGATTAAATAAAGTACTGAACATTATCGGAAAGCAATATTCGAAATGTTAGACTGAAATGATAACATTATCACAAAAATCTATTTTTCATCTCTTCCTACATTTGACATATTTTTTCTTCTGAAATGTTATGTGAAGGGAAGGGGAGGGGATTAATCTCTGGAAACATCTATGGACAAATTAAATTAGGGCGAACATTTTATAAATGGTCCAAAATATGCACTTAACATCCCCAAACTTACACCACCCCCCAAGGGAAAAATCCTGGATGAACCACTACTTCAAATCAAAAATAAGAGGCAAAAACTTATAATCCTTTTCTGTTGCTTGATGTAATTGAACTTTCATAAGTTTTAGCACAAGTAAATACAATGGGACATATTAGTGAATAAATATTCATAGATGAGCTTTGTATTGTTCAGTTTGTAGATAAACATACTGCAGTTTAGCAACAGAAAACATTTTCCACCACTGTTTGCTCTATGATGTTTCATCCCAAAATTGTATGCAATCCAATGTGTTTCCCATATAATTTAGATTTTTTCCTGATTGTGAGAAGAATGTATACAATTGATTATGCCCCTTTTTTTGACAAATTTGATGTGTAAACATTAAGAAATCTTTCCACATAATAATAACATTGGTAAATTTTTGCATAAGACATAACTTACACCACATGCCATCATTTCACTAAGTAATAAAGACCGGTTTTGGCATGAAATTACTTTGCTCTCAAGCTTTCACCACATCATGTGGTTTCCTCAGGAGATAGGACAAGTATAGTAAAGATTTAAGAGATGGGAAAGTAAGTTAAAGGTTAAAAAGATAAAAAGACGATAGGAGTGACAGGGCAGTGCTTTGTCTTTGTCCTATCTTCTGAGGAAGTCTCATGATGTGGTGAAAGCTTGAGAGCAAAGTAATTACATGCCAAAACCGGTCTTGATTACTTAGTGATTTTTTTGCATATTCCTAGACAGTTATAAAAAAGATGCCATGAAATTTAGTTTGGCAAATTGAGTGAAAACCTTGTTTATGGAGGGTGCAGCTCAGGCGCGGTTGGCCCTATAGCGCACAGGATCAGTGAACCCCCAGTAATATATGTCATTTACATTGAGAATAGACAATAAACAATGGCATTACCTTTTGACAATTTTTCGCTAAAATTTCTACACAAGAAGTCATGTATTTGTGTCCGTACCACAGCAAATTCTTTTGCTGAGAAAGAGAAACCGCGAGTAGACCGCCCTCGTGCAGACTCTCAGCTGAACCCCCACAGGAGAGCTCCTGCCATAGTAAAGGTTCGGGCGGCAGGCAGAAGCTCGGGGTAAACTATATGGGCAAAATACATGGCAGATGATACTGAGAAACCTCGATCTCCAACCAACGGTCATGCGCAGTTCAGGCTCTCTCAGAAGCTGCAGCAGAAGCCAGAAGGCACCGTCCTCGCTGCGCGCTGCGAGTGAGGCCCAGCTGGTTGCTTACTTCCAGTGTTGCCTTGTGAGGTTCAAGTTTGAAGCACATTCCTTACATATTCAATCTTCTCTGTTGATTAATTTTTGTGCCGAACTTCTTGGCATAAATGCAAAATTGGGCAGAGAAGAATGAGTAGAAATGAATGAAAGCTGGAAATAGAGGCGATGAATTAAAAGAAATACATTACTAAAATAATTCGAGCATGCATTCAGACTTTTTCCTTAAATATGGAAACACTTCAGATATGTGAAAGTAAAAGAATGCCGCGATCTTAGACAAGAAAGGAAGACGTGACAAACCCTGTCGGTGTCAATGTTTCAAGTTTGTAAGTTTTCGAAGTTCTTTCATAGTTGTTGCAAAGTATTGATGCTCCGAAGGATGCACTATGTTACGTCATTTGATGCAGTATAGGTGTTGCCGTCTGCGCAGGTAAGAAATGGCCGCTAAAATGCATACAATTAATGGAAATAAATTTTCTCGTCTGTTGAAAGAAAATTAGAGATAAAGCGTGTGCTGGTCGACCAACTCCAAATTTGAAGATAGAAAAAAAAGCTGTAGCATTGCAATGACAGGGTCTCAGGTTTCTAGTACGCACATGCCATTGATTGTCATTTCCCTTTAATAATTGTAGGACCATTGTGTTTAGTCGTTTTATAATTGCAGGCATGGACGTCCGAAGGGGAAATTAATGTCAACCTAAAACTATTTATTACACACATATAATTTCATTTCAGTCACAGTAATTTATGATAAGTATTATAAAGGCGTTGCAGGGACCGAAGGAGTGTTTTTTGACAGAACAACACTATTACAGGGAAAAATGTGCCTCGTTTGTCCCCCCTGGAAAAAAAATGATCTTGCTTCCCATCCCTGGAACAAATCCTGAGGACGTCCATGATTTTCTAATGAGACCCGAAATTTCTTTCATAGAGGCACAATTTATTATATAGTCCTAAATTTATTCGCACACCTCTACTATGAAACCTCATTCTATGAAAAATTTATGTACCAATCTTTTAACCCCCCCCCCCCAATCCCTTTGTTTCGCGAAGAAAGTTTTTTGCGGAAACTGAATATATGTCATATGACTTCGGTGAACCCCCAGGAAAGTAATGCACGAGCCGCGCCTGGTGCAGCTACATCAACTCTTTCCCCAAATACTGCAAGAACTATTTAAGATGCAACAACCATGACTCTTTATTTAAGTGTTTCAAAATAAGCTTAAAAAATGTATTGATCTGAATTTTTAAAAATAGTGAACATTTTCAGCATCTTTTAAAGCATTTCTGACACTCAATTAAGTAAATATCAATTTCACAATTAATTTTGTTACATACACTTTTACCCAATATTTATAAGATAGTGACAATGGGCAAACACTTGCTTATCTGCATGTACTACAGATGAAATAAATCACATGATTGATTTGTTTTTGTTATTTCATTCCAGATTTGTAACCTGCGTATACCCTTCAAAGAATGATGATGTAATAACTTCTCCTTACAACACCATTATGGATAATGGAGAGTTGGTTGAACATGCCAGTTGCATCTTTCCAATTGAAAATGAGGTATGTTACATCCTACATACTTCGTAAATATAGTAATTATCCCAGAGCAGATACCAGCTCGAATTGATACTGGTTGATTCTTGAACATTGTAACAATTAAAAGTACAAGTATACATTAATTACTAGAGTTGCGCTTTAAAATATTCAAAGAATTACATCAAAATATTAAAATTAGAGCTTAGCCAATCAGAAAGTATTTGTTGGAATTTATGTACCGATACCAGCAAATACTTTCCTGGCATTTTGTTCTTTACGTTGAGTGTGCAAAAATACAAGCAACACTTTCATGGAGTCTAATAATTATGGAAATCGTGGAAAATTTGAAGTTTACATTTATTTTGCATCAGTATTGTGGGGAACAAAAATGGATTTTGTGATTATGTAACAGGTGTTTTGATATTATGATATAATTCTTAAACACTTTACAGTAAAACTCTGGTAAATTGATGATGCAATTGGAGTGGAATACTTACATAATATCATTAATCAATATTTTGAACAACTTTTAATTGATACAGCATTCATGCATCAGTATCGGTTTATTGGTTCAAAGTGGTATCTCCTCAGCCTTAATTATAACTGTCATTTAAATACAAGATCCATTTTTAATATTACATTGGTGAAAAATGCATGATAATTTTGAATTTTGCATAATTTACGGGATAATTTACACTCAATGAAAGTGTTGCTATACATATGAGAAATCTGGACTCTGGAAAAGTAGCAACCAGCATGGGTGATGAAATTTGTTTGTTAGATTGATTTATTTTACTTTGATCCAGAAATTTCACAGACAGCCCTCTTCCAAATTGTTACAACCCATGGGTGTATATATAGCTCACGTAAGGGCGGGGGTTCAACTTTTGGTTCAATTAGGGTTCCTATATTTCATAAGTGAAAATCCAGGACACTACTGACCGGTAGCTTGTTAGGCAGCAGGGGGTGGGGGGACTGGACCCGATAAAGTTGTATGTATTTACAACATAATTGTCATTTCAAACACACATTGTGTGGGAACTTTATTTGAAAACTGCGGACTGAACAGATAGGCACCCAAGCGCTGACTCTTTATAGTAAGCAGGTTACTATACAATGGAAGACAATGGTAACTGAAATTCAGCACTGCTAGCAGACGGCGGAGCTGTCAAGTGAAGTCAAAGATGTTTGCAGTACCGTCTGTATCTTGTTAACTCTTGTATTATGGAGGGGGAGTGATTCAATATAGAGTTAGATTGTTTTATAAACTGAGCATTTTAAAATTACGTCCAAGCATTTAAATATAAAAAACGTTTCAGGAAAGTATTGTCTTAATCATTTCTTCCTTCCCACCCGATTGCAAGACATTTTTGCATCCTGAAGAAACTATTTGGAACACCAGGACAAATGATACCATTCTGGGATTGTCCTGAACATCCGGGATGTATAGCATCCCTAGGTATGATCTGGCTATCAAAATACACTCTGCCACCACATGAAAGGTCACTCATTTATTAAATTAAGTCTATCTATGAACTTCTAACCTTTCTACATAATATGAGCAGAAAATGCTTTTGAAAAAACTAATCCCAGCTTCTCTTTAAAAAAGAATTACAATGTTAGACAGTCTTTTCCTCCTTGCTACAAAATTGAAAATAACATCATCGGTGTTATTTCAATATTTGTATGTATGTACACTTAACAGTGCAGGGTTCATTAGTCGAGGATCTCCCGTAGAATTGCAAGGACATTATTTCAACCTCCTTAATGTTAAACACATTCTCTTGGGTGTTGAAGATGAAACTGGCATTGTAGCCAAGATCACCAACAATTTGAGCATATTTGAGTACAAGGGCTTGTCACAATTTTCTACTGCCTACAATGCAGACCCTGGACAATTACTGTTTGCCACATTTTTCATTCAGATTTGAGAATGTAAAAAAATATCAACCAGGCCATCCAACATTTTGCCACACTGTTCCAATGAATGAGGAATAGGCATTTCATATTGGAATAAGTTGTTGCAATTTTTCAATGTGTTGACTGTGTTCAGAGAAACTTGGGTTAATTTCTACTACAAAATGGTCCAAAAATGGGCAACAGTAAAGTTTCTATTATTAGTGTATACGATTTCACAAGACACACTTCTGAGTATTGATACTTTTCTGTCCATCTTGTGCCAAATAACTTGAGAACATTACAGAACTTTCCTAGCTATCTTGCACTGCATTTTTACAACCAAATTACTTTGAGAAGATTATTGATTTATTTTCATTATTTTACTTCACTTTTTGTGCCACTTTTGGCTAATTTCCAAAGATTGGGATGAATGATGACATAATGAAATTGATGAATGGACACCCACAAATGCACATACCAGGTTTCGAACCTGGGACCCACGATGTGCTAACCATGGTGGAGATGCTCCTTTGAGAAGACTCGAGGGGCAAAAATTATAACTGATTTGACAGCCTCAATATTGCAGAAATTTCACAGAAATGCAAATAGCCAGGGTTAAAATATGTGCTGAACAATGTACAAAACTTGCTTTTGGACACTTCTCTGAAATTATCTATCTATCTCAGACATCCTAAAATAACAAAAGAATAGAATGCAATATTATAAAAAAACTCACCACAATTCCCTTTGTACATCCTGTGATGGAATTTAACCTGAAAAAGAGAAAAAACTTGTAGTAAACAGAATGAAGCCAAAGATACTAACACGTCTACCTGAAATAAAGACAAAATGCACAATCCTGCAACACTGATAACCCCCAGAATCCCTTCAAGTGTTCATCTGGAGATCGGCTACTCTCTCCCTACCCACCAATCCCTGAAGTAGAACCCGCTCTGAAGGTGAGCACTGGATGTTCCAAGATGTTAACATCTCACAGGTAAACACCCTGTTTTTTTTTTTCAGACAGACATCCTAAAATAACAAGAAGAGAGAATGGATTATAATAGAAAACTCACCACTATTCTCCTAATACATCCTGTGATGGAATTTAGCCTGAAAAATAGAAAAAAAAACTTGTAGTAAACAGAATGAAGCCATAGATACTAACACGTCTACCTGAAATAAAGACAAAATGCACAATCCTGCAACACTGCCAACCTCCAGAATTCCTTCTAGTGTTCATCTGGAGATCGGCTACTCTCTCCCTACCCACCAATCCCTGGAGTAGGACCCGCTCTGAAGATGAGCACTGGATGTTCCGAGATGTTAACAGCTTGCAGGTAAACATCCTGTCTTTTTTTCAGACAGACATCCTAAAATAACAAAAAAAGAGATTGAAATATTTTAGAAAACTCAAGATATTTCCCCTGGTACATCTTGTAATGGAATTTATCCTGAAAAAGTGAAAAAACTTGTAGTAAACATAATAATTCGAAAGATACTAATATGTCGACCTGAAATAAAGACAAAATGCACAATCCTGCAACACTGATAACCCCCAGAATCCCTTCTAGTGTTCATTTGGAGATTGGCTACTCTCTCCTTACCCACCAATCCCTGGAGTGGAACTCGCTCTGAAGGTGAGTGCTGGATGTTCCGAGACGTTAACAGCTCGCAGGTAAACACCCTGTCTTTTTTTCAGACAGACATCCTAAAATAACAGCAAGAAATAGATTATACTAAATGTAAAATATTAAAGAAAACGTCTTTACTTATCTTTTGTACACATCCTTTCTCCCCTACTACATTTACACACTTATCCCAACCTTTAACTAATGCCTGGAAAGCTTTGGCATAGAAAGATTTGTCAGTACGCCTGAACTGTCCAAGGAGAGCTGTGGGTAGAACTACCAGGTCCAGGATCGCCACTGACGAACTTACACCCGTCTTTTGCAGACTGCGACTGAGTGTCTCATAACCATACTGAGCTTAAAGTCTTCTGTAGATCTCCACGGATTTTACACCTTTGTTTACAATAAACTTCATCACCACACGCCATTAACATTATTGTCTGTCATCTTGATTAACGATCTATGGACTGGCACCCAACATGTGCACTACCTATCAGAAATATGACACTTGCTAAAGTCCCAGTTTGACTCGAATGCCTTTCGTATAATATTTTGTACTTAATATGTACAAGAAATGGATTATACTTAATGTAAAATATCAAAGAAGAGAACCAATCTGATGAAGTATTATAACAGCATGATATCATGATATCTCCCTAAGGCAATCTCTTAAGCTGTCACATTCATAGATATTCACTATTTCATCTATGGTATATATATTCTTATGACCTAATCAGATTTGATTCTGCCACTTTGCCAATGTCGAATATGACAAGGAATTCACATTTAAGGAACTACAGCACCTAAATCAGACATTAGTTTCTGTGGGAAGAACCCTTACGGTGTTGAGACCTGCTAAATGGCATTTTATTTGGTGCCGCACGACCAACATGTTGAGTTTTGTTCCCAGTCATCTCAACCAGAGTCTGCTGCACTTCATTTCAAGGAGCTCTTCTCATTGTCCTTTCAGTGCTGGCTTAAAATCAAAACTTTTTGGGTTCTCACCAGGGATTAAACCCAGGACCACTTGCACCAAAGATTGAGTGTGCTAATCATTTGGTTCCATGTAAACCCATCTAAGCTAAATAGACAGATGAAATTATCAAGTGCTTGCTATTGCCTCACAGTTACATGTAACGTTTGTATTGAAAGATGACTGGAACATGTTGCTGATCACATTACCTTCAAAATTGGTCACGATTGTGAATATGTGGTGCCCTACCTCTGCACCCCCTTCCCTAATATGATTATGAACATCAGTTTTAGAGCATATTTATATCTAACAAGACATGAAAATGAAAAGCAAAATTTACAGCTTCTTATACACCAAGTTTAATGGTAGAATACATTATTTTTTGGTGGTATGAATGAAATTTTACACTGTACATTTAAACTAGTTTTAACATTTTTCCTTACTTAGCACTGAATTAATATTATATGAGAATATCACATTCAACAACATTTTACATTTCTTATACTTTTTTTTACTTTGAAAGTAATTTCATATCCACCTGCAAGTTTAACTGATACGTTTTTTCTATTACATTCACACATTCACAGCATCATCTCTTTGTAGACTAAACACAAACGCAACCATTTCTTAAAATAAAATTAGTAAGGCAAATGCGTAATAAACATAATATCAGTCAAACTTGAAAACTGGAATACTCTGTCTGCAAGCAGACAACTCATGGCTTGAATACTGGATGTTCTTCACCTGAAATAGAGAAACATGTTCAATGTAGAGATAATTGGAGCATGTATTCTTGCAAATTTCTGTCATATTATCCTTATATTATAAGTTCATGAGTGTCAATCAATTTTATCATGTCATCACTCATCTTCATCATTGTGATTAGCCAAAAGTGTCAAGAAAAGTGAAGTAAAATAAAGCAATCAATCAATCAAATTTGTGTAATTTCTCCAGAACAAGTTCTCCCAACAAATTTATATTCCTTCCCGAATTCTCTACCCTTTTCAGTCTCTCATGAATCTTCAATACCATATTCAATCTTATGCAGAGCTGTTAGCAAAAAATGCAGGCTCGACCAGGACTCGAACCCTAGTCCCTGGAATTCCATGTCATAGTTCTACCACTGAGCTACCGAGCCAGCCTGGCTTCACCTTATTTTTCGCTTCCGCTGTTTTATCTGTGTACAATCATCTGCCAGTTCTATTGCAGATATAACATATAAATATTCAATCTTATCTGCAAACCACTCTTTTTGATAAAACCTTTATGGACATCTGTCTGTAGAGATACAGTGGATCACCGATTTTACATTTTCCTGCAGTATGAATTCAATCTTGATGGTTGTTTCACAGCAAAATGTTATAAAATTTCCCTACATTTGACATTTTCCTGCTTTTTGTGTTGTTTTTCATCTTGATCCATCTGGAAAGTGAATAATCGAGGTTCCACTGTATTTGCATATCACTTGTAAAAAATGTAAACTTAGTGATACATCACTTAAAATGCTAAAGTTTGGTTACAAAGTTGTCAGCACAAAATAGAAATTTGCATAATGTGCTTTAGTACTCTCAGTTTTCTAAATAGTAGTACATTGAACGTCCAGTTGGAACATTTTGTGGGTATTCTCAATAGCATTTCAGTGAACAGGATGTTTGATCAATCTGGAAAAGCTCAGGGAATTTATTTTATCTGGAAAAATCATGGAAAAGTCAAGGAAATTTTCTTCTTTCTGGGAAAATCCGATTTTTTTTAGGGCGTTTGGTAGATAATTAACTGGAGTAATATATTAATAAATTTTACTGTAATTATGTCCTACTTCCTCTATAATTATGAATTTTTGGAAAAAAGTTATTTTTTTGTTAATCATTTGCTTGTGAAAGATGAGACAAACTTCCACTTACTATAAATAGAAGATTATATGTGGAATTCTGAGGGTGAGTATATAACTAAAAATGTTAGTGGTTGTAAATGTGTGTTTATGTACATTCATTGCTAGAGCCACAAATTTATGGTGAATAAAAGTTCAAGATTTCAGTACAAAAAGGGGGTACATTTATGGATCAAGAGCAGTACATAAAAATTGCATTTCGGTGTTAAATGTGTTAATATAACCCTAAATTTAATTTTAAAATCTACCTTTGTTACACAAAATAAAAACTTTCCTTCTAATAGTCCATTTATGTAGTTATGGAAAATTAAGTTTATTCCTTCATAAAGGAGTCCATTTTTGCTTCTCAAATATTTTCAGCAGAATTAATCAATTTTCCGTGATTTGCATACATTGCAGGAAAATTCGGACTTCAGAAAGTGTCGAGTAAAATAAATTTCTAAATTTTGTGTTTACGAGTGTATTTCGCATTTTGCAATTCATTCTGCATAATTTCGTGACAAAATATGGTGGAAAAATGCACCTCACACCTCTCAAAAACATGAAAAATGAATACATATTATAGTGTGCTGTTTCACATTTCGTTTCTCTGTCAAAAACAAAATATGCATGCCTCTATTAAGTGGTATGAACAATTTTGGTTCTTGGACTGGAAAACATTTAATAATCAGGGAATTTAGTTTTTCAAGAAATTGTAGACAGGCTAGTTAATGCTAGGACATTGTAATCATGAGATTCTGTGTTCAAATCACAGTGGGGACATATTTCATTGCTTTATATCCCACTTCAAACTGTAGGTCCGGTCCTGCTTAGGTTGTGCATGCATCTGCATTAGTCTCACTCATCAACAACATGTTTCATCCAGCACAAAGAACTGTCATGTACAATAAATATTTTATGAATACTGGAGATAACATTAAAACATAAACATTATTGATTAAGTTCTATTATGCTGTAACCATGAGCAAAGATTAAGATCTTTTTAAAAATCCTGTATATTTCTTCTCTTCTTGCTTATGATGTAACTAACTAGTACATTGGAGATACAAATTACTTATTAGGTATCCCAGCAATAAATAATGTCCAACTTTATTGTTGAAACCAAACAATCAATATTTAAGGGAATGAGTGGTGTACACATGCAATAACAATAAAAAAGGAAATGCATATTGTTGGTATGCTCAAAAAGGAGAAAATAAGCCACATCATTTTAAATATAATTTATCAATGCTAGATATATTATTAATTGGATAAAGAACTGCACATATGTAAAGTAATTTTCATCTTGCAAACATAAATACACTGAACTGGAGTAAATATCCATTCAAAGCAAAATTACAAGATGAGACACATTCAAAAATAATAGGAAAACTTTTCCAGGCTTTTCAAAAAAATAAAAATCTAATTTCTAATGTCATTGCCTTGTAATCAAGAGGTTCCAGGTTGCATACCTGGTGGAGGCACATAGTGGTTAGTGCCCCACTTTAAACTGTAGGTCGAGTCCCAATCAGCATATCTGTGCATAAAGTGAACTTAAAACAAAATCTCATTTACTTTATTTATTTGTTACACTTTAGGTAATGTAGATGGTAGTATTGTCAGTTTGTTCATGTTGTTTGGACTCTCATTTAAGCTGCAAATAGAAAAGTTCATCTGTTAACTATATTGTCAGGGTAGAGTCATTCCTCATGCTAAGTAGAGTTCAATAGAAAATGAGTTAAATATGCAGCATTACTTAAATTTCACATCCCCCCCCTTCCCACACACACATATACACATAATGAGGTTTTCCTTCCACTGACACCTCAGTAAACATTCCACAACTCAAGACACTAATATGACTCTTGACTATTTGATATTGACTTCCATATATTTGTGAATATATGTTGGGGAAGAACTGTGGGAAAATACTTCGTAACTAGACTGTTTTTAAACATGCCTATTTTGTAACCTTTCCATGTTTGCTACATTAAAATCCCTTTCTAGGCTCTCTTGGATATCTGCCCACAGATGTACAAGCACCTCCTGATGAAGAAACTGGATTCAGCTGTCACTTTGGTTCCAGGGGTGACCTCTGCTTTACATCAACCTTATGAAGACATGAACTGTATTGTAGCCAACATGTTACTACATCTTACAAGGTAACCACCCTTTTATATACAGGGTGAGTCAGAAATATGGCTGCATGTTTGAAGTAAATATAGTGTGTTATTGTACAGTGTCGAGTAAAATGGTGAATGGTGTATGAAACTTCATTTTTTTTTAATTTCAGGAAAGAGTCTCATACCTGAGCTTACGTCATTAGCCAACATGGCGCTGAACATGCAGCAACAAGTTACAGTTGCACCTTGGGTAATTACATACCAGAATGATCATGAGAACTGTGTGCACAGCAATGAGCTTATAATAAACAACAACTTGATGTAAGCAGTCATTTTCTCTACTTTCCCACAGTTGATGGCAACAATGTTACATTAAAAACACATCTCAGCAGTCTTATGATCATTCTGGCATAAAATTGCCCACATTGTAACTGTAACTTGCTGCTGTATGTTCAACAAAATCTCGAGAAAGCTAGAGCATGTGACTCTTATCTGAAATGTGGAAATGAAGTTTCAAGTTCAATATACCATTCACCATTTCCCTCTACATTGTACAGTCACACACGACATTTGCTTCAAACGTGTATCCATATTAATGACTCTCCCTGTATATATTTAAAAAAAAGTATTTTATGCCTTATAACTTTCCAAGGAACAGCTAGGTAATGGTGACCTACATCTTTTTTGCTTTTTTTTTATATTATATACTTTTCTACATATTAAACTGATTTTTAGTTGTTTATGTGTTCTTTGGAATTTGAAATGAGATACATAGGAGGGCAATTTTTCTTGTAGTGGCAACACTTTTGGTATATGCTTGTCAGTTGTCGCTGGGACAATAGACGATCTGGTCTTGTTTAGTCTTGTACTACAGATCGTGTGTAGGTGTTTGTTGCTTAATAGTACTGTTGTGTGGTAGTTAGAAGACGTTAAAGTGAAGTGTCTGTATAATACCACTCTGAACAATGTTCACGCATGAAGAACAGCGAATATTCATCAAATTTCAGGTTGCACGGGGAAGGAATGCACGCCAAATTCACAAGGGCTTACGCGAATCATGTGGGTACAACGCTTTACCGTATCATACCATTGCCAGATGGGCCAAGGCATTTGAAAGTGGTCGTAAATCAGCCGTGAAAGAACATGGTGAGCATCCTTGCACAGCAACAGATCCACACCACCTTGATGCACTTCGCAGATTGCTGGAGAATGATTTTTGTATTTTTGCACGTATGTACGAGGTGGTGGAGCAGCCACCTTATTCTCCTGACATGAGTCCCTCCGACTTTGATTTGTTTTCCAAGATGAAGGAACCGCTGAGGGAAAAAAAACCTTTCCAGACGTCTCGAGCATCATTTCGGCCACAGGGCAGTCTCTGCACACACTGGCATGAATGGAGGCTATCAATGGCATCCAACGACTGCCAGATGTTTGGAAACGTGTTCACGCAGGAGCAGGAGATTACATTGAAGGCTTGTAAATGATTCCAGATATGTATCTTCTTTCATGTCTCTTTCTCATACATGTTGCCACTACAAAAAAATGGCCCTCATACATACATACATTCATTATATATATATATATATATATATATACATATACCCATCCTATTCTTGCGTTTTATATATATACACAAAAATGGCGTAGGAGACAGTAAACACTTACCACGATTGAAGAAAAGTTTGATATGTCGAGATCATGACCTCATTTTCACAGTAGGTAGAAAGTATGGAGTACAAAAGCATAGAGGCACAGAATACTGACACCTGTGTCCGTCAGCACAGTGGTGCCATAAATAAGTGATAGAAGACGGGTTTTGCGAAAAGATCCTTTCACCAGTGTTTACTGTGGGATGGATGGTAGGTGGGTTGTGGTTGGGGGAGAATGGGAGAATACTTATTGGGTGGCTAGGTTGAGTCAGGGGGTATGGTGGCATGCATTCCTGAAATGTAGCCCCTTTCCCATCACCTGTGGGTGAAGGTGTCAGTGTGCTGGGGTAATAGGTGTATTATGACTACATGGAAACAGTTGTTGACGGTGGTGTTGTGGCTGTTGGTGTGGGTGGCGATGGTGAAGTCAGAGTTTTGGGTGGAGGCTCTGTGGTTATTGATGCGGAGGTTCAGGGGGAGTAGAGGTTTCACCCAGGTAGAAGTAACCACAGATTTGACAGATGAGGGTGTATATTAGGTTGGAGGAGTGACAGGTGTAGTTTGGGTGAAGGGTGAATTCACCAGCTGCAGTTGGAATCTGGAGGGTGGGGAGGTGACAAGTATGGGGCAGGTCTTGCATCTGGGTTTGTTGCACTTGTGGGCTGGTGGTTGTGGGATGGGAGTGGTGGGTGTATTATGGATCAAGATGTTCTTGAGGTTTGGGGGGGGGGGCATCGGAAGATGACCCTAGGTTTGTCCCGAAAGATGTCTCTGCTGTCGCAATCACTGTGGAGGATGGGAAGAAGTGAGTGGATGGTATGTTTTAATTTTCAGGAGATGAGGGTGGTATTGGGTGATCAGAGCAGGAGGGTTGGTTTTGGCACAGGTGTGAGACGTGGCTCTGGTTATTTGTTTGTTGATGAGGGTGGAGGGGTAGCCACAGTTGGTTAGGGCTTGGTGCAGATGTAGGTTGTAGTTTTGGCAGGATGAGGGGGATGAGTTGAGGCGTTGGCCTCTAAGGGCTAAGGAGAATGGTATGGCTTTTTTGGTGTGGTGGGGGAGAGAGCTGGAATAGTGAAGATACTGGAGGTGGTAGGTTGGTTTGATATGTATGGATGTTTCCAAGTGGTCTCCCATGATGTGGATATCCACATCTAGGAAGGTCACTTGGTCATTGTAGTGGAACCAGGTGAATTTGAGGGTGGTGAAGTTGTCCAGTTGGTTTAGGAAGGTGGTGAGGGAGAGTTCGCCATGGGTCCAGAGGAGAAAAATGTCTTCAATGAATCTGAGCCAGAGGAGTGGTTTCAGTTGTTGGGAGTCTAGGAACTCTTATTCAAACCTGCCCATGAACATGTTTGCATAGGAGGGGGCCATTCAACACCCAGTGGAGGCACTTTAAATTGTAGGTCCAATGCCAATTAGCCTTACTGTGCATAAAGTGGACTTAAAACACCAAATCAATCAATCAATCATATATGTATATATTATCATATATGTACCCTGTTCATTATACTTATTTTTAATAAGTTGATCCAGCATTGTTATTTTCTGTCTTTCTACAGCTCAGCAAGATTTCCTGGATCTCTTAATGTTGATATTAGTGAAATATACACCAATTTAGTGCCTTTTCCTGGTATGCACTACATAACAACAAGTTTGAGTCCTTTATTTTCTTTGAAAGATAAGAATCCAGTAACATTCAAGTAAGTAATATTCTTGTAAAAGATTTTCACTAATATGTTTTGTTTAAATACGGAGAAACTAGTACTCAATTTATCCACTAAACAGTTTTTTCTTCTTTGTTCTATTAATTTCAGTGGCCACTGCCACCATCCTAATTGGAACTTGCTGTACTGTTGCTTGGCGTGCGACTTTTGTTTGTAGTTCATCATGCCAAGCAACAGTACAGGAAGCAACCCTGGCTCATATCCATGGTAACGGTTGAAGTTTTTGCGTGCTATGACGTGTAACCGGCCAAGTGAATGCATCACTTCAATCTAAATTCACATGAAATGACAGAAAGACAGTGTTGCAGTATGCAGATATTAAACACCAGAACAAGAACAATGTCTAGATGAGGATGTGTACTACAGGCTGTGGAAAAGGAGATGCGAAAGCTACTAATGCCGTCAAACGGTTGGGCGGGAACTTTACGTCACATACCATGAAGCTGATTATGTCCTTTGCGATTAGTCCACTCAGAATTAGTTCACTTCATCAAATGATTTACTAAATCTCATCAATTTACATTGTCGAGTTCGTTATTTGTGTTCTTTTTGGTTTAGGTTCAACATCTTCTCCGAAGATAAAATTATGCTCATTTCTTTGTTTTCCTTGACCCTGTACATTCAGGGTCAAGGAAGTCAGTAATAAGGTGTGTTATATACAGTGTACACCTATAGATTGAATTGTATCTTCCCCAAATATGATGTATAAAGAAAAAAACTGCCGGAGAACTAAGTGAGGTGAGTGTACAATTTTATATTACTATTATAGGGGAACCACAAGCAAAGAAACCTGCGCAGACTCGCAACTCCTGTTCACCGTACTCCAGTGTGGAGGGGAGGGGGAGAGTGCAGCATGCTCTCTTATAGCTCGTGTTGAATGGAAGAGGAGGAAGGTGCGCGGGGACTTTTTGACGAAGGTTCTTTTTCTTGTGGTCGCTCTTATAAGTAAGAGGAACTGTGATTGGTCATTCATTTATTTTATCAGTTCTTCATCATCTCAATTGACTTAAATGGCCGGAAGAGCAAAGTAAATTTATTAAATATAAATACAAACACGTACCGTTTAATAAATAGCCAAAATAGAATGAAAAATTAGCAGTTTGTATTTTTTTTGCTTTATGTAGGGAAAAGCGAGAGAAAATTGTACACCAATGGCAAAAGAAATGGTAGGCGAATTGCCCATCACCATTTTCCTCCAGTCTGTTTTCCCCAATCTGGTGATCACAAATTGAAATAAGCAGAGGAGAACATCTGCTTTCCATTATTTAAAACAACACCGGATGTAGAACAAAAATAAATGAAAATAGCAATGGACAATTTGCCTACTATTACACTGGGGAACAAAAAAAAGATTTTATTTTGCGGCATAAAGTTTAATAACAGTTTCAGCACACAAAACAGCTGTGATTGCCAATTGTATGATTGGTTCAGTTGAATTGACTCCAGTTATAAAAATAAACACACCATGGAAAATGTAGGAGGTAAAATTGCTCTACGCTTTTCTCTGTAATATCAAAATTTGATAATGGGCTGAAATTCCCATTAAGAAACTTATTTATTTATTTGTACATTGTTGCTAGGCAACTTATGAAGCATTGCTAGGCAATATATCGGACACTCAACAAAGCTTAAGGAAGAATACCAAAACATAAAAATGGTTTTAGAAAAAAAAATTGAATATGCTGAACATATGTGGCTCGTGTGTGTGGATTTGAAGATGGTGAATTTTTTACTAGGACAGCAAAGTGGGTACACAAAGTATCCCTGTTTCCTATGTTTGTGGGATAGTCGTGCTAGAGAAAAGCATTGGACGATAAAAGTTTGGCCCCCAAGGGAAAATATTAGTGGGAAAAGCTAATATCATTCATGAACCGCTGATAGATAGGGACAAAATCATCCTTCTGCCACTGCATATTAAACTTGGGTTGATAAAACAGTTTGTCAAGGCCTTACATACAAGTGGTGATTGTTTCAAATATATATGCCACACTTTTCCAGGACTAAGTATTGTAAAATTGAATGCAGGAATCTTTGACGGACCACCACAAATTCATACACTTATAAATTATGCCAATTTTACAACTTACATGTCTTACATCGAATCTGAGGCCTGGCTGAGCTTTGTGTCCATCGTCAAAACTTTTTGGGGAATCACAGAGCAGAAAAGTACCCCGATATAGTTGGAAATATGTTGAAAAATTTGAGAAATTGGGAGCTAATATGAGTGTGAAGATACATTTTATACATAGCCACATTGACAGATTCCCTGAGAACCTTGGTGATTTTAGTGAAGAACGGGGAGAAAGGTTCCATCAGGATATAAGGATAATGGAAGAAAGGTACCAGGGACGGTGGGATCGCCACGTGATGGCCGACTACTGTTGGAGCTTACAGAGGGATTGTCCTAAAAAGCAATACAGCAGGAAATCATATAGAAAACGTTTCACATAGTTTGTTACTTCATTGTGTACATATTTTCTTAATTATTATGATCATAGGCCTATATAAATTTATTTTTATAATAACGATTGTAGTCACAAAAAGAAATATTAAATTGTTGTTGGAAGTTCATTTATATGTATGTCTTATGTTTCTGCCATTTTGGTTTAGTTGCATTTATTTCATAAATTAGAGCCAATTCAGGAAATATATTATTATATCATTATTCAGCAGCATGAAATTGCCCTAAATTAGCTCTCAAACACGGTGCCGCAATTTCACTGTTCCCCAGTGTTATCTATCTATCTCTTCAAGAATAAAAATACATCAATTTAGAACCACAGTAAAGAGCTTGCTAATGTAACATTTGTTTTATAGAAGATTATTTGTGTCACATTTTCCATTAAGGAACATTAACTTTAAAACTTTTTCTTATTATTACAAAATACACTACATTACTTCTTAACTTTCTTAAAATATTGTTGTTTTTACTAATTTAATAGATATAACTAGACTATAGGTTAATTTCCTTGTATTCAAAATTAGACATTAATATTATTGACATATCCCATATCATAGTGAAATTTATACTTGCATGATCATGGAAATCAATGAATTAATATTTGTAGTTGGCTGTATGCCTTTAATTTTGTTTTAAATTAATGTTTCAAGAAAACTACATTTCTGCCCTGATGAAAAAATATTATTGACGGATTGAAAGTATTCCAGTCGAAATTTATGTGTCTTTACAATTCGCTTAACTCCATTACATGCCCGTCCATGAGTAATTATCCTTAGGAGCGCACAATTCCTCCACCTTTCTCAAATTCATATTTCATATGATTGTTAAGGACCACTGCTGCGAGGCTTCATATCGCAAATTATTCACCCTGCTATTGTCACAATTAATACTACTGTTCACTTAAATTAATTTCTACATAATTCCCACATAGGTATGAGGATGAGTTTAAATAAATATACCTTGCATCATCTTAAACTTAACTTCTGACATGCAAATGAATGATACTATCATTGCTTCAAATGTTCAAGTTATGTGTTCAAGTTATGAAATAACAAATTTATTGCTTATTTGCATGGCATAAATGTATGATTAGCGAATGAGAATGTGAATATATTTTGTATTTTATAACAATTAGCAGTTTGTCAGAAACATAAGTGGAATGCAAGTATCATCATTTGTTAAAATAAAAACAAACAAACATGGCACAGTGAATTTGTCTTTGCTGTGAAATGTATTTAATCAAATCATCCTTCATCCTCATCGTCAAGCGTAAACTAAAGAAGGGGGTCGTAAGGGATAACCCTTCCACATAGTACACCCAATTCTCAACTTCACGTCCATGGAGTACATCCTGGACTGCATTTTGCAGACTAACGAGGCTCTGGTGTCTGGACCTACGGCCAGTATAATCCTTGTAGGACTGTGTGTGTGCTTTCCTGTGTTTTGTCCTTATGTGATGGACACAAAATTTTAGAATCACTCACTCACTCTAAACTAAAGAAATATCACAACGTAAAATAACATAACAACACAACTTCAGCAAACGACTTCCCTACTTATCTGGATCCCGAGCAGTCGGTATTAACTCTTGACGTTTTCTACATTGCAAGTGTCTGGAACTTATCGGAAATTGTTAGTTTTCATTCCAGAAATGTAAAGACAATCTCTTAAGGTGAAAATGATGTGTAGAATTTGAGGTTTCCAGAGCCTTGGGAAATTTCGGAAATTTCCTGTTCTGAAAATTTCCCGACTAGTCGAGAAATTGCGAATATTTCCCATGTCGGGATTTAAAAATTTCCCGTTCCGAACAATAATATTCGGTCCCGCATAACAATAAGTAAAAAGGTAAAGTGTTCCCCTGTGCATAGCACCACGCCATGAAGGCGTATAGGGGGTGTGGGGGTAACGCCCCACACTTTCTTGATCCGGTCGTGAGTGGGGGTGATGTGATCAGCATCACGCCCCTGACCGCCTTTACCCCCCAGGGTTTCCCCCAGGTACCCATGTTATTCGACGCTGGGTAGGCACCGGGGCTGCTTCCACCGTTAGAAAAGTTCCCGGATTTGAACCGGCCGGGGATCGAACCCAGGACCTTGAGCATGGTAGTCAGACATGTTACCGACTGAGTCACCGCGGCCACAATAACAATAAGTACCTATCGATATTAATTTTCAATTTGTATGAAGCCACAAAATGTAAATGGGTGGAAATGCTCATTTGTGTACTCGATTTCGTGTGTTCAGTTTCTGGCATGGTTTCCTATCTGCATAGTGCAACACTAGCGCATAGATTTGGAATTCATTTCATGGATAAAGTCACCTCTTACCGTCGTTTCGTCATCACGAGTAAACAACGGATTGGCCCAACCTATACTTCTAATAACCTTGACAGGAAGTTCCAATGAGGATGGTGGCAGTGGCCACTGAAATTAATAGAACAAAGAAGAAAAAACAGTTTCGCGGATAAAGTGAGTACTAGTTTCTTCATATTAATATACTACAACATCTCTTTTCACAATTATGAATGTTTTGTTTAATACACATTAACCCTTGTCCGGGCATGCAATTTTTGTAATATATCCGGGTAAGCAGTGTCTATCAGACACTGTTGTTTAAATAGATCTTTTTCTTCTATTGAAAGATTTTAATGTTATTTCGCTGTAAAAACAAGAGAGTAACATGATCCTTAACGTAATCATTGTCATGTTCATAATTATTTTATTCATCATCATCATCATCGCCATTGTCGTCATTGCCATTTTTGTTTGCACCATAGGATATAAAATACATTAAGGTGTAGTGTAATATGAGGAAATTGTTTAACTGCTCTAATGGTAATTTTTCAAGATCCTTTTTATTTTAGAATTAATAATAATTTGAAGTGGTGTCTTGTTAAATACTTTATTTTTTATTATTCATTCATTAAACATTTGTTAATACATATTCAAGTAATGGTACAACTTTTTTTATATGTTTACATACCTTCGAATGGAATTCTTCCGCGAATTGCAACACTGCTGCTATGAGTCACGTGACATCTTCCGCAGATGACAAACATTCCCCGCTTTGCGTATGTCAGAGCTAGACTCATTTTTTGCATAGGCGAGTTTCATTTCTATGTTTATTGCACCAGCAGTTTGCACTTGTTGCACCACTGTTTCTGTGTATGACTTTTCCCATAAGAGCACAAGTGACATCTTTTATATGAACCAGAATTATTATTAGTAGGGAACTATGGCATCTGCTTTGAAAAAAATAAATCAAATTTAATAAACAAAGACGAAAACACCATGCAAAAAGTCAGGAAGACACCTTTACTACATGTAAATTGTACACTGTGTCTGACAGACACTGCATGTCCGTTAACGTAAGTGAAATGCTAATTATGTTTTCACCGTGACCTTCTTACTCAAATCAAGTCAAATGTTGTAAAAGACGAATAAAGAGAGAGCCAAACAAAGTAAAAAAATATGTTCGCAGGAAGTATCCTTTGGAGTACAAGCTACAGTACTGGTTGCCCAGTTAAGGGTTAAAGTGCAAGGGAGAGTCAAGTGAAAGCTCTAACTTGTTTTTGTTTTTATCTAGTAGATTTATGCATATAAGGTTGCATATGTTTTCTGTATTTAAGTACAGTGCATCCAATTTCTTGCGAGGCCAAGAGATCAGGAGAAGTAGGTAGCGCTAGCAGAGATGCCGACATTTTCAACCAGTAACGTCCCGCTTATTTTTATGGACATATCTTTATCATGCAGATATTTATATTAATATTGCAAAGTGAGCACTAACCTGTGTTATAAGAGTTGTTCAAAGTGAGGTCCACCTACATTCACACATTCCTGGCATCGTTTGATGAAATTTTGATTCACACACAAAAATTTTTCTTACTCAATTCTTCCAAGTTCTGCCCTTATATTGTATTTTAGTTCGTCGATACTATAAGGGTTATTTCAGTGCCCACTGTCCCAATTTCATAGAGTTTTTCTTCAGTTAGAATCCATAATTTCTGCTTAGGGGTTCTAAAATTTAATGATCCAGTTTCTCGTAATGTAAGTACAAGACGTCTAACCATTTCTCTACCTGGAGGTGAAACACCAGGGAATTTCTATGCAAATTGCCTACACACGTCTCGACACGAGTCTGTTTTCACGTAAGTGTCATACATAAAAATTCTTAGTTCTAACGTGAACTTTGCGGCTGGCATTTCAATCACCTCACACACAACACACACACACACACACACACATACACTGCAATTATACAAAGAAGTAGCACGGTAAGTAACCAAAAACCATACTCTTTCACACAGTACAAAATTAACATGCTCTTGGTTCAAGGTCTGTTCCTCACTCCATTCGCAGCTCTGTCCAGGGCACCTGTAGTCACGAAGGAAAGAACAACTTGAGCTCGGAGCTTTCAGATTGCAAACAATGCTCACGAAAACCATTGACTTTTAACGGTTTAGTCTGCAACGTAATCTTGATACAGTGTTGCACATTCGAAACCTCCAAACGATTTCGAGCAAAGCACAATGCTTTCGAGGGTAAACTTAAGCAGGACATTACTGGTCGAAAATGTCGCCATCTCCGCTAGCACCGCCCGCCACACTTCTCCCAATCTCTCGGCCTCGCGAGGAATTGGATGCACAGTATTTTAGCATAGTTCCATTGCTGATCTACACATATTTTCAAGTCTGAGTTAATGCCTGAATACCTCAAGAAGAAGAATCTTTGAGATGAACATGCAGTTACTTATCAGCCACTGAAAAGCCCTTTCCACCCATCTGAGGCCATTGTAGACCTTCCTTATTCATTCGTAAACTTGCTGCTGTGGTAAGTATGCATAGAGATATTGAGTTTTCATTTGAATTTCTATAAGGTTTAGTCTTCCATGAGACAAGACACCACTTCTCCTTATTGGTACAAGCACCATCTTTGTAGCTCACTTGATCAGTGTTGCAGCTTAAGGTCTTTTTGTAAATAGCAGTTGTTACCTTTGACTTATACAGCGTGTCCTATAATTTTTGTTGTACCTTTAAGATTTTCATTTCACTTTCCCTCATATTTATATAATGATGGTCATTTTGACTCCATTTGAATAATTTATTATCTAATAATTAACCTTTGTGGACAGGATCACCATGTCTGTAGACTTCTTGATGTAGGAAGTTTTCAAATATACATTTTTCAAATGTTCAGTGATTCATGAAGAGGTTCCCTTGGGATATCAGCAAGATCAGTTCCAGGTAGGTTTTGAAACCTAACGTCACACCCATTTTCAGGGATTGAATTGCAGATATGTGTGTGAATCTAGTTTGTGGATTTTTATCAGTACTGGAGCAAAGTTTAAGCGCTTCGAGAGAATGGAGATAGTGGCTTCATCAGGTTGACCATCATGTGGTGGTTTTTGTTCTGCCTGGTTTGCTTCGGTTGGTTGGTTGAGGTTAAACAACCATGATCTTATTGCATTGGGCTTCCAGACAAGCTTTGGTGGTGGATCAACAATACTATCTACACTGTTTCACTGAGCAATCTCCATCAGCGACACAGAGCATCAGTCCCAGCATACAGCCTTAAGGTAGAATGGATACTCAAAAAGCAGTATAAACAAAATACTAGAGTGATGCACAACAGGCTTGACAAACAAACCCAGACTCAAGAAATCCAGACACACCTAAGAAGCAGACTACAAAATTGAAAGGATGGTCTAGGATCTGGTGTTTACTGTATCAGTTGCACCTGCGGTAAAGCCTACATCTGACAGACTGGAGGTCAATCAAACAAAGCTGCAAAGAACACTTCAGCAACATCAAGAATTTCCATCTGGAAAAATCAGTGTTAGCAGAACATTCTATCAGTGAGGACCATAGAATTTAACACTGTAACGACAGATGGGTCTTTTAGGCCTGGTTTCAATTTTTATACCTGTCTAATTTTTTAATGCTGCAAATGAATGTGTTCTCCTTCCGTGACTTTTCGTCAATATCGAAAACCTTTGAAATCATTTATTGTAATCTTTGGTTATTTTTTAAGTTTGGTCAGAAAATGTATTACTTGTGTTGCAGAGTTAGGCCCAATTTTAATTTTTAAATATATAGGCCTAGTTTTTCTACTGCAGAAATATCCCTCTTCGCCTCTGTGGCTTTTCAAGGATAGTCACAACCTTGAAAAGCGTATTCCTGGACCCCGTGGCTGAGTGGTTAGCACATCGCACTGCGACGTCAATGGTCCCGGGTTCGAATCCCCCTCAGCAAGGTTCTTTGTATATGTCCATTCATCAATTTCATCATTTCATCACTGATCCCCATCTTCGCAAATTAGCCAAGAGGCACAAACCGCGAAGTAAAATAAAACAAATCAATCAATTGAAATCGTTTACAGTACCCTTTGCCTGTTCAGTTTACCCAGGAAAAACAAATATCCTAAGTTGCAGACGGATACTGCAGAAAAGGATTTTTTTTGTTTGTCGACAATAGTCTGCATAACTATTGTTGGTTATTTCAGTTTGTTGGTTTCAAAGCACAGGTGCCGCAATTTTCTGGAATGTTTTGAACGAATCTGCATGCACACTTTGTTTGGTGCAGAGCATCTGTGTAGTTTGGACGACGAATTTGTTCATTCTCATGAGTTCTTGGGTATAATTGAAGAAATACAATGGCTTGCGTACCAAATAAACGAAAGCTTAGGTCTCGTGTCTGGTCTCCAGGTAAGTTCGAACCTATAAGAGATGTATTCGAGACTTGGACTGTTTACCTCCGAGAAACGTACATTCCTGATTTCATCATGACTGTATACAAACAACTGGTCAATTTTAGAGGGCGATGCCCTTGTAGACAGTGCATGCCGTCAAAATCTGGTCAATACGGAATCAAGCTGTGGCTGATTTATGATTCTCAAACAGCTTCTGTTTTGAAGGCTCAAATCTACAAAGGAAAGGAAGCTGGAGTTAATAGGGAGAAAAATCAAGTAGAGAGAGTAGTGAAGGACATAGTGAAGGAAATCGAAGGTAGTGGAAGAAACATCACGTCCCATAATTTCTTCACGAGTGTATCTCTTGCAAGGGATCTACTTGCCAAGGAACTTACTCTGGTGGTCACGATGCGAAAGAACAAAGGAGAGCTGCCACCAGAGTTTACTGCCACAAAACAGCGACTGTTTTGCTCCACTTTGTTTGGATTTCAAGATGATCTAATGATAGCATCATATTGCCCCAAGAAGAACAAGGTGGTGATTCTACTTTCTACGTTCCATGAACAGCTGAAAATCGACGCTTCCACAGCACAGCTCATAACACAAAATTGTATGAAACTACAGTGTGAAACGTAAAGCTCGGAGAAGGCCATGGGTTATATTTCATCACATGATCGACTTCAGTGCACTACATGCATTTGTTTTGTACCAAACAGTACATCCGTAAGAATTGGGAGCCAAATCGGGTAGACGTAGAAGGTTCTTGCAGTACCTGGGAAAGGAGCTCGGTGGCAAACTAGTAATGGACGAGCAAACCAACGGGTGTTCAAATGAAGAGCAAGGTGTACAGAAGCAATCCAGAAGGAGGTGTCATATTTGTCTATGAAAAATCGATCGGAAAACAAGAACAATGTGCTCAAAATGTATGCAAACGTTTGTACTCAGCATTCACGTGTTCTATGTAACACATGTTAATCGATGTTGTAAGTTATTCTTGACAAAAAGTAGATAATAAAAATATGTAAATTCTTACAAATCATTAATGATAACTGGATGTATGATAAAAATGTTCCAAATGTAAGAAAACTATTATAATCAAAACTCAAGGATTTCTTTATAACATATGTTATTCAATGTTTAAATTTCTTTTGTAAAACATGTTACGTATTAGAAACATGTAAATAGTTAAATGTCATTAATAAATAACCCGAAACATTATTTTCAGTCATTGATATACACTCATGCTCATAAATTAAGGATAATGCTGAATCTTGTACTAAGAAATATTTGGTATGCACGTTGCAGCTTGAAATGATGTCCCCGGGTTGAATAGACCCAATCCGACAATAACGTGTAGTCATTGTAGCCATCTTTATAGTGTTAATTTACTTCACCACAACTCGTATCATCAATAAGTAATTCAATTGCTGTGATTGCATCATCAAGAAATCAATAGTCATTCACGAGGAAAAGCACAATCTCGACAATGACTCAGCTGGCAAATATTCGACCGAGAGCATAGACATGGGAAACACAGCACCCAATTGGCCTACCACCTACACTGAACTCTGCCCATACCAAATAATAAAATTAAATTCACACACATCTGGACTTCAGTCTCTGAAGATGAGGGTGGTGTTATCTTTCAAAAGCTAGGAAGCCTATGCGGAAGTGTTCTGGTCGATTTCCCATAAAAATCTCATCATCGTTCACTGCCAGAAAAGCATCAATAATTATTTCAGTGGGAGAGGAAAAAATTACCATAGAGAGACTTGATATTTTTATGGGGAGAGTAAGAATCCAGGGAAGTGAAATTTTTTAATACCCTGCCTATCAAACACAGTTAGAAGAAGAAAATTTAAATTTTACACCAAATGCCTTTTCTGTAAGTCACTTTATTCCCTGAATAAACCAAAGTATACAGAAAAATTGTAAAATGTGAGTACTGTTATGAACCTACAAGTATACAAATTTATGTTGAAAATTGTTCCACACTTCATCATTAAAAAAATTAATTCTGTTGTTCAACACTAATAAAACAAGTTTGGTGTGTATAATTTAGGGAAGGAACAGATCTCACTTTAAACTGTAGGTCCAGTCCCAATTAACCTATCTGTATATAAAGTGGACTTAAAACAATAAAAACTCAGTAGTCTTCATTATTGTTGAAACATACAACAAAGTAACTGTTAATTTTGCTACTTATTACCTGAAAAGAAAACCTGTTGTAACTAGTAGGGATGTGCAAGATCCCAAAAAGTCTCTACCCATCCCAATTCCAGTGTCAGGAAATGATTTCCCAACTTTTCGGGGATCGTCCAAATGGTTATATTTAAAAGTGGTTAATTCTCGATGTTTTCTGCATTGCAAGTATATGAAACATCTTGGAAATTGTTAGTTTTTACACCAGAAGTGCAAAAAAACAACAACTCAAGGGAAAATTGAGTGTAGAATTCGAGATTTCCAGTGTCGGAAAATTTTTAACATTTCCTGTTCTGAAAATTTTCCGACTTAGTTGGGAAATTGCAAACTTTTTCTGTCACAAACATCAGGATTTAAAAAAAATTCCCTATCCTAACCAAAACATTTCTGTCCCGCAGACCCCTAGTAACTAATTATTGATGAATGCTATTGATTACTCTTAGACAGGATGATGTATTCTCTGGTGTTTGGTCAAGAGATAATGAATTGGTTAAAGTGGACCCATTATCAGGAACATCTTTGGGGACTGCATTCATAGGAAGAGGAATCGTAAGCATTTCTGATATGAGGAGAAATATAGAAAGGTATGTTATATCAAATTACATTTTATATATAAGTTATGAATAGTAATTTTATTTGTAGGAAAAGAAACTGCATATTAGAAAATTGTTATGCATAAAGACGGTGTACTTACTATTTCAATTACTGTATTTCTTGCTGTATAAGATGCAGTGAATTTATAATTAATTTACAATATTTCAAGTATAAAGTAATATATAGGCAAAATGTTACCATGTATTACTCCTGAACCCTTCAATTAAAAGTGATACGTAACTTTTTCCTTTAGATATCCTTATGCAGGAGGTAACAAAGACAAAGAATAAAAAATAAATAATAAACAAATAAACTGGCGATGTTTAACATGCAGGGATTTTGTGGTTGACATGCAAACATTTGCCTTCTGACTAACTGGACCCATGCCAAATGCTTTATGAGTGAAGGAGTACTGATAATGTGGATGGCATGAATATGTCCAGATTCAGATCTATCTGAGATAAAATAAGAAATATTCCACAAAGAACTTGAATGGTTCATTCATATCCTTAATGTATCGCCACCTGAATACTATTTTGCAGAATGCCCATCTGCATTGACTTTGCAGGATAGCTGATTAAAGTTTGACGTATATGGATTTTGAATACACTACAAGATTTGAGCAAACATTTTACTAATGTTTATCATTCACACCAAATACAATGCTTGGAAGTGTGACACGTTAACTTGTAACACAATAACACCACAAATTCATCTTGATTTGATTTTCAACATCAAAAGTTGTTTGTTTCCATCATACCCACATGATGAAAATTCAGGTTTTCGTAACCTAGTTTTCCCACCACAAAAATTAGGCTACAAATACATTATTAGTGTTCTTATAGGCATTTGTAAAATTTTTTGACTGCTGATGTATTTTTTTCTGAAATCCTCCTTATTTTATTTAACTTTGTGTAAAATTTCAAAGAGATCTGATTATTGGTTAAGGAGAACTGAAATAAAATATAAGCAAGGGTATCTTGTGTCGAGGGTCTCAAGAGTGAGAGACAACACTGATTTGATGACATTTCAAAGTGCTGTAAAATGAAAACCGTTTGAGATAGAGTGAAAATAATTTAGGGGGTTTCTTTCAACCATAAAGGAAAGGTGTATACCAAATTTAATCAAAATCGGAGTTGGTGGGTGTCAAAATCTTATTTTTTTGCATTGATTTGATGTGGAATGACCCAATACACAATAGTTCATAAATGGAATGTTACCTGCAAGCATGCAATCTCCCTTCATCACACATTTATTCTTAGTTTGATTAATACAAGAAAAATAATAATTCTACAATGTAAGCAATACGAATATACAAGATAAATTTGTCTTGTTACATATCGTATTTGCCGTAGATGCACCCCCATTTTTGTACACATTTTTGAGGAAAAGGTTTATCATTCAATTTATAATTAATTTACAGCATTTCAAATATAAAGTAACATATATGTCTACTTTCAACAAATAGCTTACCTAATCTAACTAGGAAAGAATACATTTTAATATTCTTCATCACACACTGCAAGGAAGTAAGAAAGAAATCTAACTCAGAACAGAGGAAATCAAAGAGTGAGTATCGGCATATAAGTCTCCTGTTTTTAGACCTATTTTCAAAGAAAAAAGCACATCTTATATGCCAGCAAATACAGTAATTCATAAAATCAAAATTCTATGCACTAAAATGAAATTAATACAAAAAACAACTAAATTACGTGAGTCCATATCTTATTCAATATTTCTCAAAATCTTAAGTTGCTAAATGTTTAAAAAAATATTTTTGCACTTTCACTTACCTTTGCTATCAGAGCATATATTTCATCACAACAGATAGAATGTGCATTATGCGAGAGGAAATGCATGACAAACTAAAGGCAACTGTGCAGAGTGTATTGGTACCATAAACACAAACCACTGTTGAGATATACAACAACAAAATTATAAATATTAAACAAAAAATCATGAGGAAAACATGGACAATACATTAGAAACTTTTTTACTGGTCACACACACAAACACAAAATATTTTTTTTTGCGATGCTTCAAATACTGTACAAAGTACTACTCTCTTGTCTTATAAATGGGAGAACTAAAAAAACAGTGACATTCTTGCATAGGCACTTCGTATGTAAAGTATACATAAACGGAACATAGAATCATTTTTCACTTCTGTTCTTTAAAGGAAGAAACACATAAATTGACCACAACATTATGACTTAAAATCTGTTCATGTTAGCGCAGAATATTGTTGGCTTAGTTAAATTTTGTGCTATTTACTTGTGCTGTCATTAGTTACAGTTTTTAAAAAAGTACAAAGCACGTCCAGAAAGTAAGTTCCGTTTGGTAATAAAATTAAATTATGTACAGATACAGAAAAGTTATTTATTGCACAAAATTCTACAACTCTTAAACTACTTTTCCACATAACTGCCGAAATTTTGCAGGCATTTGTCATAGCGTGGCACAAGTTTTTGTATACCTTCTTCAAAGAAATTTGCCGCCTGTGTCTTCAACCAGTTGGAAACAGTTTCTTTCAGCTCGTCGTCATTGTTGAAGTGTTGACCGCCAAGGAAAACAACACCTTTTGACAGCAATCCTCGGCGCTTCTTCTGTATTGCGCGAAGTGTCTCACAATGTTTGTGTGTGTATATATATATGTGTGTGTACATAATGTCATAGCAGATGAACCGAACATTGAATATAGATAACAAATTTTTAGCCAATTTGTCTCAAGAAAATAACATTGAGCATGCATTTATTCTCCTATATTTATACAATATATTGTATCTCATACTATCTATTGTATTTTATATTATATTATGCCTATAATTTTATAGATGTATTCTAAATGTACACTTCGCAACATCTTATTTGACCGCCCCGAAAGAATTCTAAGTCCCGAAATCGTAAACTTAGCAACATTGCCCTTCGGCTCCAGGTTAGAGTAGCCAACTTTGAGTAGGTCCTTCCACTAGACGAAAAATGCTGCTGTGATAGGTTTTCAATTTAACACTTTCCATGAACTTAGAAACTATAAACTGCTATTATAATACACAATCAAATAGAAATAATAAATTGGAAAAAGAACCTTGAAGGATATTTACGATTCTGCGTGCTCGACTTGAAATTTGGGGGGGTTTGAAACACTGAATAGAGTTTTTCTCCAACTGGAGGAAATTGCCATCAAGTTTGTGCAGAAAGAAGCAAATTTGTGAGGAGTTTATGCTACATTTTATTTACAATACCTTGCATAAAGTCGAATATGTCAAAAACATATATTTTACATGACTTGTCGAGAAATGTGCTTGAAACACAGGAAGGTGGGAGTCTTCATAAACGTCAACATGTTTTTAAGTGTATAACGTCATTAAGTTAACGTAGAGGAGTTGGTTAGGCGCTGCTATCCTTATTTTTCATCAAGCGTGAAAGGTTGCGGGTTCAAATCCCACCCTCTCCTCTTTTTTTTCTTTTCTTTTTTTTTTGTTTGCTGAACAGATACCGTTGATATTAGAATATTTAAAAAATGAATCCGATACACACTTGAGGGACATCCCTTCTGCGCATATTTCCCATTAGAAGTTGTAGATTTCCAGGATTTAAAGTTAAAACTTTTCTTTTTGGTTATTGTTCATATGTTGTGTTAACACACACATCATGATTAATTCACAAATCACATATATGTATTCAGGATGCAAAATGTAATGTTATTTAAGATATGTATTGTTTGTTCTTCACTGACCCCTAAAATATTGATTATTTGATTTCGATATACTAAAAAAAGATATACAGATATGTTAAGTAGTGATGTAGTGCAGTACTGTAACGAAGGAGAGCGTTTAATGAGTTCAAATTGCTAAGATTGGTAATTTTATGTCCGTTCCTTCGTAATGACTGTTGTCAATCCCCTCACCACCATCTTACCATGCATCTAAATAATAATAGTAAATCGCTAATTAACATAAATAAATTGTTATTGTGACGAAGGCCGATTCGATAAGAAACTACTAATAAGTATTTATATAGTGAGTGACAAACAAAAAATTCAAAACCTTAATTTCTCACTGCTTTGTATCTAAAATGTTTGTCTTCTTTGAACAGAAAGTACGATTATCAGATAACAAACTTTTCGCACTAACTTTGCAATATTCGAAACCACCATTACAGACTTAGCTCTATGTAACTTGATTCTGCACATTCCACGTGGCACGTGACTTCCTCTTATCATCGAAATAACTTTCTCTTACTAATTCCTTTCCTCTCCTGAAATACAGAGACCAATGTTATCTTCTTAGCACGGTGAATAAACTTTACACCCAACGATATACTCCTGAAAAAAATCCTGCCCAGGTGGAGAATCGAACCTACAACCTCCCTCGTAAGAATCAAGCACGCTACCTCTTCTCCAGGCAGCTCACGTTAAAATTTGCTACCAGTTTGAAGAAACCAATTCATACATAATGTCACATCTATAATTTCCTCATGGCAATTTTCATGAGAAATCGAATTCAGATAAAATCGATAAATGCTGAAAGGGAAAAATGATGAACATTTCTATTTGCGTTTTGTCATATTTTGTAAATTGTGTAAAAATTCCGTGTTTTGAACAAGCAATCGTTTAGTTACGAAGTATTTTGTTGTTTGTTTAAAGTAGGAACAGGAGAGCAAAAAGGAGTCATTTGAACCAGACCCCGTTTGACAAGAAACTTCAGCTTCTTTCCAAAGACTGTATGAAAAGAGAGAGGAACGTATGAAATATAAAGCATGTGTGAAATTAAAACAATGGAAACCTTGAAAGATAATACTAACGAACTTCAAACTATGAGAAACATATTTTTGTGGTGGAAAACTCCAAGTCATTTTCGATATATGAACTTGATTTTCTTTCTTTATTATGAAGTGGAGATATGGGACGATACGATCCCTCAGCAAGAAAATTTTAAGTAAGCTACCTTTTTAAGCTTTTTTTCTGACCCTTAAAAACAATGCTAAACCTGATATCATGTCCGTTTCCCTTCAGTTAGAGCCGGAAAACACTTTCTATTTTACATTTTTTTTTTTTTTTTTGCATTTTTCGACCTTTTTTGGCTTTTAGTTTATTTGTCAGTATTTTTAACAGTTTTTGTTGCATTTTTACTTATTTTTGAGGTTTATTTTTCTCCTCTCCTGTTGTTTCGTGCATTTTAAATGCATTTACTAGTAAAACTTACATATTTAGATTTCTTGACATGGTCCTTTTAGCAAATTCACCATGAATCGAAAATACGGTCAATGGAAAAGCATAATATTATTCTTAACTGAAATGTTTGGCAATAGATTAAAATAATTTGTGTGAAGATCTACATTGAGGTTATTTTTCTGGACACTATTATCGCTTTAATCTGTAGTTTTATAGTAAAATTAGTCACAATATTAAATCCAATTACACTCTGGTTTACGCGAAGCAGAACTGTATTTTTGGATGCTGGCCGACCATAGTATCATAGAAGGCCCACTCTGAAAGGAGATGAATTGGTTGATTTGGTGTTTTAAGTCAACTTTATGCATAGTAAGGCTAATCGGGTCTGGACCTACAGTTTAAAGTGGGATCCAAACCGAGTGCATAAAATAACGTGAACCACGTGGTTTTGGGGGATCGTTTGCTTATGGAATGGAAGGTCATGGGTTCAAACCTACTTCTTTGCAAAATCTTTTTCGGGAAGTAAACGGATTTGGACGAGAATGCTTATCTACGTTTCTTGGATATTTCTGTTGATATTTATGCGATTTATGTCCAGCATTTCCGGATGCAGAAAGTTGACATGTAAGTTCTTAATATGTGTTAACTTATAACAACTGAATGAAAGGAAAAGTATTTCCTAAAATTCTGCCAATCACTGAAAGATTAAAAGCATTAGTAGAACCATTACTTGAGGCATGCACAGTGGCGACGATTATGGAGTGTGGAGGGGCAGATGACCCAGCACTATGCTAAACATTATCCACCAAGGGAAATAAACTGTCCTTGCCCTCCCCCCTCCCACCACCTTGCCCCATCAGTTTTGAAACCCAAACGCCGCCACTGAGCATGCATCACATAAATATTTACAGTAATATCATATAATATTATATTACGTTATTAGAATACTTCGTACTCGGTAAATAAAAAGGAAAAAATAATAAGGAAAGTGTGGGATTTGAACCTACGATGTTTCGATCTTGACGAAAACAGTAAAAAAAAAAAAGAAAGCGTTGTCATTTAACCAACTACTCCAGGAGATTGCTAACAGACAGCCCAGTAAAACACGTTAATCTCAGTTGAAGCAACCTTGTGCCGGAGTTTCGAACCATTTTTCGCCAAGAACCAAGGAAAAGACACACTTTGCAGAATCGTTTGGTGTTGTGCAAGGTATCTTTACTAAACATTTCGCATAAAATCATCATAAATTTGCCTTCTTGCATTCAAATGTGACCGCAATTCTTTCCAGGTGGATGAGAACCTGTTCAGTGTTTCACAATGCACATACATTTTTACATGTATAAAGGAGATTCTGTAGAAATACGAATGTTGAAAATATTTCAAGATTCTTCATTCTGAATTTGAAAATAGAAAAATGTATGTGCATTGTGAAACACTGAACAGGTTCTCATCCACATGGAAAGAATTGCGGTCACATTTGAATGCAAGAAGGCAAATTTATGATGATTTTATGCGAAATGTTTAGTAAAGATACCTTGCACAACACCAAACGATTCTGCAAAGTGTGTCTTTTCCTTGGTTCTTGGCGAAAAATGGTTCGAAACTCCGGCACAAGGTTGCTTCAACTGAGATTAACGTGTTTTACTGGGCTGTCTGTTAGCAATCTCCTGGAGTAGTTGGTTAAATGACAACGCTTTCTTTTTTTTTTTTACTGTTTTCGTCAAGATCGAAACATCGTAGGTTCAAATCCCACACTTTCCTTATTATTTTTTCCTTTTTATTTACCGAGTACGAAGTATTCTAATAACGTAATATAATATTATATGATATTACTGTAAATATTTATGTGATGCATGCTCAGTGGCGGCGTTTGGGTTTCAAAACTGATGGGGCAAGGTGGTGGGAGGGGGGAGGGCAAGGACAGTTTATTTCCCTTGGTGGATAATGTTTAGCATAGTGCTGGGTCATCTGCCCCTCCACACTCCATAATCGTCGCCACTGTGCATGCCTCAAGTAATGGTTCTACTAATGCTTTTAATCTTTCAGTGATTGGCAGAATTTTAGGAAATACTTTTCCTTTCATTCAGTTGTTATAAGTTAACACATATTAAGAACTTACATGTCAACTTTCTGCATCCGGAAATGCTGGACATAAATCGCATAAATATCAACAGAAATATCCAAGAAACGTAGATAAGCATTCTCGTCCAAATCCGTTTACTTCCCGAAAAAGATTTTGCAAAGAAGTAGGTTTGAACCCATGACCTTCCATTCCATAAGCAAACGATCCCCCAAAACCACGTGGTTCACGTTATTTTATGCACTCGGTTTGGATCCCACTTTAAACT
Source organism: Lepisma saccharinum (assembly GCF_977018435.1). NCBI lineage: Eukaryota > Metazoa > Arthropoda > Insecta > Zygentoma > Lepismatidae > Lepisma > Lepisma saccharinum. The sequence goes on from NC_139254.1 coordinate 28,778,606, forward strand.
GTAGGTCCAGACCCGATTAGCCTTACTATGCATAAAGTTGACTTAAAACACCAAATCAACCAATTCATCTCCTTTCAGAGTGGGCCTTCTATGATACTATGGTCGGCCAGCATCCAAAAATACAGTTCTGCTTCGCGTAAACCAGAGTGTAATTGGATTTAATATTGTGACCAATTTTACTATAAAACTACAGATTAAAGTGATAATAGTGTCCAGAAAAATAACCTCAATGTAGATCTTCACACAAATTATTTTAATCTATTGCCAAACATTTCAGTTAAGAATAATATTATGCTTTTCCATTGACCGTATTTTCGATTCATGGTGAATTTGCTAAAAGGACCATGTCAAGAAATCTAAATATGTAAGTTTTACTAGTAAATGCATTTAAAATGCACGAAACAACAGGAGAGGAGAAAAATAAACCTCAAAAATAAGTAAAAATGCAACAAAAACTGTTAAAAATACTGACAAATAAACTAAAAGCCAAAAAAGGTCGAAAAATGCAAAAAAAAAAAAAAAAAATGTAAAATAGAAAGTGTTTTCCGGCTCTAACTGAAGGGAAACGGACATGATATCAGGTTTAGCATTGTTTTTAAGGGTCAGAAAAAAAGCTTAAAAAGGTAGCTTACTTAAAATTTTCTTGCTGAGGGATCGTATCGTCCCATATCTCCACTTCATAATAAAGAAAGAAAATCAAGTTCATATATCGAAAATGACTTGGAGTTTTCCACCACAAAAATATGTTTCTCATAGTTTGAAGTTCGTTAGTATTATCTTTCAAGGTTTCCATTGTTTTAATTTCACACATGCTTTATATTTCATACGTTCCTCTCTCTTTTCATACAGTCTTTGGAAAGAAGCTGAAGTTTCTTGTCAAACGGGGTCTGGTTCAAATGACTCCTTTTTGCTCTCCTGTTCCTACTTTAAACAAACAACAAAATACTTCGTAACTAAACGATTGCTTGTTCAAAACACGGAATTTTTACACAATTTACAAAATATGACAAAACGCAAATAGAAATGTTCATCATTTTTCCCTTTCAGCATTTATCGATTTTATCTGAATTCGATTTCTCATGAAAATTGCCATGAGGAAATTATAGATGTGACATTATGTATGAATTGGTTTCTTCAAACTGGTAGCAAATTTTAACGTGAGCTGCCTGGAGAAGAGGTAGCGTGCTTGATTCTTACGAGGGAGGTTGTAGGTTCGATTCTCCATCTGGGCAGGATTTTTTTCAGGAGTATATCGTTGGGTGTAAAGTTTATCCACCGTGCTAAGAAGATAACATTGGTCTCTGTATTTCAGGAGAGGAAAGGAATTAGTAAGAGAAAGTTATTTCGATGATAGGAGGAAGTCACGTGCCACGTGGAATGTGCAGAATCAAGTTACATAGAGCTAAGTCTGTAATGGTGGTTTCGAATATTGCAAAGTTAGTGCGAAAAGTTTGTTATCTGATAATCGTACTTTCTGTTCAAAGAAGACAAACATTTTAGATACAAAGCAGTGAGAAATTAAGGTTTTGAATTTTTTGTTTGTCACTCACTATATAAATACTTATTAGTAGTTTCTTATCGAATCGGCCTTCGTCACAATAACAATTTATTTATGTTAATTAGCGATTTACTATTATTATTTAGATGCATGGTAAGATGGTGGTGAGGGGATTGACAACAGTCATTACGAAGGAACGGACATAAAATTACCAATCTTAGCAATTTGAACTCATTAAACGCTCTCCTTCATTACAGTACTGCACTACATCACTACTTAACATATCTGTATATCTTTTTTTAGTATATCGAAATCAAATAATCAATATTTTAGGGGTCAGTGAAGAACAAACAATACATATCTTAAATAACATTACATTTTGCATCCTGAATACATATATGTGATTTGTGAATTAATCATGATGTGTGTGTTAACACAACATATGAACAATAACCAAAAAGAAAAGTTTTAACTTTAAATCCTGGAAATCTACAACTTCTAATGGGAAATATGCGCAGAAGGGATGTCCCTCAAGTGTGTATCGGATTCATTTTTTAAATATTCTAATATCAACGGTATCTGTTCAGCAAACAAAAAAAAAAGAAAAGAAAAAAAAAGAGGAGAGGGTGGGATTTGAACCCGCAACCTTTCACGCTTGATGAAAAATAAGGATAGCAGCGCTTAACCAACTCCTCTACGTTAACTTAATGACGTTATACACTTAAAAACATGTTGACGTTTATGAAGACTCCCACCTTCCTGTGTTTCAAGCACATTTCTCGACAAGTCATGTAAAATATATGTTTTTGACATATTCGACTTTATGCAAGGTATTGTAAATAAAATGTAGCATAAACTCCTCACAAATTTGCTTCTTTCTGCACAAACTTGATGGCAATTTCCTCCAGTTGGAGAAAAACTCTATTCAGTGTTTCAAACCCCCCAAATTTCAAGTCGAGCACGCAGAATCGTAAATATCCTTCAAGGTTCTTTTTCCAATTTATTATTTCTATTTGATTGTGTATTATTATAGTGGTTTATAGTTTCTAAGTTCATGGAAAGTGTTAAATTGAAAACCTATCACAGCAGCATTTTTCGTCTAGTGGAAGGACCTACTCAAAGTTGGCTACTCTAACCTGGAGCCGAAGGGCAATGTTGCTAAGTTTACGATTTCGGGACTTAGAATTCTTTCGGGGTGGTCAAATAAGATGTTGCGAAGTGTACATTTAGAATACATCTATAAAATTATAGGCATAATATAATATAAAATACAATAGATAGTATGAGATACAATATATTGTATAAATATAGGAGAATAAATGCATGCTCAATGTTATTTTCTTGAGACAAATTGGCTAAAAATTTGTTATCTATATTCAATGTTCGGTTCATCTGCTATGACATTATGTACACACACATATATATATACACACACAAACATATATTGAGCATTAAATAGTCACCTATACTTACATCTAGATAAATGGAATCAAACAACAGAGGAAAAAATTTAAAAAAAACTAATGATAGGGCAGTTCTACTTTGTTACATTATTGTTGTTATTCCTGCCACTTACGGTGTCAATGTACTCTTGCACTGTGTAAAAACAATGTACCTTTAGGAATTTTTTTTAGATGTAACTTGTATACTGGCAATGACTTTATGTTTTTGAATGCATTTGGTAGCATGTTAAATAAGCGTATAGCATTATATGTTACCCCTTTTTGGTAGAATGTGGTATTGTGTAAATCCATATGTATGCCGCGTTTGGTACAACCTGTCCCGCTTCCCGCGCTAGCTGGTCGCTCCCTTTTCTCCGTGCTGGGGAAAGTCAAAGCCAGGCAGCCAATTAAAATACGCAACGTCACAACAGCGTCTACGTAAGCACCTCTCTTCTGGCTTCCATTCGCTCCTCGCTGCCCAGCAGACGATTTTTTCCTCGTTTCTCATTGGCACCGAAACTGTAGAGCGCTCCCTAGCGCGGGAAACGGGACAGGTTCTACCAAACGCGGTATAAGTCATTCTTTACCCTGGTGTTGTAGGTGTGGTAGTCCTTATTTGCTGCGTGTGTATTTTGACAAATTTTCATGCTTGTTAGGATTTCGTATAGGTATATGCATGGAACTGGCAATATCTGTAATTCTTGAAATAATAGTTTGCATGGTGCATCTGTTGGAGCATTTACCAGAATTTTATTTATTTATTCCAAGTTTCAGATACAGCACTTTTAAGCCCATTTTACACTGAAAACTCTAACAAATAACAAGAACAAGTCAAGATGGTTTAAGGTAAAAACAAGAAAGGTTAAATATAAACATAAGGCATAAACAAGGCATAAACAAGGAAACAAAAATGTCTATGTTTGTGGGTAGTTTATTGTAGAACTGGGGCAGCCTGTGGAATAGAGCATGCTGTATAAGGGAAAGCCTAGCAGTAGAGTTGTGGAACAATTCAGTGTTTCGGGTTGATCGAGAGGGAACTCTGAAGTTGAAATTTGTAAGCAGAAATTCAGATCTTAATTTTCCATTGATGATTTTATAGAAAAATTTCATATCGGCCATATCGCGTCGGGTCTGCAGTAACTGGATGTTCAAAGTAGTCAGTATGTTAGGTTTCTGAAGATGCCGCAGATAAAGAATTCTATGACGAACAATGGCGGTAAAGAAGCTAAGGATGGAATCCATGCTAGAAAGATTTGTATTGGAAGCCATGGCCCAGACTGGAGAGCAGTATTCGAGAATCGGAGAAATGAATGATTTGAAAAATAGGCTAAGAGAAATTGGAGTATCCATTTCAGTGAATCTGTAGAGGAGGCCTAAGAGGCGCATTGCACTTTTAGTTGTAGCTGCGATGTGTTCCTTAAACTTCAGTTTTTCATCTATGATAACACCTAGATCTTTTTGAGTCACAACTGTGGTAATATAATTCTTTTCAAGAACATAATGAGAATGTATTTTGTTCTTTTTTAAAGAGACTGTGAGGGAGGAACATTTCTGCGGGTTAAGTTGTAGATTCCACTGCTTACACCATGTGACAAGTTCGGAAAGAGCATTCTGGAGAATCACAGGATCTTATGTGGTTGAGATTTCTCTGAAAAGGTTACAGTCGTCAGCAAACATGAGTATATTGACAGGAAGTGAGGAAAGTATTTGTGGGAGATCGTCCATGTTTAGGATGAACAAGAGAGGGCCCAAGATGCTCCCTTGTGGCACCTTAGACAAGACAGGAAGAAAATCAGAAGAGACGCCTGAAAGAGTGACACGCTGTGTACGTGAGTGTAGATAATCCTGGATTAAGGAGAGAAATATGCCATGTATGTTAAATCTAGTTCGTAATTTGTGAATAAGAAAAGCATGGTTTATTTTGTCAAAGGCTTTTGAAATATCCAAGTATATCACATCTAGCTGGGAATTTTTGGAAATAGCCCTAGTGGCATGTGAAAGGAGAACTGAAAGATTAGTCAAGCAAGAGCTACCAGGAAGAAAACCGTGTTGGACAGTACTGATATGCGGAGATGTAAATCTGAATAATCTGTCGTTAATGATTTTTTTACAGATTATAGACAGAGGTGACAGGAGTGATATTGGTCTGTATGATGTAGCACTATTTTTATCTCCAGATTTGTGAATGGGTATGTTGGCTTTCTTGAACATCTGAGAAACACGCCTTCAGAGAAGCACCTATTTAGCAAGAGAGAGAGGGGATGAGCCAAGAAGTCGGCAGTGTTACGGCAGGTCCTAAAGAGCGTTGTATGGGTAATGAGGCAAGGAGAGATTTAGCTTCTTGAGAAGAGGTTTTGATGGTGGATAGAGAGTGTTAACAGACCAACTGCACGTCGGGGAGTGGGTTGGTTGTAGCATGCGAGGGGAAGTTTTCGTGAAAGAAACTGTTAAATAAGTGCACTCTTTTATCTCCACAGGCTGTTTCCGATTTGTACTTGATTTCCATGGTAATGCGTGATTTTTGCTTTCTTGAATTTAGCAATGTAAAGAATTTCTTTGGATTGGTAAGGCACTGTGCTGTTACGTTGTCTTCGTAGTCCTTGTATTTCTTCCTAAGTAAATACTTGGAGTGACGTCTGATGCTACAGAAGGTTTGGTGTGTATGCACATTGGGGCTATGTTTCCACAGATTCCAGGCTTCCTTTTTGTTTTTTAACACCAGGGGAACTTCATTGTCAAACCACACTGGATATTTTGTAGATTTCGGTTTCCTGGTCAGCACAAAGTCGTTAATCACGGCATGAAGTACATCCACAAACATCTCCACTGATTTGTTGACGTCATCATCCTGCACCAGACAGCAATTCTAACAGCTCTTTTTTGTAGTCTGAATAATGTAATGCTTTTGTTCATGTTCCCCCAGAAAATGATGCCGTACCGTAATACAGAGTGAATGATGCCATAGTATAGTGTTTTTGCTGCTTCTAGATTTCCTACATTTCTTACTGTTCTTATCGCACAACAAAACCCACTAACCTTGTTTGCTGTAGCTTCAATATGTAAATCCCACTTTAAATTTTCAGATAGTTGTACACAAAGAAGTTTTATGTTAGATACATATTCTAAGCCCTGATCTTGAAAATTAATTTCTGGAGTTTCACTGCTACAGCTGTTGATTTGAAATCTAATTGCATTTGTTTTTTTAGTGTTTACCAGAAGACCATTTTTTTCTATCCACTCTGAGATGTGCGTGATTGTATCCTTTATGTTGTGTTTTAACCGTTCTGTGTTTGTTCCTGCTATAAGAACAGTTGTATCATCAGCAAAGAGAGTTGCGTTTGCATCTTTACAGTTCTGTGGAAGGTCATTGATGTAAATTAAAAAAAGCAAGGGTCCTAAAATGGAACCTTGGGGTACACCACATGTAATACGTTGTTTCTCTGATCGATAATTTTCCTTGTTATTATCCTCATTGATGTGAGTTATTTCTACTATCTGATTCCTGTCCATTAGATATGATTTAAACCATTCTTTTGCTACTCCCCTGATCCCCTACTGGTCCATTTTTTTTCACCAAGAGTTTGTGGTTGACAGTGTCAAATGCTTTTGTTAGATCAAGAAAGAGCCCTACACAGTGTTCTTTTTTATCCAAAATTTCTCTAATTGCTTCTGTGAATGTGTGTATAGCAGATTGTGTAGATTTTCCTTTGCAAAAACCATGTTGTTGTTCTGAAATGATGGAAAATTTGTTGAAGAATGTTATTAATCTATTGTACATAACCCTTTCGAGTATGTTTGAGATGACTGGGAAAAGAAAGATTGGTCTGTAATTACTCATTTCATTTTTTGACCCTGTCTTGTGCAGAGGTTTGAGTATGGCGGTCTTTAGCTGTTCTGGATATTTACCGGTAAGGAGACTTAGATTAACTACATGACATATTGGGCCACATAGGTGTGCGGCACATTTTTTTATTACAATGTTAGGTATCTCATCTATGCCGGCAGAATAATTGTTTTTCAAGCGACTTATTAAGCTAAATATTTCCTTCTCGTCTGCTGGGAGTAAGTATATACTAGAATCTACTTTAATTATATTACTAGTTTTATAATTTTGTATTTGGATGTTTTTTGTTATTTTTTCTACTATCCCAGTAAAGTATTTATTGAAAGTTGATGCTACATCTTGAGGATTGACCACGCTTTTGCCTTCGCGTTTTAGTGATATGTTGTTTTTGTATTTTTCTTTCCCTACTATACCTAATTCGGTTCTTGCAATATGCCACAAGGTTTTTTGTTGGTTATTTGAGTCTAGGATCATATTACTATTATAGTGTTTTTTTTGCTTTCTTGACTGAGTTTTCAATCTCCTTTCTTTTTTCCTTTAGATATGAATTGAATGTTTCACTTTTGAACTGGTGTCTGCATTTATTCATTATGATGAAATCTTTCCAGTTTTCTTTGATGTCGGGTGTTATCCAATTTGATTTTGTTTCAATGTATATATTTTTTGTTATTTTGGGAAATGCTAAAATAAATGAGTATGAAATGGCAGACAGCAATGTCTTGTAGGCTTCATTCACATCAGTTTGGTAGTATAGGCCATCCCACGATTCTCTACTTATTAAGTAGTTAAAGTAACTAAAATTAGCTTCATTAAATTCTCTTTTTGTGGTATTTATGTGTCTATATGGTGTGCAGTGGCATGGCGTGGGATTTTTAAAAGTGTTACCTGTTATCAGTAGGACATTTAAGGGAGGGGCCGTAAGTCTTGGGCACCTCCACACCTCATGCCCCCCCCCCCCCATGTCTTCCAAGTAGTTCATATAATATTAATCTGATAAGTCTGCAATTCAATACTAGATTTTGGTAAAGTTATTAATCAGGAAAAAAAATGTTGACATAAGGACTGAAGTGAAATCACAAACATTGGTTGCTGACACAATAATACGTAATTTGATACTTACAGAAACATCGAAGGCTACTTATAGAGCAGATCAATCCTACGACTCTTCTTTGAAAATAGTTATATGATGCTGTGGTCCCGGGTTCGAATCCTGGCTTGGGCATGGACGTTTGTGATGTCTATTAATCAATTTCATCATATCATCACTCATCCCCATCTTCGCAAATTAGCCAAAAGTGGCACAAGCAAAGCAAAATCAATCAAATCAAATCAAAAAAGTTCTATGATGCTGTCATGAAGTAAAGTTTTTCATTTGAATTTGAATTTTTGGGTGCGTCCATGTTATCCACACTTGAATTCCACACTTTTTTTTTCACCCGAAAATAGAGTACATGGCCAAAAAAAAAAGTTTCGACAACTGCGCACATCCACATAACCACAGATAGTCGTTATACCACGAAACATTGAAATGTCGGTCATATCCAGCAGAGGACTTGGTTTTTAAATCGTTCAAAATAGGCTTTTGCCTCCCTTTCGCCACAATTTCGCTTTTTTCTGCAAAAGAACGAACCGAAAGATTGCTTCAAAATATCTTCTATCGCACAATTACACACACTGTTCAGATAGGATGAACCCGCCATCTCGGAACTCGGAGCAAGCTCCATTCCGCTTGTTAATTAATTGACAATGCCCAAAAACAACATAAAGACGAAAGACACCACTCACAAAACTCGCACTACACAGTCCCTCCCACAAACCGTTGTTTACTTTTGTAACACGTGAAGCACCCTCCTTGCCCCCTCCCCTCTCAGCATCGGCGCTTCCCCAATATTTCCTTCGGAACCTGCAAGAAGTCCAGTTCTACTACTGTTGCCACCTTAGTACTTTTGAAACCAGATTTGCTCAAATGTTTCGCTAAATCCACTGAAATCTCATTTCTGACACCACTACTATTTCGTATATTTTACGTCCCTTGCTACCTTTAAGGTCGCGCTTTATAGGATAATCGTGACGATGAGGATGCATGGTGTATTATTGAAATAAAATTATTAATTCTTTGTGTATGTAATTATTAATTTTTATAATTATGTAAGTAAAACAATAACAACAAACATTGAAATAACCATTTCTTGCTGAGGATTCGAAACTGCGACACCTGACACTTCAGAGCATGCTAAGATAACAATTGGGAAATTATGCTTGTAAGTAATGTTTTCACCCAAAAACAGTTCTACCACCTCAAAAACATTTCTTCAATCCGAAATTATCGCATTACTGCGACAACGTATGTCAATCTCAATCGGCCCTTTCAACAATTATCACAAATTCCTGTAACCGAAATAATATTATATGTGTGAAATATAGAATTTTAGGTTGACATTTTTAGAAGGACAGCAGACCCCTTGACCATATCCATCCCTCTCCTCTCCTTCTCGCCCATGATGACAGAAGGACAAAGAGGACTTTCGTAATCGCTGATATTTAGAGTAAATGCAAAATATCACTTGGTAGTTTGCTTTTCCCCCATTGTGATTCGTTTTTTAAAATTTTGATTTGGCGATTTAAGTCCACTCATGCACAGTAATGTTAATCGGGACAGTTTAAAGTGGGATACAAACCACTTGTGCCTCCACCGGGTATCGAACCCAGGATCCCTTTATTACAAGGCGGCGACGCTACCACTGCGCCATCGTTCCACAGTGTGACTGGACACCTTCACAGTAAGATAGACCCGATTAGGTGACTTAGCTATTTTCTGTCAATTGAATATGGCAACACTGATCTGTATCCGGTAAGGATCACCGCCAACTGCGGTGGCTAAACAGTCATGCCAATAACCCGCCACCTCCTCCAGCCGCAACCGTCTTTGCCGCGACTGAAAGTCTTCCTTGGGCGTGCTCAGGGCTCTTTCCTCATGTTGCCTGAGGAGGGTACCGGATCAGTCCTCCTCTTCGCTTTTGCCGGTGTCAGAAAAAATGTCAGTCTGCAATGTTTACTTTACGACAATATTACCAGTTTATGTATGTAATAATATTTTAAGACAGGTTCTTCAATTCTTTATATTTTGGTGTTACCTGCGGTAACAGCGGCTACATGCACGCCACGCCTCTGATGGTGTGTGTGTTTGGTTTGTGTTTTGTGCTGAAGTAATTTTTATGCATTGTGCCTCATGGTCTGAAAAGCCAGTACTAATTGTATTGACACTGTATACAAATAAGTTGGTGTTTAAGAAAACCTGATCAATTGCTGTTTTTGAAGTTGATGTGATTTGTGTGGGTACTCTCACAACTGCTGTCAGATTGTGAGCTTTCATGAATATTTCTACCTCATTTCCTATTTTTTGACTCAGGAAATCAATGTTAAAATCTCCTATTAGTATGGATTTGATTTTTTTTTTGGAATAAGCATCTAATATTACATCTAGTTTCCTAGTAAAGTTGTTGATATTACTGTCGGGTGTTCTGTATACACAAATTAATACTAGCCTAAGTGGTGGAAATTCAACTATGGAACTTTCAAATTCTTTTTCCTCATTCAGGTAGTTGAATTGTTTGCTCTCTTTTGCCTTAATATTATTTTTTACGAATATGCATGACCCACCCCTGATTTTATTTTCTCTGCAGAAACTGTTTGCTAGGGTAAAATTTGGAAAGATTATGTAGTTAAGATCATCATATCTGTGCAGCCACTGGATTAAAAAAAAAACTAAAAAAAATATAAATATAGGAATCCTCCAGTCGTTTAAAGTGTAACATAAAGTATGAACAGGCCTATTATGTTAACAGAAAAGTTTTATTATAAATTTTTGCTTCAGCTTTGTAACATTGTAAGGGCATGCAGTTAACAATCTTCATTCTTGTGCTTATTACATTTTCTCTTGAACATGTGAATTCTCTGTGAACTGGTCAGTGTAGCCATATTACAGCTCTTCTGAATGACGTGATGCACTGACAGGGCCCCCTGGAAAGAAATAAAAGAAACATATGTAAATAATTCATCAATCATCGCATGCATTTTTGTACATATTGTGGATTTAAGTTAATAGCTAGTCCTGTGTTCAAATCCTAATCTTTCTCCATCCTCCTTCCATTTTACATTTCATAAACACAATGTCACATGGATGTTGCATTGTGAAATTAAAGATTTCCTAACCTCAAATTAGTGTCTTACAATGGATAATATTCAGCAAATAACTCCCCCCCACAATTCATTGCACCATGTTTCGGGCAAACAGATCAATCAGATCCTGCATTGAAAACATTCAGGGTAAGCATTGTGCATATGAAAAATATATATATTTTTACCTTTTCCAAATACCTAAGGAAACCACTAAAAACATTTAAAATATTGCATCTTTTCTTTTTGGCTCTAAGATGGCTTCTCATATGCTTTCCTTAACACATACTAATCTGTTTGCCCAATTTCTTCCCAGAGTTCACTCCGTGATGACAAGTTGAATATCATCCATTCGATTGTTACATGCCTTAAGATCTCTACAAGCAAAACCTCCCCGATGGCATAGTGGTAATGTTGTCACCTTGTAATGAAGGGGTCCTGGATTCGATACACGGCGGAGGAACATGGCTGGTCGAATCCCACTTTAAACTGTAGGTCCAGTCCCGATTAGCCTTTCTGTGCATAAGGTGGACTTAAAACAACAATTTAATCAATATATTATGGAAAACATTTCTCAACAACTTACTTAGGGGGGCCGGAACCATGCTTCGTGGGGTGACCTCCTGTCTGTGGGCACTTCCTGTGGAGATGGAAAATCAGTTTTTGAGTTCTCACTCATAACAATAGGAATATAAAGCATATCTCATATGGAAATAGAAGGAAGTATCAGAAGAAGCTAAGCTATCACAAGAGTTTATTCTCTTACTCACCTAGTTATCGTTGGAAGTGCCACCCTCCCGCTACTGCCTTTGTCGCCGGAGTACATAGTCGAGTCCTCCGGTTGTCAATGATCATCTATTTCCGGTGAAGTTTTCTTCGGAGGGTGAATTCGTTTCCCTGGAATGGCTGAGGGCATAATCGAGCCCTCCACATGTACTGACAGGGCTGCCTGGAAATAAATAAAATAAATACACGTTAACAATTGATCTATCATCTTTGCATTTTAGAAGTCATGCCATGCTTAGTACTCCAGCAGCTTGCTTTTTATACAGCGCATATGCAGAGGATACAATTCAACTTATGTGATTGGACTGTGATAAAATAGGTATTATTGTTTTATCAAAATCCAAAAGTTCTGTGTATTCCTGTAAACTGTTTTTCACTCTTGTTAATGAAGTTAAACTTCTAACCATGTGCAGAAGGAGTGAAAGAAGGAAAGAGAAAAGTGTCAAAATTCTTAGACTGTACTCTTTGCAACTTCTTATTTACCGCCCCAAAAGAATTCTAAGTCCAGAATTCATAAACTTAGCAACATTACACTTACTGCAAGCTGAAAGTAGCCAACTTTGAGTTGGTCCACTGCTTTGTATCCAAAATAATTATCTTATTTCAACAAAAAGTATTAGATCTAACAAACTTTCCAATAATTTTGCAATATTTCAAAACAACTATACTCAGACTTAGCTTAACGAAACTTAAATCTGCTCATTCCACGTGGCACATGATCGCCTCCTCCTACCTTCAAAATGACTTCCGGAACGCCGGACCTCTTACTCTTTCCTTTCACCTCATGAAATACAGACCAATGTTAATTCCCAAGCACAGTGAATAAACTTTATATACAACGTTATACACCTGAATAGAATTTCTGCCTACATGACCACCCTTGTTAGGAACAAGCAGGCTACATCATCTCCAAGTAGCTCACATTAAAATTAGCTACTAATTTGAAGAAACCAATGCACATATGTTGTGATGTCTATAATTTACTCATGCCAATTTTAAAGTGGAAACGTATTCACCAAAAATCAAGAAACTCTGAAAGGAAAGAACGATGAACATTTCTATTGGTGTTTTGTCACATTTTGTAAATGGTGTGTAAATACCTGTACCATGTTTTGAACAAGTAATCATGGAGGTAGTTGAACAGACCTCAATTGCCAAGGAACTTTAACCTTTTTCATAGACTGAAGAAAGAGATATTCAAAGTAATATAGACTGAAGAAAGTAATATTCAACTTGTGAAACACAAAATAGGTGTGAAATTAAAACAATGGAAAATCTTACAAGTATATGTTAACGAACTACAACCTATGAAAAAACTATTTTCATGGCGGCAAAGGACATTGTTCTTCAAATCATTTTTGAAATATGAACCTGATTTTTCTATATCATTAAGTGGAGATATGAGATGATACAATCCCTCAGCAAGGAACAATTTACGTACCTTACCACCGACATATTCAGTGGTCATGTTTAATCATACGAGCATTCCCCAGCTATCCTAAAAGCTCAAGAAAACAACTTCACACTACAATACACCTCTACAGAAATGTGTGTCATTATCCCCCAAATGGAGTACTTAAAATAATGTGAACAGTATTGGTGTGCTGTAGGGGATCGTGTTCACTTGCGGAATAGGTCATGGGTTCTAACCACCTTCTTTGCAGAAACTTTTTGGAAGGTAAACAGCCATGAACGAGAATGCTTATCACCATTTATGGGAAATATCCATTGGTATTTATGAAATTTACGTCCACCATTTCCGAAAGACATTTTAATCATAGTAAGCAAGATGCAATGTGGAATGAAAGAAACATGTGATGTAAATTCTGAGGTGGGTAGTTTCAAACGCTGAATATAGCATAACATTTATGGTTGTATCATGGAAAATACGATGTATATTATAGGTCCACCACGAAGAGAGCAAAGAACAACCTATTCGTATATTGCTGTTTTAAATTTACTCTATGCACAGATAGACTAATCGGGACTGGACCAACAGTTTAAACTGAAATCTGAACCAATGTGCAACGTGCCTCCACCGAGTATCGAGACTGGGACCTCTTGATTACAACATCATCCTGTTTAAGAACAGATATTAATGACATGTAAGTTCTTAATGTGTGTTAACAGCTGAATGAAAAGAAAGGACTTGCTTAAAATCCTACCAATCACGGGAAAATTAAGAAGATGAGCAGAAGCATTGCTTGAAGTATGCATCGCACAAATATTTACAGTGATTTCGTGAAATCTTATATTACATTATTACAACACTTCGTACTTGGTATATAACAAGGAAAAGAAATCAGGAGAGGGTGGGATTTCAACCTATGATATTTCGTTCTTGATGAAAAAAGTATAAAAGTTTGGTCATCTAACCAACTGCTCCAAAAGATTCCTAATTATAAACTCTGTAAAACATGTTGATCTCAGTTGAAACAACCTCGGGGCAGAATTCCAAACCATCTTTCAAGATGGATCAAGGAAAAGACACACTTTGCAGAATCATCCGGTATTATGCAAGCTATCTTTACTGAAATATCGCCTACAATCATGAGAAATGTGCCTCTTTACATTCAAATGTGACGGAAATTCTCTCCAGGTGGAGGAGGACTAGTTCAGTGTTTCAAAATAAACATAAATTTCCTATTTTCAATTTCAGAACAAAGAATCCTGTAAAAGTTTCAAAATTAACGTTTCTACTTACAGTTTTTTTTTGTTTAATTTTGTATTGTATTACTGGTTTAGGGTTTCTAACTTCATGGAATGTGAAAGAATTAAAAACAATCACAATAGCATTTTCATTTAGAAAGAAGAACTGTTGCAAAGTTGGCTCTGAAGTGCTATGTTGTAAAATTTACGAATTCAGGCCATTGATTTTTTTCAGGGTGGACAAGTATGTTGTTTTGAAGAGTGCATATTGATTTAAGGTCCAATTATCTCTATCATATGAAGAATGCATACTGTTTAACTTTTCCGAACACCTACAGAAACCACTAAAAAACTTATAAAATATCCCAAATGTTCCTGCTGTGAGAAGGCCTCTCATACATTTTCCTTTTCACCCGATAATCTGTTTGCCCAATTTCTTCCCTGAGTCCACTACGTGATGACAAATTGAATATCATCCAGTCGAATGTTACATGCCTTAAGGAGTCTACAAGAAAAGCTATAAATTGGACGGGTTAAAGTTACAGTGGTGTAAGTCACTTTTTAAAATAAAAGACTTGGGCACAGAAACGAGATCTATATAAGTCAATCTGTTAACAGAAAATGTGAAGTAAATCAGAGATTCATTCAACTGTCAATAGATGACAATTTAAGGTCTAGTGATAAAGGAAACAGCTGTTGTTTTGATCAGGAAAGTGCTGTGAGTCAGACTGTTTTTTTCTTTTTAAGAAAGTGACTAACACCACTGTAACTTTAAACCGTCCAATTAAGGAAAGCGTTTCTCCACAACTTACCTAAGTGGGGCTGGAACCATGCTTTGCAGGGTAATGTCCTGTCTGGCGGCACTTCCTGTGGAGATGGAAAATTAGATTTTGAGTTTTCGCTCATAGTAATGGAATCACATGAAATACATGATTATTTGAAATTGAGCGAAAATTCCCGAGTCGAAAAAGTGTTCAAAAGGGGAGATATCTACACTAGGGTGGTCATAATATGTTGTGGCACTGTAACTGAGTGATCGAATTCTGTACTTACTGGAAATTTACCCTTAAGATGCTACCATGAGTTGCATGTAACAGCAATTCGCGATGACTTTAGTATTGAGATGAAGAACTTTCTTTGGAAAAGATTTTCTAATGTGAGGGTGCCACTGTATGTATGACCAAAGCCAAGATGTTTTGATTTAAAATGCCTTTTGTTAAACATGAAAGCAACAGCAGGGGCTAGACTCCATCAAAAGTGTGGGAATGAATTGATTAAATAACATCATAATATTTAAAATAACTATATACAGCATGTCCCGCTTATACGTATATTAAAAGAAAAATTCATAAATTCCAAATAAACTATCAGAATGATGTGATTGTTGTTTCATTTTAAAGAATGATTCAGAAATTTTTTTAGCAACACATTCAGTGGTAGTTGCACATGTGCAGTAGCCAGAATGTTTGGAAAACTGATATAATCAGTTTCTCAGTAGCCATTTGTCATGTGGTCGCCACAAGTAAAGGTGTTTTGTGTTTTGACGTTGTCTGAAGTGAAGTCTGTGACACTTGTGCAGAGACGATTTCGTGCATGTTATGGTTTGGGTGCTAAAGAAGAAGTTCTATCGTACATTGCAATAAAGAAATGGGAAAAACCAGTTATGCCAAACTGCTTCTTTGTTGCCGATAAGAGGTAAGCATTCCAAAAGGAAAGTGTCTGATGAGAATGTGGGGCGTGTTCGTGCCTCATTTAGCTAGAGTTCGAGGAAATCAAGAGACTGCACCTTCATGCATACAAAATTCAACTTCATCAACGCATAAAACCTGGTGACAAGCTTGTCAGGGTTCAATTTTGCTAACGAAATGCTTAGGAAAATTGATCAGGACGTTTATTCTTTTACAGTGTTTGCTTTTCGGATGAGGCCACCTTCCATGGTAGCGGTCATGTTAACTGACACAGTTGTAGGATATGGGGTTCCGAAAATCCTCACGAGGTTCGTGTGAGAGAACAAGGTTCTCCAAAATTGAACGTGTGATGAACACCAAAATCATCGGTTTCTTCTTCTGTGCCGAGGGAACAGTGAATTCCAACAATTAACTTGACATGTTACAGCTTTTTGTCGTACCCCAACTTCCATCCTGCAACAAGATGGAGCACCATGTCATTTCTCAAATCTCATTAGAGACTTCTTGGATGAGCATTTCAATGGAAAATGGATAGGAAGAGGTTCGAATTTTATTGCATGACCCCCACGGTCACCAGACCTCACTGTGTGTGATTTTTTTTTGTGGGGGTATGTTAAAGACAAAGTTTACTGTACACCGGTTAGAGATTTGCAAGACTTGCATGAAAGAATTGTGGTTGCAGTAAGCAACATTACCCCGCACATGCTTCAAAATGTGTGGTTTGAGGCTGACAACCGGACATTTGCCGTGCCACGAACGGTTCACATGTGGAAGTGTGCAAAAAATTTCTGAGTTGTTACATGTTTGTACAAAGTTTGGACAAAAATATTGGTAAGTAAAAAAGTTGTGATTTTTAATTTTATTATACGTACAAGCAGAAGCAAGTAGCCAGAATTGATCTCCAGGTTATCAGGGCTTTGTAAATCAAGTCCGTTTTTCAAAAGTTTAACAGTGTTAAATTTATGTGTGGGGGAGGGGGTCATTAAGTTACATAAAGTTTGGAAATATCACACAAATAGTACATTTTTTCTATTTTTTATAAAATATCACTAGAAGTGTTAATTGGCTGTTACTAAAATCATCCCTTAGTACACACTCCATACTACGTTTGATGATACAGATATTTATATCACCCAAGAAAAGATGGACAATATTCAATCATAGTGCCTATAGCGTACATTCCTCTCCCCGACTGAAACATGACACGCACCTTCTGCCTTTAGGGCTTTATGTTAGTCTGGTTATAACCCTTTTATCGGACTTCTCAAAGGCTTCTAAGGGTTAGTAGGACCAGTGGCGCAGGAACGGGGGGTACAGGGGTACATTGTACCCCCGCAAATTTTTGAAGGGGGTACTGTACCCCCTAAATCCGTAAATCGAGTTGTACCCCTTGTACCCCCCTTTGGTAATTTGACAGCAGACGGAAGGTGCTACTGTTAAAATTACCTATTATCAATTCGCCCAATAAAAAAATGTATTATTGTTTATAAATTTTAAGCATTATAGTCCTTACCACAGAAATTCAAAACATTTAATTGTAAACTTATTATACTACATTGTGCTTGCTACTACTTAGTTCATTGACCTAAGTTCTTGGAAACCTCTTTAACGAGATGAAAATTGTTTAAAATGTGTGTGGAACGATGGAATCAGATTGACTCTCAGACAATTACGCTGCAGACGATTGCTGTTTTGCGCAAGGGGGGTACACATTTCTAAAGCAGTGGTCGCGTCGATTCGAAGATAAGATACAAATCTTCATCAGAAGAGTATATGACTGACCCCATTTTCTTTTGATTATTTATAATGGAATTTTCCGAAACGGAACACTTACACGAATGAGACGAGACACGACAGACCAACTTGGGGAGGGAGGGGGTACAATGCACTCCTGTACCTCACCCATATTTTTCATAAATTTGTAAGAGGGTGTTGGGAAAACTATACTTAAACCTATATATTAAGATATATATTTTTTTAAAAAAATAGAGTGCCGATTAGCCTATCTGAGAATGCGGTGAATTTGGAATAAGTTTTCATAACTTCAGAGTGGAAACCGAAAGAAAAATAAGCACAAACAAGAACGAGAAGGACCTCACCACACAGGAGACGAGATGAGGCTGTGACAATTCTCGACTCATCGCATCGCGATATCATTCCTAGGTGAAATGAAATCTTTCCTAGACATTTAAACAGGGTGCAATTTGCGATTTTATCAGAGGAGGAATATTTTTTACCTTTAATTGCTTAAAATCTAATTGTGACATTGAATGCAACACAAACACAATGCCATTTTATGTTAAACTCTAAAGTCAAATTGTAAGAAAATTACATTAGTCAGATGAATGCACGAGATAAATGAGACTCACTGCAGGTTCTATTGGTAGATTTTGGATTGGATTGACAAGGTCTCTGGGAGTAAGATGGGAATATTTGATTGATTGATTTGGTTTATTTTACTTCGTATTTCTGCCACTTTTGGCTAATCGCGAAGATGATGATGAGTGATGATGATATGATGAAATTGATGGACACTCAAAAATAACACCCATGGGCAGGCCAGGATTCGAACCTGGGACCTGAGGTGTCATAGCGTGCTATGCTAACCCCTCTGCCACGGAGTCCGGCGAGGTGGGAATGTGTTTTGGATTTTCCTTGTAGATGCGAAAATCTTTAACTGTGACGCGCACATGCTTCTGCTTACATTAAAGTTTACCTTTTCACATAAACGAGAAATTGACATGTCATCCTAAAACACACGCATGTATCTGCATTTAATACTACTACATACGAAAATAAACCTTGGCCGGCTCTTCACATTGTCCACCAAAAATTGAAAAGAAAGAATAAACTTTTGAGCGTATGGCCTTCCTTGCTACTTCTGAGAGCTGAAGGATTTCGGTTTTGTAAATGTACCGAATGATATTACTTTCAGTACTTGAAGAGCGTCATTAGGTACAGCTAATTATATTACAAATAAATGATTTGTCTAAATTTTCACAAATATTTCAAAGTTAGACTTCTTACGAGTTGATTGGGAACCATCTGAACTCATTTTTTTCTTTTTTAATACAACACCCTATAGATGTCTGAGAAAATACCAAATACATGGCTTCTAAAAGGCATTTGTTGTGGTACACATCTGCCATAAATTGTTTAAATATATTTTTATGCGTAGCTATGGGACTTTTAAAATTAGAATGAACGGAACTGAAGTAGAACTCTATATAATGTAATTTCTATATCCAGTGAGTGGGAGATGGTTATTCCTGGTTGGGGTGGCTCAAGATCCCCCTCACTCCTGATTTTCCGTTCCGTGAAATCCAAATAATAACAGAATGAGGTCCAGAGCTTAGCCTTATATGTTTCAGAATTGTTATCTGATTTTAAAATCTGTTTTTTTTTTTTTTAACTTAAATTCTAACAAAAACAATGAAAAATATTTATGCATATTTTGCATTAAATAACAGGACATTCGTGTGTGCTGTTCTAAAAGAGAATATTTCTCATGGCTTCACATTATACCTAGGTATCAAGGACGTTTTTGTGGGGGTCCAGGGGGTCCGGACCCCTTCCCCCCGAAAGACTTACCAAGTAGTGAAAGTAATTTATCAAAATATAATTGTTTAGCATTTGTTATACTCAATTTCCATCAATGCCAATACCATGCTTGAACAACGTAACAATTAAAAGTTAGGGTGCGGCAGAAATATCTCCCGGATTTCATTTGTGAATAACAAAGCAACGATAGATGTTATGCAAAACTTTATTGCACAATTGGAAAGAACAAGGTTTACCATTTTATTGCACATTTGCAAAGAACAAAATGTTCCAACTATTTTTTGTCAAAATTGCCACAAGTCACCATTTTGTGTGACATAGTTGACTTTGTTTTAAAATGATATCGTCCAAATGCCGATCTGCACAGTGTACGCATTTCTGAAGTCTCGCCCTGAAGTTCTGCATTACCCTCCTAGTCATGTCTGGTCGGTATTGACGCTCTTTCCTGTCTGATACCATCTTTCAGATCATTGGCTGTCCTCAGTCTTCCTTCTTAAACTTTAGCCTTCAGGTATTCCCACAGAAAGAAGTCGCAGGGTGCGAGCTCGGGGGAACGAGTTGGCCATGGAAGGTCACTTCGAAGTGAGATCAGACGCCCTGGAAACATTTCACGTAGCACGATCATCAATACGCATGCTGTGGAACCATCCTGTTCTAACCACACAGCCAATTTGCCACGTTCGTTCGATTGCGGCTGCAGGAAGTTGCGAAACATCCATACATAACGGTCAGACGTTACATTAACTGCGTGCCGTCTTCCTCAAAAAAGTAGGGGCATTCGTGGAGTTGTCTCGGTACATATGGGAAACAAAATGGTAATCCTTGTTCTCTCCAACTGTGAAATAAAATTTTGCATAACATCTATCGTTGCTTTGTTATTCACGAATGAAATCCGGGAGTTACTTCTGCTGCACCTTGTATACTCGATGGTTTTCTCCGCTGAACTTATTGGAAGGCAAGGAATTTGGCTCATACGGCTTTGAAGGATTCCAAAGATTTATGCACACTACTAATGATAATATCCATAAAATATTAATCAGGAACTTTACTTTTCGTTAATTGGATCTAACTCCTTTTTTTGTTATTCAATAAATATTCAATTCTTTTTCTATCTGACATTAGATTCCTTGCCAGGGCAGTTGTTTTTGTGCAAATCTTGGCGATCTTAACTACATGTACGCTAGATAATGAATACTTGCTGTTCTATTTCTATTCTTTTACTATCTTTTACCTATTCATGTAATAATAACAATACAATATTAATTAATGTGCATATTTAATTAATTAATATATTAATTTAATTAAATATAATTATCCTAATTATTATTATTGCGACACTTGATTGGACACACACACACACATATATATATATATATATATATATATATATATATATATATATATATATATATATATATGCATTTTGTACCCCCCCAAATGAAAAACGTTCCTGCGCCACTGAGTAGGACCAAGCCCTTGCGAGGTCTGTGGTGTAGGATTTACTTTTAATTATCACCTATGTAGGTTTGAAATTAAAGATCATTAAAACCTTTTTACTCGAAGATTATTTAAACTTCTTATGTTATACAAACACTTTTTCAAACAGACAGTTCACCCGGTACAACTTGTAGGCCTAAACCTATTAGTTGTACCAAAGTTTATAACCCTGGTCTTTTTGATGATGCAGGAGAACGCCTTATTCAGAGTTGGGTTTGTTGAATATCTGCCAAATGGAGTACAAGTACACCAGCCAATCCGAAGATTGAAGCAAGATATTACCCAACGTCCCCTGAACCATCAGCCTTTCGGCAACCAGGAGTATGTCCCGTAGGCTTACAAAAGTCTAGCTCTTTTATATCATATTGTTGTTTACAATTTACCATGGTTATTACATAGTTGTTTTATATTTCCATAGTTTCAACATTTTTTCTGATTTAAGTTAAACAATTCATTTCCTATTGTAACATTAACAATAACACATTTTTTAAAGAAAAGATTCCAACATAGATTAATACAATACAGATTGAATAGTTCTGTGCTTGAAAAAGTATGTGTTGACAGGGGCGACACATAGCGTTCCCCAAAAAGAAAAGAAAATTAAATATAAGTTAACGTTATTTAATTTTGTTTTATAACTTTTTCTCCCTTTTTGTATATTTTCATTTTCCTTTTCTTCTTCTTCATGATGTGAGGCGATGTTTCATTTGGGATCGTCTTCTTGGACTTCATTCTTCATCTGCACTTAGCTTCTGGAGAAAACAGGAAATGGTTTTACTTCTTGACGTCCATTAGCCAGGTCTTCCATCCATTTAGGTCTTCTTCTAGATTCTCCTCTTTTGGAATGGGAGATGGATTTTGTAAAGGAAATACAGGTTGTTCTGCACTTATCTTGCAGATTGAATTATTTACAAGTCCCTTTTTGTCAGAAAATAATGGGCAGTGTAGTTTCTCCTCATCGTCTTGATTCAGCAACCCTGGAGCGAAAGCCTTCTTTCTTATATCTTCCTCGGCAGCGGACCTATTGTCTGAATGCGATTCCCTTTCAGCCATCGATAGTTTAACACACGAAGTCTTACCATTAATTGCTTCAAAACTATCTCCTTGGTCATCTGGAATCAAACTTTCTTCAACGACTTGTCCCTTCACCGTTAAATATAATTTGTTGGCACCTGCATCCAAATTGACTCTATATCTCTTGAAGAAGGGATATCCAAATAACAAATCTGCCTCTAAATTCTTCACTACGTAGACTTGATCTTCATAAGTGTGTCCTCCAATTTAAAAAATAATGGATCGGCATCCTACAATACGGGACCTCTCATGTCCAACAAAATCCTTTAACCTTATTCCTGGACATCTTTGCAATTTCAAGCCTGGTAATCTCTCTCGGAGCTTTACCCCAAACATTATAATTCATGACAGTGCACTCGCTTCCTGTATCCAAAGTACATCTTATTTTTAATCCTAAAACTTCTATTAGAATCTCTGGCTTCTTGCTGCATTTCCCAGTTACTTCGAAAACATTAAACAATTTCTCTTCTTCTGAATTTGGATAAGAATTTAGATCTAGATATAAAACATCTAAATTTTCATTAGTAATTAGTTTGTCTTCTTCGCTCTCACAAACATCAAGATTGTGTCGCGTTGTAGAGGGGAGAGCTTCATCTACAACGACCTCTGATTTAAATTTGCTCGACTGGTAGAGGAAATTTCCCAATAAGGTGCTTTAATTGTGGAAGGAATTTCCCATACAGGTGCTCTAGGGTTCAAAGCACAGTCTTCTGGAATTTCGTCAGTCTGTATTCCACATTCTTTCTTACGAGACTGGTTCCAGTTTTTTTGATTCTGGTTCTTATTCCATAATGTCCTTCTATCGGCATCCTTCCTTTGGAACCTTAGATTTCCATTAAACCTTTGGTTGATCGGTGTGAGCCTCTTATCTTCTTCTCCTCCATTCCTCCGGGATAGCTCTAGATTCCTTATTCGAGGTTGAGGATTTCTTCGTTCATCAATTTGTTGGTGATCGGCTTTCCATCCTTCCATTTGTTCAGACGCTTCGAACTTTCCCAGGAAATTCGTGAGTTGGTCTATGTTGGCGGGATCTCGAGTTAGTACCAGTTGTCGCACTCGTGAAGGTAATTGGCCAATGATTAAGTTCAGCACTTCTGATTGGTTGATGGTTTCCGTCAGATTGCAGTATGCTGCATATACCTCCCAGCAATATTCCTCCAATGATAACCCTGCACCTTTGCTATAATGTTTATTCCTCAGGGTATTCATTTCCCTCTGTTTTGCTTCAGGTGATGCGTATTGCTTTCTAAATGCAGAACGGAAATGTTCAAAGGTTTTCCATCTCTTTTCGTTTACCATAAACCAAGCCTTGGCTTTACCCACCATTAGCGAAGGGAGGACTTTTAGTCGATACATCATGGGCATTTTCATTAAATCCATATAAGTATTTATCTCTTCCAGGTACCTCTCAGCAGATACTGAATTTATTTCTCCATTAAACTTGGTGAGGGAATTGACTTCAGACATTCGGAGAATTCGATTGGATGAATGGTTTAAGTAGGAATTATCTTCTATCATTTTTTCCGTAGTGTAGTCTCTAGTTCGTCTCATTCTGCTACTCCTTCTTCGTTTCTTTCTTTGGCATGGTTCAGAATGTTCGGGAGATTCGGAACTGGAAGAATGAGAGGAGCCAGAAGTTCTTACACATATCTTCTTTGGCAGAGTTTCCATCCCTTCATTCCTATTCTCCTTGCCTAGCTGTAAGGTCTGCAACTTTGAGGTTAACGTTTTTATAATTTCCACTTGTTGTGTTTGGACCTCTTTCGTTTTTCTTATTTCACCTTCCAAATTTACGGATATTTCCCTCTGACTTTCCTTCAGCTCTGTTAGCAAACCACAGTTTACATTATCCTTGTCCTCTCGATTCTTTATTTCTTGGTTCAAACTTTCTTGTAGCTGTTTAAAACGGTCATCATCTATCTGCCGATCTTCTCTCCTTCTTTCCACTAGTTCTTCATATTTTTCATCTCTCTCTTTTCTGATTTCAGCTATCGATTCGGATATTTCTTTTCCTAGATTTATTTTAAAATCTTCAAACATTTTCTTACTCATTTCTCGTTCCCTTTCTCTCTCTGCTTTCTGTTCAGCATCTCTTTCACCCAAGGTTTCAATCATACGTGCGAACTTTTTGTCATTTTCTTCCTTGTCCTTTAATCTTTGCTCTTTTTCTTCTTCCTTTTCTTTTAATTTTTGCTCTTTTTCTTCTTCCTTTTCTTTTAATTTTTGCTCTTTTTCTTCTTCCTTTTCTTTTAATCTTAGCTCTTTTTCAGCTTCTTTCTCTATCTGTCTTTGCATCCTCTGTTCAACTTCACGTTCTTCTAGCTTCTTGATTAAACGTGCGAATTTCTGATCATCTTCTTCCTTATCTTTTAATCTTTGCTCTTTTTCTGCTTCTTTCTCTTTCTTAAAATCAGTCATAAAGGAGATCATCATTTCCCTCCAACTATCATCTGTTGAGGTTGGCGTAACTTGTTTTCCCATGCACTGTCTACATTTAACGTCTACCTCTGCTGCTACGTCAGATCCTGGGGTTTTATGTGCGCAACTTTCATGAATGTATATGTTGCAGCTGGAGCATGGTAATAAGGTTTCCTCCTTCTTTTCTTCATTCGTACAGCAAACGAGCCTCTCCTGGTCAAAGGTCTCTGGGAACCTAACATCTTTGCTTCTTCTGTTTCTGGAATAGCCTTCTTCTTCAGTTTCTGAAACAGGCTTCTGCTTCAGTTTCTGGAACAGGTTTCTTCTTCTGTTTCTGGAACAGGCTTCTTCTTCTGCTGCTGGGCCATGAAGATCCACAGGTGGTTGCTTCGATGGTCCTGGTCACGGTCGCCAAAAATCACTGACACGCACATTCTGCCTTTAGGGCTTTATGTTAGTCTGGTTATAACCCTTTTATCGGACTTCTCAAAGGCTCCTAAGGGTTAGTAGGACCAAGCCGTTGCGAGGTCTGTGGTGTAGGATTTACTTTTAATTATCACCTATGTAGGTTTGAAATTAAAGATCATTAAGACCTTTTTACTCGAAGATTTATTTAAACTTCTTATGTTACAAACACTTTTTCAAACAGACAATTCACCCGGTACAACTTGTAGGCCTAAACCTATTAGTTGTACCGAAGTTTATAACCCTGGTCTTTTTGATGATGCAGGAGAACGCCTTATTCAGAGTTGGGTTTGTGGAATATCTGCCAAATGGAGTACAAGTACACCAGCCAATCCGAAGATTGAAGCAAGATATTACCCAACGTCCCCTGAACCATCAGCCTTTCGGCAACCAGGAGAATGTCCCGTAGGCTTACAAAAGTCTAGCTCTTTTATATCATATTGTTGTTTACAATTTACCATGGTTATTACATAGTTGTTTTATATTTCCATAGTTTCAACATTTTTTCTGATTTAAGTTAAACAATTCATTTCCTATTGTAACATTAACAATAACACATTTTTTAAGAAAAGATTCCAACATAGATTAATACAATACAGATTGAATAGTTCTGTGCTTGAAAAAGTATGTGTTGACAGGGGCGACACAAACAATAAAACTCCCCTTCGTTCCCAAAACTTGGAAGCTGTTCACCTTTGATGCAGATGCGGTCATACGATGGCATCATGTATTCATACCAACCCTCCTGCTCCTTCTTAACATATCAAGGGAGCTTTCCTATACATTGAGGGGAGCTGGCCTCCATGGTTAAATGGAGGTCACAGCCACGCCAGGGGTCCCAGCTTCGAATTCTGACCTAGGCATGTGTGTACTTTGCGAGTTTCTCTTCATTAATTTCATCACATCATCACTCATTCTCATTTTTGTGATTAGCCAAAAGTATCCAGAAATGCGAAGTAAAATAAACGAAATCATTAAACAGATCAGGGGAAACAGGAAGTATTTGATCCTAATAAGCTCACTGCACTAAAGGCCAAATTACATAAATAAATATACGAGTGATGATACGTGTATGATACAAAAGTAAAAGTGAAACACATTGTAGCAGAAGGTATAGCCTAATGAGTAAGGTTACGTAATGGTCATATGGCATATACCGTCGACTACAACTCTGCTAAACATGTTTCCTTCGTAGCCGAAAGTTCCTAGCTCTAATGATGATACAGTGCATATGATGTTCCGAGTATATCTCGGGCAAGCAAAGGAAAACATGTCTGTGCGCAAGTAGTGATGCCAGGCAATTCCACCAATGAACAAGTGAGAAGAAACGGGATTGCATGGAGGGGGAAAGCGACTGCAAGACTACCAGCTTACCTAGCAGCATGTACTACTTCGCTCTGCCCACTTGATTTGCCCCCCCCCCCTGTCGCTATGTGTGGCCTTGCTCCTCAGATTGCGGGGAAAGAGAAGTATGTCTCATTCTCGGCATATGCCACTGACGTGTGCACATGTGTATGTCTAGATTGCAATATCGAAAAAAAGAGAAGATGGATAGAAAACAGGTAGAGGAGAAAGAGGATGATGAAGAAGAAGAGGGGAACAATATTTTCTCTCTCTCTCAATTTCTCTTGTTATATCTTTCTCCCCCTCTATTATTATGTATGATTCTTCCTCTTCCTGTGTGCTGCTTCTTTTTGGGGAAACGATATGGAACTACAGAGTGTATTATTTCTGTTTCTTTTTCTCATTCAGTTAACTAATTCCCATACAACTGTTTCTTTTTCTCATTCAGTTAACTAATTCCCGAACAACCCCGGGAGACCCATTGTGTCCAGCTACAATTCACCCACTGAACGCATTTCAGCCTTTCTAGACTCTCACCTCCAACCCCTCGTCCAAGCCCTGCCCTCCTACCTCCGTGACACCAACCACTTCCTTAACATCATCCAAAACTTACCACCCCTACCACCTAACACCATCCTCACAACTGTTGACGTCACATCCCTCTACACAAATATTCCCCATGCCCATGGCCTCCGTGCCACAGAATCATTCCTTAACTGCCGACCTAAACCCCACAATCCCAGCACTCACTTCCTGATACAACTAGCCAACCTTGTGCTTACCTGCAACAACTTCTGCTTCGGTGATCAACATTACCTGCAGATACGTGGCACAGCCATGGGTACCCGCATGGCCCCCTCTTATGCCAACCTGTTCATGGGCAGGCTGGAACAGGAATTCCTTGACTCCCAGCAACTGAAACCACTTCTCTGGCTCAGATTCATAGATGACATTTTCCTCCTCTGGACACATGGCGAAGCCTCCCTCACTACATTCCTAAACCAACTTAACGACTTCACCACCCTCAAATTCACCTGGTTCCATTCAAAAGACCAAGTGACCTTCCTAGATGTGGACATCCACATTGCGGGAGACCACTTGGAAACTTCCATACATATTAAACCGACCAACCACCTCCAGTATCTCCACTACTCCAGCTCACACCCCTACCACACCAAAAAAGCCATCCCATTCTCCCTTGCCCTCAGAGGCCAGTGCCTCAATTCATCCCCCTCATCCCGCCAAAACTACAACCTACGCCTGCACCAAGCCCTAACCAACCGTGGCTATCCCTCCACCCTCATCAACAAACAAATCACCAGAGCCAACTCCCACAACCGCACCAAACAACCTAAAACCAACCCTCCAACCATGATCACCCAATACCACCCCCATATTACGAAAATCAGACATACCCTCCACTCCCTCCTCCCCATCCTGCACAGTGATCCTGATACCAGGGACATCTTTCGAGATAAACCCAAGGTCGTCTTCCGTCGCCCCCCCCAACCTCCAAAACATCTTGGTCCGAAACACTCCCACCCCATCCACACCACTCCCCCCAGTTCACAGGTGCAACAAACCCAGATGCAAGACCTGCCCCATACTCATCACCTCCCCCACCCTCCTGATCCCCACAGTGGCAGGCGAGTTCACCCTTCACCCTAAGGGCACCTGCCACTCATCCAACCTAATTTACACCCTCATCTGCCAAATCTGCGGCAACTTCTACATAGGCGAAACCTCCACCCCCCTGAACCTAAGGATTAATAATCACCGTTCCTCCACCCAAAACTCCGATTTCACTGTTGCCATCCACACCAACAGCCATAACACCACCTTCAATAACTGCTTCCGTGTTGCCATCCAACCAGTAACCCTTTCCTCTCCTCCCCAAAATTACCCACCCACCTTACAGTAAATACTGGTGAAAATACTTCTCGTCATCTATCAACTGTTTGTGGCAACACTGATCGTAGAGACGCTACGGTCAGTATTCTGTGCCTCTTCTCTTCGTAACGCCGATCTTTCTTCTTCAACTTGAAAATGCGATATAGATCGCGAAATATAGAATAATTTCTCTTCGTGTGGTAAGTGTTTACTGTCTCCTTCATCATTAGTGTTTATCCGCCCTTCTGGCACCTTTTCTGATCCTATTCCTGTGTTATATATATATAGACACACACACATACACACACACAAACACACACACACCACAATCTCTTCTTGTTATATCTTTCCTATCTCTACATTTTTCATATAATCTAAATAAGTTCCTTCACCTCCTCTGTCGTTCATTTCTTCCCTTACAACCACTGTGTAGAACTTCTTCCATTTTATTTGTTACTTTGATGAGACTGGCTTCATTTTCACTGAATCATCTGCAAATAAGAGAACTGGAAACTGGTACAGGTAAATGTTGGTGCGAAGCCCCCACAATGCCGTCAACGTCTCTACCATCTGTGGGGGCCTCTTTTGTTTACAGTTGGAGAGGGACGCAAGGCTGCTTGTACCTTATGGCCTTGTGCCGGAGAACCAACTACCTACCCTACGTACAAGCACAACAAGCACATAGGACAACCTTATCTACTCGACTCTAGCATTTCTTGGGTCGCAAGGCTCGAGGCCACCCTATTTCTGCATACTTGCTGAGGAAGGTCTATGACCCAAAAACACCTAAAAGTACCTAGTGCATAAGGGCAACACACACATTCGACAACTATATCCACTCGACTACAAAAGTGCACTTATTAGGTCAAGCATATAACTCGAGTGGAATAATCAGTGTGCAAATTAATGGGGAGCAGGGAAGGGGTGGGGTACAGGGGATTTCCTCCTATAAAAGAAAATTCTTTTTATCACTGCCTAGGATGCTTTTAATGAGTGAAATTGAAACCATATAATATAAAATTTCTTAACTATGAAACAATCACAATTGAAAAATCATTCGTGTCCATTATCGGTCCAGCCATCAAAGATTTCCCTTCCAAAAAGTATGCAGCCTTGTGGATTAAAGAAGGACGCTATTCTGCAACTAACCTACTGACCAAGACAACATCAGACTGTTTTCCACTTAGGTTTTCATGGCATAGTGGTGATATTTTACATGTATTAAACTCCTCACAAGAAACACGTAGGTAAGTTAGATAGACGTTAAATTTGAACTTGGCAATAGAAAGTTGGTCAAGTTTTCGATGTTACTAGTTGATTGGATTGTTGTTTAATGCATAGTTTGTGAACAGATAGGTTAATCGGGACTGAACCTACAGTTTAAAGTGGGTACTGTTTCTAAATTACGTGTAAATATTATCATAGGATTTCATGACCCAGGCCAGAACCAATGTTAGAAAGTCCTTTGAACTGCAAGGAATTGTTTAAGTTACTGACTGGTAATATATTATGCAAATTTACGTAACCAAAAAATGGAGCTGCATTGCACATAAAGTGGACTTGAAACATAAATTCAAATTCAAGTACCCCAAAAAGAAACCGTTTCCAAAATGAAAATACAAATATGCCAAAGAGTGGGCATTCCCTCTCCCCCCCCCCCCAAAAAAGCAGAATGCTTTATTCGCACAGTGAGAATTTTATTTTACCAAGTTCTAAGGTCTTACAGGTACTCACGCAATCAGTAATTGATAAGTATGTGAACACAGTTACTAAGTTACGGCTTTATTTGTCAACAATGCCCAATTATTACTTCTGAATTGTAGTGCCCCAAAGATGTACAGTCATACGAAATAAAAATGAAACATCTAGATCTTGAAATAATCACTCCACTTCACAGGCGTCAGGGACATCTGTCAGGGGTGGATATGGTCTTTTTGCCCCAAGTAGCTCCCTAAAATAATGAGACAATCTTTTTTCGAACTTACAAACATGGATCAGAGGTACGTACCATGAGGAACAGTAGATTAAGTGGTCTCTGACTCTGATATCTGTGCATTGTGAAAAAGTACAAATTGACAAAAACTGCTCATCAAAAAAGTGATTGATGATTATTGAAAGGAAGCAAGGCGAATCCAGTTTCTATCTAAATAGTAGATTCGAGTCTGAACTTGTATACAACGCCAAACTATTTTCAATTCAATTTGAATTTTATGATTTGTAAAGTAGTAATAGTAACATCGACGAAAATAATAGCAATTATATTAATAATAATAATAAATTTCTATGATTCTGGCCCCATGGAAAAAATCCTGCAGGTGTCCTTGGTAATATTATTTTATTGGAAAGAATGCAAATTCACAACAGTGTCAAAATTCAATGAAAAATAAACCAAAGTCAAGAATTTTATTGGATATGACTAAAAATTGCCACTTTCAAACTTTTAGAGTTTTGTAAATTAAATATAATGAACGTCGAACCAAGGAACGCCAATTTAGAACCTCACATAATTCTTTATTTTAACCTTCAACATGTTCTGCTAATTTCTCATAGGTGATAGTGTGATTTTATTTTCATTGGTTTGGCTTATTTTCCTTCACTTTTTTGCCACGTTTGGCTAATCATGGTGATGTCATGAAATTGATGAAGGTACACTTACCATGAACAGATTGGGATTCGAACCCGGAGTGGTTCACTTTAGTGTTTACTTTATAAAATTATTTGCATGAAAACTTCAAGTAATGTTACATAATTTTATATATTTCTATTTTATTTACACATGTAATACAAAATTTTTGTTTATAAGTCTTATTGGTGTTCCTCTTTCTCTTAATTTTCTTTCATCTTGTCTTCCCTGCAAGTGCTAGTCATTGTAATCATTGTGTTTTTAGGTAATTAACTCTATTCTGTCCCTAATGATTTCCTCCAATTCCATATTTCATCTTATATGACTGCTGAGAACAACTTAAAATAGTACAAATAATACACACAGATCAATTGTTTAAGGACACATGTGAGATTAAAAATTATATGTATTCAAAATAAGGATCATTCTTTAAGTGTAATGTAGATATCACCTTAAGCTTTTTACAGTGCTTAATATAATTATCCAACAATACAGTGTCCCAAAATAGTATCTACACTCTTTGAACGTTAATAACAGCAAGTACGATTTTTTTTATGTTGCATACCTAAAAGTTATAAATGTTCAAAACGACCACCATTGGCAACAATACAATATTTGCAATGCTGAACAGATTTCCAAACAGCGTATATAGTATCCACGAGGTGGGAAGCATAGGTCTCAACTGCATGTCCCAGGTCACTCAGTGTGTCTGGCTTTGTGCTGAACACAGCATTCATCACAGTTCCCCACAGGCAGGAATTTAAGTGTGTTAAATCAGGAGATCTGGATGGATATTCAACTCTTCTTATGTTTCTTGAAACAAAATTTTCTCACCTCTGCCATTTTATTACACAAATGACTACCGCTTGGCAGGCTGTGATGAGATTAAAAGAAGGCCTCTATGCTCTCACACATGCTCACATAGACATTGCAGCTTCAAATCTAAAAAAGTCCAGTCAAGTCATCTTTAATAGTTTCTCTGTTATTAAAGTTCAAAGAGTGTACACATTATTTTGGAATACACTGTATCACCAATTGATTTTCCCTAGTTACTCCATAGACTGCAAACAATTTTGTAAATATGCAGAGTGGCCCAAACACAAAGATGGTAATACCATTTGGGTATAGTTTTGTTTGGGTGGGTTGGCATATATTAACTTCCAAGTTATATAATATAATACATTATAACTTTCAAGTTTTCAATAGGTTTATTTTTTTTTCTCTTCAAATTTTGCCGCCCTGAAAATTTGCCATTCTGGGCGGTGGCAAGGTTCGACTCCCCCTTCCGCCGGCCCTGACTCAGGGTTCTGACCACACGTCACCCAGGGAATTTGCATAATGACATCAAAGTCACAGATTTCTGTATAAACGGGAGGTCATAACAGAGGCAACAAAGGTACAGATAAACTTAAACACTTAAACTTCACCTGTGAAGGAGCTTTCTAAAGTCTACAGAAGAGAATCTCCTAAATACTTGCCGCTACTTAAACTTCTTATAAATAAGATGAATGAATGTAGCTGCTGATCATGCTCCCTGAATTTATCCTTCACCAAAGTTGTGAGCAAAACAATATCTGCTGTCTACATTTTCACTCTTCACTGTAAACAAATTACACAAAATACAGGGTGTCCCACGAACGGCGCAACTGGGAATTAAGAGTGGCGTTACTTTGTAACCGAAACCTGTACATACATAAGTCATACACCAAATGTTAGCCCTGTGCAAGTAGATATTTTTAAACATAGAAACAACAAACGGGGTGCAGTGTTGTTCATGCAGTGTAGCCAAATGTAAGTGAAAGTGTAAATTTATTTTTCTACAAAGCATGAAAAATTGCATGTCAAATATTCGTACGGAAATTTGGATGTCAATTTCCGCCTTGGGTAGGTGGACTATTTTGCCATCTATAGTTCAGAGAAGAAAACCGATCATTTTCGCGTATAGCCAATCCTGAAATGCCTCGTAAAGGCATACCGGTCCAAATGGGTGTTTTAAAAAAATTATGAGGTACAGTGGCAACACTGTTGATGTTTGAAGGCAACAAAAGGTGTGTTTAGTGATGATCTATGACATGGAAATACTGGAAACAGGAAAAAAAGAAAATGAAAATTATGGTGAAAAAAGTGTTACTTACCTACTCCTGGCAACCATGCAATGTGCGTAACAGGCAGTGTAGCTTTACAAAAGATGTTGAAAATGACAACCATTTTCCCTGAGTTATTCATCAACACGTTTTATTATGTTGGAAGCAACTTTATGCAAGGTTGATTGGTTTATATTGTTAATGGCTGTGCAAATGTTTATTTTTAGATCATAAAGTGTTCTTGGGTTATTAATGTAAACTGTTTGTTTCAAATAACCCCACAGAAAAAAATCTGGAGACGTCAGATCCGGGGAGCGACTGGGCCATAAGTTTTTGCTTATAATGTGATCGCCAAAAAACTCTGCCAACATGTCTAAAGTTTCATTAGACGTGTGACATGTTGCGGAGTCTTATTGAAACCAACAATCACGTTCATCACGTTCCAACAGAGAAATAAACTGTGTGATA
This sequence comes from Lepisma saccharinum, assembly GCF_977018435.1. NCBI lineage: Eukaryota > Metazoa > Arthropoda > Insecta > Zygentoma > Lepismatidae > Lepisma > Lepisma saccharinum. Next base: position 28,812,113 of record NC_139254.1, read on the forward strand.
AGGTCACGATAAACTATTCCGTCAACTGTTGTGTTGAAAAAGAATGGACCGATTATTTTTCTCCGCGAAATCGCGCACCACACACCGATCTTTTGTGGATGAAGTGATTGTTCATGTAACAAATGGGGATTGTTACTTGACCAGTGTCAAGAATTTTGATTGTTGACATATCCATTTAAGTGGAACCATGCTTCATCCGTGAAAAAACCTTATCCAAAATATTCACACCATTGTCTCTAATAAAATTTCTAAACCACTGGCAGTATCTTACACGTGCACCTTTGTCTGCTTCCTTCAGTTCTTGCACAGCCTGTACCTTATATGCACGTAGGTGCAATTGTTTTAATGCTCAGTGAGTTGTTGTTTTTGATACACCTGACTGTGCAGCAAGTTTATGAACAGATTTCCTGGGAGATTGTGATATTCTCTGCTCCACATCCTGCAGCACACCTTGTGTCAAAACTGGTGGTTGTCTGTGGTAGGGTTTGTCATTAACTGATCCTGTTTCACGAAATCTGGAAACAAGTCGATATATCGTTGAATTTTCTGGAACACTGTTATTCGGATATTTCTCGTGAAACACAGTTTTTACACTAGCGTACGATTTTGAACAAAAATAATGTTCCACAATGAACACCCTCTCTTCCAAAGAGTACTTCATTTCACAGAACAATTCTAATCTTCTCCTACGAACAATGCGAAATGCACGGCTCAAACAGTTCTGAGTACACAACTAACTGATTCTTTTGTTCTCGTTCGGTGGGCGCTCTTATCGCATAGCATGGTTGCCAGGAGTAGGTAAGTAACACTTTTTTCACCATAATTTTCATTTTCTTTTTTTCCTGTTTCCAGTATTTCCATGTCATAGACCATCACTAAACACACCTTTTGTTGCCTTCAAACATGAACAGTGTTGCCACTGTACCTCATATTTTTTTAAAACACCCATTTGGACTGGTACGCCTTTACGAGGCATTTCAGGATTGGCTATACGTGAAAACGATCGGTTTTCTTCTCTGAACTATAGATGGCGAAATAGTCCACCTACCCAAAGTGGAAATTGACGTCCAAATTTCCGTACGAATGTTTGACATGCAATTTTCCATACTTTGTGGAAAAATAAATTTACACTTTCACTTACATTTGGCTACACTTCATGAACAACACTGCACCCCGTTTGTTATTTCTATGTTTAAAAATATCTACTTGCACAGGGCTAACATTTGGTGTATGACTTATGTATGTACAGGTTTCGGTTACAAAGTAACGCCACTCTTAATTCCCAGTTGTGCCGTTCGTGGGACACCCGTTAGTTTTGCCTAATGTCAAGGGGGCTGACCTCAGTGCCAGGAGGGGCTGGCCCCTGCCTGGCTACGGGTCTGCGTATAAGCGGGACATGCTGTATTTCATCAAACAAATTCAATATATATACAAATTGATACCAATAATATACTAAAATCAAATTTAAGTCTAATCATCAATAACCTATCATCTGCAGATATAAATCAAATTTCATACACATAGCAAGCTTCAGTTATATGTAAAATTCACAGTTAGGAACTTCTTCAGATTTTTACAAATTAGATTCAAATATACAATTTTCACTTTATATTAGTTGTAGTACCGTCAAACTTTGCACCTTCAGGGGTTACTTTGCACCAAAGTTGAAAAGAGTTGCAGAGTCCTCTGGCAGGAAAAGCATGAACATGAAGCAGAAAGTTTCAACTGCTACCGCTAGATGGGACATGTAACTGTACTTTGATAATGATGTTGGTGTTTGAAATCAGTTCTAGTTTCCCGCCAGGGTGTTGTTGGTGTGGATATGTGGAAAGCAGCTGCTGTGAAGGCCCGAAAATTTGGAAGATATCATGTACATGAATTTCTATCAAAGGTAAGTGAGTTCCGTAAAATACATGTTTGCATTATGGAACTTGGAAGCAACATTGGAAATTGAAGTGTGAAACTTTGTAAAGTCATAGGAAAAATAAAATGAGGAGACCGTGGTTTCAGCCTGAAATCGGGGTTACTTTGCACCATAGAAAATTGGTACCTCCTGCCTTCTAATTTTTGAAAATAAATTACGAAAATAAGCATACTGGTACATGATTGAATCCTATTGACATGGCATTTATATATATATACTGGTGTATATCAAGATTATTGATTTTCAATTTGTTTTCTTCTTTCAGATGCCGAGATACTACAAGAGGCCTCCAGAAGCAAGATGCTATGCTGATTATACAGAAGGTGCCTTACGTGAGTGTTTGGAAGCTGTATCAGCTGGGACACTGACGCAACAGCAGGCTGCAAGTAGTAGAGGCAAGTTTTAAAGACTTTTTGGAAAAAAAGAGGAATGAAGTCATAGGAGAAAAGGCCCCGATCAAGAGAAGAAAGAAGATGAATGTGCCTCCTGGAAAGAGCATTGCATCCATAGATCTTGCCACTGGCCAATGCGAACAGATTGCCTCGTCATCTGCTACCAGTAGCCATCCTGGTACATCAAGGAAAACCAGTATCGATTCAGAATCCAGTAATGGTGATGAAGTTCTTCCTTCTTGTGATTTCTCGTCCACAGAAATGCTAGTGACCATGAACTTCCCATTGGAGAAAATAACATCACTGTGAACCGTGAACTGAATGGGCATGAACCACCACCAGAATGGGATACTGTGAACCGAGAAGTGGGTGAATATGTTATTTTCAGATATGAGAATGAACTTTTCCCAGGGAAAATTGTAGCAGTCACACAGGATGGAGCAGTTGTTCAATCAATGCAGAGGAGTGGACGATATTGGAAGTGGCCACATAAAGTCGATGAACTGGAGTACAGTTGGGATGATATTCTTGGACATATAGAGCAGCCAAACCAAATCAGTTCAAGGGAGATATTTTCTGTTCCTGAGTTGGCATTTTTGTGGGATAGTATGTGCTAAACTATCAGCAAGTGGTTCCTGTGACAGTACCAGCATTTTATACAACATTTTCTATAAAAGTATCAGTGATTCATACTAAGTACCGGTACTGGTACCTTAATTCTAATATCAGTATTTGCAAACGACATACAGTTTTCTGTGTTGTTATGCAGGAAGTGCAATTTATACACGCTAGTGGGTTAACATTGCACAGAAGCATTATTTTCGTGTGTTGAACCTACTTTTTTGTATCTGGTGCAAAGTATCCTCACCCTATGAGGATACTTTGCACCAAATTTCATTTTTCAATAACCATTGTCATACTCCTCGATTACTAATGCACTTGTAGGAATGTTTTCTTTATGTATTTAGCTTTTATATGTATAAAATACAATGTTTTCCATCTTTGCGTTTGTAAAATACATGCAGTTTTCTTTGACATTCCTTAACTCTGGTGCAAAGTAACCCCGTTTGACGGTACATGTTGTTTTTATTTCATTTTATGTTACAAGTCTTTCAATATATTTTAGCCTGTGAAAATATGATCACTTTTGCCAATTACTACAGTAGCATGCAAATTAATATGAACAAGAGGCATACTTTTCCAGGTATACAATAATCTTAAAATACGTTGCAGTCTTAAGCTTTAGTTTCACTTTTTTTTTTAAATAACTGCACATTCTCTCTCGATAATGTCCTGTGCTATGTACAATGATCAATTTTTACTCAATAGCTCATTGTTGAAGACCCGAAGTAAAGTCTATTGTTGAAGTACCACATGTTAACAAGGGCAGAAAGCATTTTCTCCTTGGTTGAACAATCCACTTTTGACATCCTTCTTTTGCAGATAGATCATAACTTTTCAATTGGATTTAAATCAGGTGAGTTTCCTGGCCAGGAAAGTACTTGTATATTGTTATTATCAAAGAACTCATTGACTTTTCGAGATGTATGACATTTCGCTAGGTCCTGTTGGAAAACACCATCACCAGCAGGAAAAGATTTCTTGAGATGAGGTATAACTTTTCGTCTCAGTATGTCAATATATTTATCACTGTTCATCATCCCCTTAACAGGAACTATTGGTCCAGGCCCTTCAGTTGTGAAACAACCTCAGAACAATTTTTTCGGGGGGTGTTTTGGAGTTTGTTGCATGTGTTCTGGAGAAAGATTTTGACATTTACCTTTACGAATAAAATAAACCTTGTGACCATGCACTTCAAAATGGCATTCGTACGAAAAAAGCACTTTCTTCCAGTCACTCACGGTCCAGTCTGGATTACGTTTTGCCCACGTTAAATGCTTTTTACACATTTTTTTTTGTAAGCAACTGTTTTTTTCAATGGCCTACAAGCTTTTCGTCCAGATTCAAGCAGTCTGCAATTCACTGTTGTAACGTGGACGTCCACTCCACTTGACAATAAATCACGTGTTAAATCAACAGCAGTAAGTCTGGGGTTCTGTTTGCTTTTTCTAACAAGAATTCAGTCATCCTGCAACAGTCTTCCGTTTGCGACCAGATTTTCCCTTTCTTTGAGGCTTGATGGATTCAGTCTCTCGGTATTGTTTCAAATTTGAATTAACCGTACCCAATCCGACACCACATTCTGTAGCAATTTGTCTCTGTATCATTGAAGTATGCTGTGATAACGTAACAATTTTCGACCGTTTGTGTGGTGTTGTATCAATTTGGGTAGCAGCAGAAATGAGAACCACTCACACAAAAAAACTTACCTTTCACTTTGCACATAACTTGCAACACAACTGACTCTTCGTCTGTCGACGATAACAAAATAGTTCAACAATAGCCTCCACTTCGGGTCTTCAACAATGAACTATTGAGTAAAAATGAATCGTTGTTCATAGCACAGGGCATTATCAAGAGAGAATGTGCAGTTATTTAAAAAAAAAGTGAAACTAAAGCTTAAAACTGCAACCTATTTTAAGATTATTGTATACCTTGAAAAGTATGCATCTTGTTTGTATTAATTTGCACGCTACTGTATGATGAGGAGCTTGAATCCATTGCTTGCAATACTGTCATGGAGAAATATGAATTTCTAGCAAGATTTGTCAGTTTACAACCCAATATGTGCAGTACTTTGATTTTTGACACTTAAAAGTCACTATTTTATTAGTAAGGTGACTGTTTCCATTTACAGATTACTGAAATTTTTATCGTTTTATTAACACACTCAACAAACATTTCCATAGTAGTTTCTTATATACAGTATCACAAATATAAAATGTATATTTATTTGTATTTTTCTTATTTGTTTAACCAAACTGTTAAAATATTTTACAGGGAAAAGGTATTTCTACAACAAAAATATATATCTATATGTATAGTGCCAAGAAAACATACAATAAATTTTAAGTTTTTTTTTTTAATAAAATTGGTTTATATTTTTTTTTTATAAAACTTATGATTTTTATCCACCCTGGATCAAGTAGGTTCATAACATTTATTTAACTGTGTTATTCCAGTTGGACAGTGTGGCAATCAAATTGGAATCAGTTTTGGTTGGGTGCACTCGGTGAGAATAACATACGGCCAAGAACAAAATCACAGCAGAGGAAGTCCATCGGCAGCACTTCATCTGGAAGAAGTAAGCATGATGCAGAGATCAAGAAAAAATTCAGTAGCTTCTTCTGGAGCCAAAATGGTTTTGCAACTGGGAAGTTTGAGTCACTGCAAGAAATGGGAGAGGAGAAAATAAAAGCAAGGGTGAGTGGTAGGCATAAGTACCTTTAGTTTTTGCTTTAACACATTTGACCTCTGTGGCAGAATGGTTAACTCAGTGTGCTACAAAGCTAGAGGCTTTTAGTTCGAATCCCAACCTGGGCATGGGTGCTCCTTGTTAGTGTCCTTCATTAAGTTCACCACTCATCCTTTCACCTTCATCCTTGCAATTAGCCAAAAGTGACTCAATCAAATCATTTGCCTCACAATTTTCACCATGAACAGCTAGCTCCCTCCAGCTCTGACTTATGTGTACTCCTCTAGGCAATCGTTTTTGAACCTATGGGGTGCGACCCACTCCTGGATCCCGAGGGAGCATTTGGTGGGTCGCAAAGTCGGGCTCAGAAATGTATTTACTGTGTCTTATAAATTTATTACATTGAAATTACTAAGATATATTGTTTTTTTCTATTTAAATTCAACCCCTGTTGTACATAGTCTAAATTCTACATTTCTCTTATTTGTGCTCTACCATTGCTTTTTTACTGCCATCTCTCTGATGTTTAACTCAAGGGAATCGGATGTCTGTCGTTTTCATTTTGGTCACAGCAATGAGTTCTTAATTATCTGTGTGTCACATACATGTTGACTTAAGGTGTTGCTTGATACGAGTTGCATCCAGAAAGTAAGTTTCCCTATTTTTTCCCGTGAAAGTAAACATAATGAGCCGTGTAAATTGCGCATGCAGAGCAGAGCTAAGACGTATCAATAATATACCAGGCGGACAGATCCAGCCCGGCGCCAGTAGCGAGGTAGCAGTGGTCCGAAGTGGAAGCTCGTATTCCTTCTCCCGCCGCATGCCAGTAGCGAGGCAGCAGTGGTCTGAAATGGAAGCTCGTATTCCTTCTCCTGCCGCATGCGAGGTTCGGTTGGTGATAAAGTTCCTGAATGCACAAAGCATTGTGCCAATTGACATTCATCGTCAGCTCTGTGAGGTCTATGGGCCAAACATTGTGAGTAAGCAGATGCTGCGTCGCTGGTGTCGGCAGTTTTTGGAAGGTCGTCAAAGTGTCCATGATGAAGAGCGCAGTGGGCGTCTGTCCCTCATCACTGATGATCTGGTTGAGCTGGTGCGGCAGCGCATCGTAGAGAACCGTCGCTTCACGATTACGGAGTTGAGTAGCCTTTTTCCGCAGATATCGCGATCCGTGTTGCATGAGATTGTCACGCAGCGCCTGCTGTTCAAAAAATTGTGTGCCAGGTGGGTGCCGAAAAACCTGACACCCGAACACAAAATGAAACGTTCAGGAGCAGCACTGACATTCCTGCAACGGTATCATGATGACGGCGATGATTTCCTGGACAGGATCATCACGGGCGATGAGACGTGGATTTCGCACTTCACCCCGGAAACCAAGCAGCAGTCAATGCATTGGCGGCATAGTGGATCTCCGGTCAAGAAGAAATTCAAACAGACACTGTCAGTACAGAAAGTGATGTGCACCGTGTTTTGGGACAGGAAGGGCATTTTGCTCATTAACTTCCTCCCCAGAGGTGAAACGGTGAACACTGACCATTACTGTGAAACACTAAGGAAATTGCGATGTGCCATTCAAAACAAGAGGCGTGGCATGCTTACTGGAGGTGTTGTGCTCCTCCATGACAATACTCGTCCACATACGGCTCGGCGTACAGCAGCTGTTTTGATGGAATTTGGCTGGGAGTTGTTTGATCATCCACCTTACAGTCCTGATCTGGCTCCCAGCGATTTTCACGTTTTCTTGCACTTCAAGAAATTCCTGTCCTCCGGTGAGCATTTTGGCAACGACAAAGAGCTGAAGACGTCTGTCACACGCTGGTTCCATTCACAGGCGGCAGAGTTCTACGACAGTGGGATCCAAAAGTTGATACCACGATACGACAAGTGTCTCAATTCTGGTGGTTGCTATGTTGAAAAATAGCTGAACCTTTGCTGTACCTGTTGCCAATAAATGGTTTCCTGAAACTGTGTGTTTTTTTTTTTAAAAAAATAGGGAAACTTACTTTCTGGATGCGCCTCGTATTTCCGACATGCGGTTTGTATGCGGTTGCCATACATGAAAATTATATATTTACTTTTCTAGAATAAAGTATGTGAAAATTGTTTGGCTTTCTTAAAGTACTCGATGGTAGCAAATATATGATTATAGACTGGGTGCACACCCCAACAAATAATTCTGCCTGCACCCAAGCTTATGGGTCCCATGAAGTGTAATATCCTTGAAGATGGGTCCCAGACTGAAAAAGCTTGAGAACCACTGCTCTAGGCTTTTTCTACAGTACTTCACATAATATTTAAGAGAAATAAGACTACCATACATATTGACATCTCTTGTTACAGTACATTATATTTCAAAATTACTTTTCTTCTGTTGTGGAACTACAATCTGCTATGGACCTTGGCCTCCTTCAAAATCTTCATCCAACATTCCCTGTCTTTCTCCAACTCCTAACACTTTTAAGTCTTCCTCAAACTATTTGGATTTGATTTGAAGTCCACTTTATCCACAAATAGGCTAATCGGAACTGGACCTACAGTTTAAAGTGGGTTATGAACCACATGTCTCCATATACTGCTTCTATTCACAGAAAATAATATATTTTTTCCTTATGCATGTTTCACAGTAGACCTAAATTTTCAAAATATTGTAGAAATCTTTAAATTAACCTCAGGCATGCTAAGGATGATACGCTAGTTTATATATATGATGGGAAGTCAGTAAGTAGGGATAGCTGAAAATAGTAATGAGTAGTTTCTAAAGGTGTCATTAGGTGGCAGCACAATCCAGCTTGATGATATTCATTTACCAGTTGCTAGATAGCAGACTCATGCATGGGCAGTTTAAAAATGACAACCATGCTCGAGAACTGTACATGGAGATGGCACGGATGGAGGAGATGAATCAAGCCGACTGATGAGTGACTGATTGATTGATTGAATTGGTGTTTTAAGTCCACTTTATGCACAGTAAGGCTAATTGGGACTGGACCTACAGTTTAAAGTGGGATCCGAACCACTATGAGCTTCCAGCGGGTATCAAACCTGGGACTCCTTGATTACAAGGCAACAATGCTACCACTGCGCCATCGGGGAGAATGACTAATAAGTGACGATAGACAGCATAGCAACTGCAATAGGGTGTTCTCATGGTTTAGACTACAGCATAATGCATGATAGGTTGAATTTCCGAAGAGTGTACACACAGTGGCACCAAACATTTCGCGGGCGATGAAGATGTTGAGCATGAGGTGAGACAGACTTTTATGCAGCATGTTTTGAGGGACTGATAAAGAAGTGGATAAGTGTTGGTGGATATTATGTTGAAAAATAAAAACTGTTTTCAAGTTACGTTAAAATTTTCAGCGAAAAATGCAGGCTCAACCAGGACACAAACCTGGGTCTCTGGCATACCGTGCCATTGCTCTGACCACTGAGCTACCGAGCCAGCCTGGCCTCGCCTCATTTTTTGCTGTCGCTGTTTTACCTGCATGGAATCGTCTCTGCCAGTGATACCCCAACAGGATCTGTTGCCTTTGAAACACAGTAGACTTTGTCGCTGCCTGGGTTCCTCCCAGCATAGAGATGATAATTTGAAGATTAGGCACACACAGGAGATGTACTATGTAGAAATTTTCAGTGAAAAATGCAGGCTCAACCAGGACATGAACCCGGGTCTCTGGCATATCTCACAAGTTAGTATCTCACTTAGTATTTTTTTACTAAATGTTTGTGACCTACTTACTGACTTACCTATGTGTGTTACTTAAAAATATGAGATAAGTTTAGATGAATGGTTAAGATGCAGTCTCATATTCAGGAGGTTATTGGTTTAAATCACACTGACTGAGATTCTTCTGTTTCTCATGGACCTCCAGGTGAATGCTGGGATAGAACCTTCAATGAAGACTGTGAATAATTGCCTCCACTTCCTTGTAGCTCCCTTATCCGTGATCCTTTCATCTCCTTATCACAATTAACATGTGGTACAAAGAAGCAACGTTTTCTTATAATACAAGTGTACCATACAAATATTACTATCATCTTGAATTTGTGTGATTCACAAACATTAATTGAAGATATCTCTAAACATAGTCAGTTGCTTGAAAATGAAATACTACATTGATACCATTTACTGTTCATAATATTAATCATAACACTATTTTTGGAAAGGCCCTCTCATATTAACAGATTTAGTTCACTTTCTATAGATGTTGGTAGCATTATCATCACCACCCCAAATTTAAGTATGTATTAAGTATTTTTTCATATTTTGTGCTTGTGCGAATTACTCACTTTGTGACAAATTACGTATTTAATAAAATACCAAAAACAGTATACTTACAATTTGTTAGTATGTATCGTTACAAAACAACATTTCAGGAGTTGACTGCTTCCTTCTTGAGGTTCTTTCCTTGGCTAGCGCTATCACATTTTGCCGCGTCAACTTGGTGTAAAACAAGGAGTAAGGAGATAGGTTTCACTATGATAAAAAGGTTGCTAAGAACTTTCCAATGTTTTGATAAAACTTTATAAACAATACATACTCACAAATCGTAAGTATACTGTTTTTGGTATTTTATTAAACACGTAATTAAGTATTTTACAATGTGTTTTTAAACTTCCTTCTGTATTTTACAGTTACAATTATTTATTACTTCCACTGTAGAAATACACTCACCACTCTATGTATAAAGGTTAAGATTGTTGACAGAATACTGCTCAAAGTAAATCATTACAGTATCTCTGTGATGGATTTTTAGTAATCAGCATATTGCATTTTTGACTAAGATGTATTATGTAACTACTTTTTAATTATGACATGTTCAACTATTAGTGCCAGGAATAAATATGAAAGTTGATATAACCAACTTTTGATTAAATAGTGATAGCTGTTATTTTACGTTCACCTCCTAACATCCAAGTATGAACATGCTCTAATGACATAAGATCTCTGGCATTCCACTGCCAGGTCACATCCAGCCCTGGCCCAAAACCATGGTAACGGTTGAAGTTTTTGCGTGCGATGACGTGTAACCGGCCAAGTGAATGCATCACTTCAATGTGAAGTCACGTGAAGTGACAAAAAGACAGTGTTGCAGCATGCAGATATTAAACACCAGAACAAGAACAATGTCTAGATGAGGATGTGTACTACAGGCTATAGAAAAGGAGATGCGATAACCACTAACGCCGTCAAACGGTTGGGCGGAAACTTTACGTCACATACCATGAAGAAGTAATAGGATCTTAGCTGATCATGTCCTTTGCGATTAGTCCACTCAGAATTAGTTCATTTCATCAAATGATTTACTAAATCTCATCAATTTACATTGTCGAATTCATTATTTAAGTTTTTTTTTTTTTTTTTTTTGGTTTAGGTACAACATCTTCACCGAAGAGAAAATTATGCTCATTTCTTTGTTTTCCTTGACCCTGTACATCCAGGGTCAAGGAAGTCAGTAATAAGGTGTGTTATATACAGTGTACGTACAACTATAGATTGAATTGTATCTTCTCCAAATATGATGTATAAAGAAACAAACTGCCGGAGAACTAAGTGAGGTGAGTGTACAATTTTATATTACTATTATAGTGGAACCACAAGCAAAGAAACCTGCGCAGACTCGCGACTCCTGTGCACCGTACTCCAGTGTGGAGGGGAGGGGGAGAGTGGAACATGCTCTCTTATAGTCCGAGTTGAACGGAAGAGGAGGAAGGTTCTTTTTCTTGTGGTCGCTCTTGTAAGTAAGGGGAACTGTGATTGGCCATTCATCTATTTTATCACTTCTTCATAATCTCAATTGACTTAAATGGCCGGAAGAGCAAAGTAAATTTATCAAATATAAATACAAACACGTACCGTTTAATAAATAACCAAAATGGAATGAGAAGTTAGCAGTTTGTATTTTTATTGCTTTATGTGAATATGTAGGGAAAAAGCGAGAGAGAATTGTACACCAATGGCAAAGAAATGGTAGGTGAAGTATAACCAGGATTATACTCCCTACATTCCTGCTCATAATAAGGAGTCGAAGGTATCTTGCTTAAGGATCTTTCTTCGATGTTAACCTAAAAGTTGACTTTTCAGATTACGTACATAATCTTCTGGGCAGAAATGCGCACTGCAGATTCTAGCATTAGCATGATTCACGTTAGCGTTTCCACACGAATCCAAAGCTAGGTGACCGAAGAATCCTTTTGAAAAACGTATATAACGTATATATTATGTTCAACGTACTTGGAAGATGTATCTTGTAATAATAATAATATATAATAATAACAAGTGGTGTGCGGTATCTCGGAAAGTCGGGACCGGGATAGGAAAGAAAAATTCCGTCCCTATCACGACTTCAGCAAATTTCTGGATCCCGAGCAGTCAGGAAATACCGAATGGTCATTTTAAAACGGTATTAATTCTTGACGTTTTCTACATTGCAAGTGTCTGGAACTTATCGGAAATTGTTAGTTTTCATTCCAGAAATGCAAAGAAAATCACTTAAGGTGAAAATGAGAATTTGAGATTTCCCGACTAGTCGAGAAATTGCGAATATTTCCCGTCCCGAATGTCGGGATTTAAAAAAAATTCCGTTCCGATCAAAAATATTCTGTCCCGCATAACAATAAGTACGTATCTATATTTATTTTCAATTTGTCTGAAGCCACAAAATGTAAATGGGTGGAAATGCTCATTTGTGTACTCGATTTCGTGTGTTCAGTTTCTGGCATGGTTTCCTATCTGCATAGTGCAACACTAGCGCATAGATTTGGAATTCATTTCATGGATAAATTCACCTCTTACCGTCGTTTCGTCATTACGAGTAAACAACGGATTGGCCCAACCTATACTTCTAATAACCTTGGTCACATCAGCCTTGAATCATTTCAGGAGTTGGCCAATAACTTTCTTCTATGTGATTCAAGGTGTCAGGGATGGTGATAACCAGAGCCCGGATTTTGATTGCCTAAAAGTATCTGAAAAATGATCAATAAAATGACCTAAAATGACTTTAAAATGTCTTTATTTCAGGGTATGGCAGTTAGTACAGTAGTACATTAACTTCTGTAATGTTAGAACTAAAATTACAAGGTGTATGTGAATAATAGTATAAAAATCTTACCATATTCAGAATTATTGCAGTAGATAGAATTCTTGTTTTCATTGTTTCCGGCATCAAAGTGTTAAATGTTTCTTGCAATTACGCCAAAAAAAATAAAGACTGAAAAGTATGTAAAATGCGAAAATTGACCAAAAAGTGACATAAAACTTGAAAAATAGAAAATATGACGAAAAAATGCACAATAAAATTCACATTTTTGTAAGTTGATGTTTGTATTCAGCATTTTAATACCTAAGAGTAATACATACTACATAAGGAAAAAAGGATGATATGTAATCAAAATCTGGGCCCTGGTGATAACCAACAGTGTATTTGAATTGGCCCTAATTGTTTTCACCTTTCAACCATATTTTTGAGTAGTTTCTTTTTTAAAATAATGTAACATTTTTTCACAAGTTTCCACATGAATCATCATTGTTGGTAAAAAAACTCATGGAAATCATTACCATGATTCCTTGCTTCAAGTCATTTGGAAGGCTGTGGAGCATTCTTTCAGTATTTGGGGCTTCCTTTTATTGTATTCTTTGGGAGGAGGTACAGGCTCTGGAGTTGAAACAGCCACACTTAAAATATTATAGGATGAATATCCAAATATAGAAAGGCAAGATTATGTTTTTTTTTTTAAATGTGTTTTTATCCATTATTAACATTTCTCGGCAGTGACATCTAATATAATATACTAGTTATGAACAGTTACCTGGTGAAAAAGATTATTTCATATTTCAGAGTGCCGTTAAACATTTACAAGGGAGAGTGAAATGAAAACCTTAATTTGTTTTTGTTTCTTATCCACATGCAGTCATTTATGAGTCACGGCAAAGGCCTTTCCACCAATCTGCCTATGAACTGAGGTTATTTTCGAACTTCTTTCTCCATTAGTAAACTTGCTGGTGTGGTAAGCATGCACAGAGATATTGAATTTTCATTTTCCGAGAAGTTTCTGTAGATTTTAGGCTGACAGAGGGCAAGATACCACTCCTCTTCACTGCTGCAAGTGTGTACAGGAGGCGCCATCTTTAAAATAACAAAAATGGCATTTTGAAGCTCACTTGATTAGTGTTGCAGCCTTGAGGTCATTTTGTAAATAACAGTTGATACCTCATATTTATTTGAACTGTATATAGTGGCCACTGTGGCTCAGTCGGTAATACATCTGACTTCCATGATAAAGGTCCTGGGTTTGATCCCCGTCCAGTTCAAATCAAGGAACTTTTCTAACGGAAGTGGGCCTGCCACCCACCCAGCATCGAATGATGTGGGTACGTGGGGGAAACCCTGGAGGGTAAAGGCAGCCAGGGGCGTGATGCTGTTCACATCACCCCCACTCACGACTGGATCAAGAAAGTGTGGGGCGTTACCCCCACACACCCTATATGCCTTCATGGCATGGTGCTAAGCACAGGGGAATACTTTACCTTTTTACCTTTTACAGTCTGCCCTACAAGTTTTGTTGGACTTTTAAGATTTTCATTTGACTCTTGTAATATATATCTTTATAATATGTTTGAAGCTGAAGAACAAATATAACACCATTTAAGATTACAAGAAGAGTTTTCTAAGCAAGTTAAACTAAGCAATGCCTGTGAAAAATTTGTCTTGTTATTGCTTCCATATCACAGACCAGAGGAATCCTTCCAATCATAAATAAGAGGCTTATAATCCTTTTCTGTTGCTTGATGTAATTTAAATTTCATAACTTTTAGCACAAGTAAATACAATGGGACATAGTAAATAAATATTCATAGATGAGATTTGAATTGTTCAGTTTGTAGAAAAACATACTGCAGTTTAGCGGTGGAAAACCTTTTCCATCACTGCTCTATGATGTTTCATCCCAAAATTGTATGCAATCCAGTGTATTTCCCATATAATTTAGATTTTCCTGATTGTGAGAAGAATGTAGAATTTATTATGCCCCTTTTTTTATATTTTGACGAATTAGAAGTATAAGCATTAGGAAATTTTTCCACATAATAGAAACATTGGTAAATTTTTGCATATTCATAGACAGTTATAAAAAATATGTCATGAAATTTAATTTGGCAAATTGAGTGAAAACCCTACAATCAACTCTTTCCCCAAATACCCCAAGAACTATTTAAGATGCAACAACCATGACTCTTAATTTAAGTGTTTGAAAATAAATGTATTGATCTCAATTTTTAAAAATAATGAACATTTCCATCATCTTTTAAAGCATTTCTGAGACTAAATTAATTAAATATCAATTTCACAATTAATTTTGTTACATACACTTTTACCCATATCTATGAGAAACTGACAATGGGCAGACACTTGTTTAACTGCATGTACTACAGATCAAATAAATCACATGATTGATTTGTTTTTTGTTTTTTTCATTCCACATTTGTAACCTGCGTATACTACCCTTCAAAGAATGATGATGTAATAACTTTTCGTTACAACCCTATTTTGGATAATGGAGAGTTGGTTGAACATGCCAGTTGCATCTTTCCAATTGAAAATGAGGTATGTTACATCCAAGATACTTCGTAAATATAGTAATTATCCCTGAGCAGATACCAGCTTGAATTGATACTGATTGATGCTTGAACATTGTAACAATTAAGAGTACAACTATACATTAATTACTAGAATTGTGCTTTAAAATATTCAAAGAATTACATCAAAATATTAAAATTAGAGCCAATCAAAAGGTATTTGTTGGAATTTATGTTTTTGACGAAAACACGAAATATGATATAACACATTGTAACATTAAGTTTTCATGTTTCAGAAAGGTTTGAGGTGCATTTTCCTACTCTGTTTTGTCACAGAATGATGCGAAATGAACTTCAAAATGCAAAATATACTTTTAAGAAACAAAATTTAGTGTTTATTTACCGACGCGACACTTTTTGAAGTTTGAATTATCCTGCAGGTTGCAATTCACGGAAAGTTGATTAACTTTGCTGTAAATATTTGAGAAGCAAAAATGTACCCTTTATACAGGAATAGACTTAATACTCTGTTAACTACGTAAATGTACTATTAGAAGGGATGTGTTTATTTTGTGTAATACAGGGTATTTGGGTAAATATCTACCAATAAGAAATTAAATTATCTCGGCAACCAATAGTGATAGGATCGTCCAGCTTTGTTTGTCTGAAAGAGAAACTCAACAAGTTTTATCACCAATACAAAAAAGTCAATGCACTCAACTTTATAGATCTCCATGTGCTCCTTTGGTTGCTTGACAAACATCAAGGTGGTACTCAACCTCCCTCCAGGTGTTTTGTAAAATTTGAGGTGTCACAAATTCACATGCAGCGATAATTCTTTGCCGAAGATCGTCCAAGTCTTGTACTGGTGTTTGGTACACGAGAGTCTTGATGTACCCCATAGAAAGAAGTCTAGTGAGGTCAAATCAGGGGACCTCGGGGGCCATTGAATAGGTCCTTCCCTTTCAATCCAGTTCTGTGGGAAATGGTGATCGAGGAAGTTTCTGACATTCCGTGTGTAATGCGGAGGAGCCCCGTCCTGTTGTATCCATGTGGTATACGGCGTACAGCATAATGTTCCAACATTTCCAAGTAGGCATTTCCTGTAACTGTATCCTCTTCAAAGAAAAAAAAAGGCTCAATCACAGAATCATGAGTCAACACACCCCACACATTTAATTTGGGACTGTCCCTTACATGTTCTACCACGAAGTGGGGATTTTCCTCACCCCATATCCTGCAATTATGTCTATTCACTTTACCTGATGTATGGAAAGTGGCTTCGTCAGAAAATGCTAAATGTTTTAGGAATTCATTTTTTTCATCAATGCACGATAACATTTCAATAGCGAACTCCTTCCTTCAAGGTCAGTCATTAGGATTAATTTTTTGAACAAGCTGTATCTTTTAAACCCTAAACTGCAACCTTTTGTGTACAATGTCATGCACAGTTGATCGAGGGATTTGAAGTTGTGTACTTGCCCGTCTAATCTATTTTCGTGGGCTGTGTTGAAAAGCTTCCCGAACCGGCTCCACTTTTGCCTCACTCACACGTTTCATGCCTTTGAACCCTAAATTGACTGTTTTGTACCGAAATTTTGCTTTTTTATTTACCAAAGGGTATGCCTCTAATGATACAATTGGAGTGGAATAATTACATAATATTATTCATCAATATTTTAAACAACTTTTAATTGATACAGCATTCAAGCATCAGTATCGGTTTATTGGTTCAAAGTGGTATCTCCTCAGCCTTAATTATAACTGTCATTTAAACACAAGATCCATTTTTAATATTACATTTGTGAAAAATGCAATATAATTTTGAATTTTGCATCATTTACAGGATAATTTACATTCAATTACTCAATGAACATGTTACTCTACATAAGAGAAATCTGGACTCTGGAAAAGTATCAACCAGCATGGGGGATTAAATTTGTTAGTGTGATTTATTTTACTTCATTTTCCAGAAATTTCACAGACAGCACTCTTCCAAATTGTTATCACTAATACATTTTGTTGTGTAAGGTGCTGCCACCTAGGCAATCAAAGCTGCACTATGCCAGTGCCTGGGACAGTACGTCCTCCGACCCACACCGGTATATCTCGCTTATCTCTTGCTCCGGCTAGCACGACTAACGCTACATGGTGGCAGCGGTGGGATACGCATTCGGTCGAAAGGAAGAGTGAAATAGCGAACATGGGATCCAGATATCGTGGCTCTACTAGCGTAGTCCTTCCCGGTCGTTATTGCAAGGTGAAAAAAATGTAATTTTTCATATAGATGACATATTGTGCTTTGGGAGTACTATAGAAGAACATGATGAAGCTCTTAAAAGAGTCTTAAATAAACTGAAAGCACAAGGTATTACTATTAACAAAAGCAAAAGTATTTTTGGTGCAACTAAAGTTAAGTATTTGGGTCATATCCTGTCTGAGAAAGGTATTTCGATAGACCCGGAGAGGGTAAAATCTATTGTAAACATGGAAAGACCTACTTGCAAATCAGAGCTTCAAACATACTTGGGTATGGTTAACTATGCAGGAAAATTTATTCCAAAGAAATCAGATATTTTAGCACCTTTAACTGGTTTGCTTAAAGATGGTGTAGAATTTAATTGGGGTGCGGAACAAGAATGTAGTTACAAAATGCTACAGCAAGCTCTAACTACAACCCCAACCTTAGCATATTTTGATCCTAGTAAACAGTGCATTGTTAGTGCAGATTCATCTTCATATGGCATAGGTGCTGTGTTATTTCAATTGAAAGGTGCAAAAAGAGAGATTGTTGCTTATATTTCTAGAAAATTAACACCTACAGAACAAAGGTATGCACAGATTGAAAAGGAAGCTTTAGCTTTAACGTGGGCTATGGAAAAATTTTCAGAATATGTTTCAGGTCTAAAAGTGAATTTGGAAACTGATCATAAACCATTAACTCCAAGATTGCAAAGATTTAGAATAAGGTTAATGAGGTATGACTCTACAGTTAATTATGTACCAGACCGTGAACTTATATTAGCAGATTTTCTGTCCAGAAATCCTATTGATGGCTGGGAGAGAGAGGAATTAGGTGAAGAAGTTCATGCTTTTATAAATTTTGTTATTCAACACTGTCCTGTAAAAGATTATTACTTAGACAAAATTAAACAGTGTCAAGTAAATGATAACATATGCAAGAAACTTAAGTACTATACTTTGAATGGTTGGCCTGAGAAAAGTAAAATTGCAGTTGAACTATTACCTTACTATCAATATAGATTAGATTTCTCAATAATACATGATATATTGTTAAAAGGTTCTCGTATTATAATACCAGGTTTTCTACAAGAGGAGGTTTTAAAATTCATACACCAAGGTCATCAGGGTATAACGAAATGTAGACGTCGAGCACAGGTGTCAGTATGGTGGATAGGACTTAGTTCACAACTTGATGCTTTAGTGAAAAACTGCTCTCAATGTATTGAAATGAGAGGTAACTGTAAAGAACCATTTTTAAAGGAAAGTTTACCTGATGGACCGTGGCAACAGGTGGGAGTAGATTTGTTTAAATGTAAAGGTGTATGGTACCTTATTGCCACAGATTACTATTCAAAGTTTTTTGAGATATTTCCGATGAAACAAATGACTGAAGATGTGATAATCACAAAATTGAAGCAAATGTTTGCTAGATATGGTGTTTGTAATGTAATTAGATCTGATAATGGACCGCAGTTTCAGTACAAATTTCGCTGTTTTGCTAAGGGGTATAACTTTATTCATCAGACAGGTTCGCCATATCATAGTCAGTCTCAAGGACAAGTAGAAGCTACCGTTAAAATTGCTAAACATTTGTTAATGAAGAATGATGACATATATAAAGGTTTGCTTGCCTATAGAAATACTCCATTAGAGAATGGTTATTCTCCTGCAGAATTATTTCTGAACAGGAAATTAAGATCAGATTTACCGATGTTACCTGTAAAATTACTACCTAAAGTGTTGAATCGTAGCCAAATTTTGTACAAGAATAAGAATCTAAAGAACAAACAAGCTGACAATTACAACAAAAGGCACAGAGTTAGACATTTAAGAGACCTAAAGGTAGGTGAGAGAATCTGGGTCAAGGATATAAAACAATATGGTACAGTTAAAACTAAATTGAAATATCCTAGATCATACTTAATACAAACGAATACAGGTACTTATCGTCGAAACAGATGGCTCCTCATCCCTGCTCCTCAGGTAATGGACAGGGATGATATTACATTTCCTGAAAGGGCTCAACCCAGAGTAAATCCAACTACACCAGGACGAGATAATAATAAAGAAAATAAGTTAGAAGCTGAAAGTTCGGTGTATATGCATCCTCGAAGGGAAAGAAACCCTCCAGGATGGATGAAGGATTACGTAGGTTAAGATATTATTTGATATTATTCGTTCTTTGTTAATGGTTGTAGATAAAATAGTTAAATGTGTAATTTTTATGCTTTGGTTAAAACATTACTGTTCACCAATTTGAGTTAAGAGACAGAAACTTTGTTTAAACTGTTTTGTAATAAGATGCAAGATTTATGTAGCATATGTAAACAAACATAGCTTCAATAAAGAAGGGGGATGTTGTGTAAGGTGCTGCCACCTAGGCAATCAAAGCTGCACTATGCCAGTGCCTGGGACAGTACGTCCTCCGACCCACACCGGTATACCTCGATTATCTCTTGCTCCGGCTAGCATTTTCACGCTACACATTTTTGTTGTTTGATATTTTTTATAACCAGTTGACCATAACTTTTTAACTGCATGAATGATTCTAAACAAAAAAAATAAAAATATTGAGAGTCTGTGTTGATAATGTACTTGCCAACAAATATCATCTTGTATCTCCTTTTTTTCCTCCATACTTTAGGGACTGTCCCAAGCCCCATTGGCACCTCACTTTGGTATTCCATTGCACTCTGAGAACACATCCATGGATACAGGAGTAGCTTCCTCATGTGCTAGTTTCACCATTAATAAGCCAGAAAGTGAATGGAAGTCTGTCTGTCTTGGCAGATGTAAAGAATTTGAAATCATAATCTCCCTTCCCACTTCAACAGACTTATGACTGCCAGATGGTACTTGCAAGTGCTGATAACATCTGAACAACCTCAAAAGTGGAAGAGTTACCCAAGTTTCTGTGTAACATTTAATTTTAATTTGTAATTCTATTTGGATTAGAATTAAAATATGATAAGGCAGACCCCAAGCGTAATTTATCAATCCATGATAAAAAAAATACCAGCTTTTGACTACTTAATTTTTATATTTCTTGCAAGTACCATCTGGTGTGGTTAAAAATTATGATTTCATTGTTTTAAATAAAAGCAAGCATCACAAAAATCAATTAATTGAAAATGTCAAAATTATAAAAAAGACATATAATTAAAAGTTCGATTAAAAACAGATTCTGAAAATGTAAAAATGTTCATTACAAATCCACTTAAGTTAAAAACGTTACAATTAACCATGAAAATATGATTATACAGCATGTCCACAATGAGACTCCAACATTTTGCTGTAACTTTTTCATTTCAGATTGTACAGCTGTGATTCTGGAAGAAGCAGAAGCAGAAACTCAAAAAGTTTATGTGGTAACGTTTTAGTGCGCGCAATAGCCGTAGTGGCGCTGCAACAATCAATTGTTTGAAAATGGAGGTTCCAAACGAGCGTGCACAGGTTGTGTGGTGGTATTCAGAAACAAAATCAGTTATTCAAGTGCAACGAAACTTTCTTCGTGTGTACAATAAGGATCCTCCGACATTCAAGACTATCAAGAAGTGGTGCGATCAGCTTTTGGCGACCGGCAATGTTTTGAAAGGACACGGTGGTGGTAAACCCACGGCGTGAAATCGACCGAGGTGCCCATGTACAAGTGCACTGAACTGAATTTTGTGAGTTACACTGAAAACCTGATGAGTTACATTATCATTTTTATGTATAGTAATTATAGTACACCAAACTGATTTCGTTTCTGCATACCACCACACAGCCTGTGCACGCTCGTTTGGAATCTCCATTTTCAAACAATCGATTGTTGCAGCACCACTACAGCTATTGTTCGCACTAAAACGTTACCACATAAACTTTTTGAGTTTCTGCTTCTGCTTCTTCTGGAATCACAGCTGTACAATCTGAAATGAAAAAGTTATAGACTTTCAAAATGTTGGAGTCTCATTCTGGACATGCTGTTTGATTCTGCAATTGCAAATTTTTTATTTTCCCCAAAATTCAAAGATCCTGTATTGGAAACAAAAACATTAGAACACAACCATAAAATTTGATCTTAACACAAATAGTATGCACAAATATATTATAATATTTATAAATTTGAAACTAGATTACATGAATAATACATTATGCAACTGCCACTAACGAAAAAACTAAGACTATCTTATTTACCTGAATTCCATTTTCAGAGAAGGGTGGTTGTGAGTTGTCTGTTTGCAGATAGTGTTTAAGGTTCCTTAAAATATATACTTAAGCTGCTAGAAAACAATCTATGTCTATGTACATAACATCTTATAATTTATTACCAACCTGTAATTTTCTTCAGGGTACTCAATCCAGTGGATATCAATGGACCTGAAAAGAGAAAAACTTGTAGTAAGCAGAATAATCCGAAAGATACTAATATGTCTACCTGAAATAAAGACAAAATGCATAATCCTGAATTCCTTCTAGTGTTCATCTGGAGATCGGCTACTCTCTCCCTACCCACCAATCCCTGGAGTAGAACCCGCTCTGAAGGTGAGCACTGGATGTTCCAAAACGTTAACACCTTGCAGGTAAACACCCTGCCTTTTTTTCAGACAGACATCCTAAAATAACAAAAAAGGAGATTGGAATCTTTTAGAAAACTCACCACATTTCACCTGGTACATCCTGTGATGGAATTTTTCCTGAAAAAGAGAAAAAACTTGTAGTAAACATAATAATTCGAAAAATACTAATATGTCTACCTGAAATAAAGACAAAATGCACAATCCTGCAACACTGATAACCCCCAGAATCCCTTCTAGTGTTCATCTGGAGATCGGCTACTCTCTCCCTACCCACCAATCCCTAGAGTAGAACCCGCTCTGAAGGTGAGCGCTGGATGTTCCAAGACGTTAACAGCTCGCAGGTAAACACCCTGTCTTTTTTTCAGACAGACATCCTAAAATAACAAAAAGAGCGAATGGAATATTACAGAAAACTCAGCACAATTCTCCTGGTACATCCTTTGATGGAATTTAACCTGAAAAAGATAAATACTTGTAGTAAACAGAAGAAACCGAAAGACGCTAATATGTCTACCTGAAATAAAGACAAAATGCACAATCCTGCAACACTGCCAACCTCCAGAATTCCTTCTAGTGTTCATCTGGAGATCGACCACTCTCTCCCTACCCACCAATCCCTGGAGTAGAACCCTCTCTGAAGGTGAGCGCTGGATGTCCCGAGACATTAACAGCTTGTAGGTAAACACTCTGTCTTTTTTTCAGACAGACATCCTAAAATAACAACGACAAAAATGGATTAAACTAAATGTAAAATATTAAAGAAATCATCATTACTTATCTTTTGTACAAATCCTTCCTTGAAAGTAGAATGGCACAGGTCGGTCCTTCTTGTTTCAGACATCTGCATCGTAATCATCTTTAAGTCCCCTCCTCTTAGAACCTGGAATGGAGTGATGTTCTTCTGTGTATATTGCTTCACTATACTCAGAAAGTACAGCCAAAAATACGAGGGTTGTTCAAGTCAAACCCGGACTTTTGAATTTATTAAATAAAATAACTAATTTCAAAGAGTGTAAACTGCATTTATATTTCAACATACCTCACTGCTTCCTTTATTCTTATCCCAGCATTTAACTAATGCCTGGAAAGCTTCAGCATAGAAAGGTTCGTCAGTACGCCTGAACCATCCAAGGAGAGATGTGGGCTGAGAATCACCATGACCGGGATCGTCACTAACGAACGTATGCCCATCTTTGAATCGTTTACAGACTGCGGCTGAGCGTCTCATCACCATACTGAGCTTGAAGTCTTCTGTTGATTTCCGCAGATTTTACATCTTTATTCACAATAAACTTAATCCCCTCATGCCATTCCATTTACGCACTAACATTGTTGTCTGCCATCTTGAGTAACGATCTATGGACTGGCCTCCGACATCTGCACCACCTATCAGAAATATGACACACTACCTACTTACTAAAGTCCCGGTTTGACTTGAACGCCCCTCGTATAATATTTTGTACTTATTATGTTTCTGTGAATCACAGAGGAGAACCAAACTGATGAAGTATTACAACGTAATATCAAGATATCTCCCTAAGTCAATCTCTAAAGCTGTTATTTCGTCTGTGGTATTTATATTTGTATGACCTTAACAACAGTTGTAATTCTGTGGCTCTGCCAATGCCGACTTTGACAAGGAATTGTCATTTGAGGAAATACAGTATCTAAACTGACTGAGACCTACTAAGTGACTTTTTATTGGGTGAAGCACGACCAACATGTTGAGTTTCTTTCCCAGTTATCTGAACCAGAGTCTGCTACACTCCATTTCAAGGAGCTCCCCTTAATGCTGACTTAAAATCAGAACTTTTTGGGATCTCACCAGGAATTAAACCCAGGACCGCTTACACCAAAGATTGAGTGTGCTAATCATTTGGCTGCATGTAAACCCATCTAAGATAAATAGACAGATGAAATTATCAAGTGCCTGCTATTGCCTCACAATTACATGTAACGATTGTATTAAAGGATGGCTGGAGCATGGTGCTGATCACATTACCTTCAAAATTGGTCAAGACTGTGAATGTGTGGTGCCCTAACCCTACACCCCCTTCTCCCCATATGACTACACAGCATGTTCCAATGTGTGTGTTGTAGCTATATCCTTTTACCTGTGGCACATAAATTCAATAATGCTCTTGTTACTATACAAAGCAGTTTATATTGTGTAAGAGTAAATATTTAGTTTCCATGAATCTTTAGAGCATATTTATGCTTAAATGAAAATGAAAAGCAAAATTTGCAGCTTCTTAGACACTAAGTTTTTTGGTGGTATGAATGTTGAAATTTCCACTGTACATTTAATTTATTGGCTTGCTATTTACACTGTCTACATATAACTAGTTTTAACATTTTTCCTTACTTATCACCTAATTAATATTCTATGAGGATATCACATTCAACAACATTTTACATTTCTTATACTTTCTGTATTTTGAAAACAAAATTTCATATCCACCTGCAAGTTTAACTGATATGTTTTTCTTTGTTATGACATCACATTCACAGCATCATCCCTTTGTAGACTAAACACAAAGGCAACTATTTCTTAAAATAAAATTAGTAAGGCAAATGCGTAATAAACATAATATCAGTCAAACTTGAAAACTGGAAATACTCTGTCTGCAAACAGACAACTCATGGCTTGAATACTGAATGTTCTTCACCTGAAATTGAGAAACATGTTCAAAGTAGAGATAATTGGAGCATGTATTCTTGCAAATTTCAGTCATATTATCCTTATATTATAAATGTTCTACCATATTACTATGCATTGGAAAAATAAATCCAATTCATGAATTGGAAAAATATGTCCACAGATTCTTGGATGAAATACTACAGATGGTCCAAAGACCAGATGGCAAGTATCTGGTATAAAATTTTCCAGTATCTATTTTCAAGGCAACAGATAATCTGGATATTTGGATTACTCACGTTATCTAAATATCCAGACATTTGGAAGATGCATGATCCAGATATGCTGCACAAAACATGGATAAATAATTATCGGCTCTCAAAATATCTGAAATCTATTAATAGATAAAATTTTCATATGTATTTGGACATCTGTAATTTATACCTAAAATGAGCTCTAAACTCTATGATTAATATCTGTTCTAGCTAACTTCCATGGCAGAGTGATTAGCACAGCTCGCTACCATGCCAGATACCTTGGGTTCGAATCCTGGCCTGGGCTTGTGTGTTCTTCATGACTGACAATCAGTTTCATCATATCATCACTCATCTTCATCATTGTGATTAGCCAAAAGTGTCAAGAAAAGCGAAGTAAAATAAACCAAAGCAATCAATCAATGAAATTTGTGTAAATTCTCCAGAACAAGTTCTCCCAACTATTTTGTATTCCTTCCAGAATCCTGTTCCCTTTTCAGTCCCTTATGAATCTTCAAAACTATATTCGATCTTACGTAGAACTGTTAGCAAAAAATGCAGGCTCGACTAGAACTTGAACCCGGGTCTCTGGCATTCCATGCCATTGCTCTACCACCGAGCTACCGAGCTGGCCTGGCTTCACCTGATTTTTCACTTCCGCATTGTCTCTGCCAGTGCTACCGCAGATATAAGATATAAATATTCAATCTTATCTGCAAACCTCTCTTTTTGACAAAACCTTTATGGACATCTGTCTGTAGAGATACAGTGGCTTGCCGATTTTACATTTTCCTGCAGTATGCATTCAATCTTGATGGTCCCAACAGAGCAGAATGTTATAAAATTTCAGTACATTTGACATTTTCCTGCTTTTTATGTTGTTTTTCATCTTGATCCACCTGAAAAGCGAATAATCCAGGTTCCACTGTATTTGTACATCATTTGTAAAAAATGTAAACTTAGTGAAACATCACTTAAAATGCTAAAGATTGTTTCCAAAAGTTACAAAGTTGTCAGCACAAAATAGAAATTTGCATAATCTGCTTTAGTGCTCTCAGTTTTCTAAATACTTGTAATAGTACATTGAATGTCCAGTTGGTACATTTTGTGGGTATTCTCAATAGCATTTTAGTTAACAGGATGTTGACCAATCTGGAAAAGTAAAAAAAAAAAAAAAAATTTTCTGGGGAAATCTGAATTCTTTTAGAAAGTTTGGTACAGGGTGATTATAAAGTCTATACATTTTAGTGATATCATGACATACATTTATTTTGGATGTTATGTGAGGCTATGCTAACAGTAGAAGTAAGGACAGGTGAAGACGGACTTCACCGGAATTCAGAAATCTGGGCACCATAGGCTGGCTATCAAGAATCTAGTCAACAAATTCAATCAAACTTGTATTATTGTGGATGAAGAACATCCTGATAGGCCAGCCATAACACCACAAAATGTGCGAAGTGTAGTCTCACCGCATCGACCTGGAGACTCCGTTTCCGTAATCCCATAAGTTACCAACTGTGGCTCATAACATGGTGGGGAACACCAAGGTCCTTACTGTACAACAACAGGATGGGTCACCACCCCATTTTACCATTATCATTCATGATTTCTGGCTGTTGTGGATCGCTGGCATCTGTGCCCAGACTTGAGGAGTGATCACATTGAGTTATACTGATTTTGTGTCCTACTGTGATAGATGTTTTAGTACATATTGTATTTTGTGCAATAAATCCTGTTAATGCAGAAATGTATAGTGACTTTATAATCCCCCTGCATATTAATAAATTTCACCATAATTATGCCCTACTTCCTCTATAATTATGAATTTTTGGCAAAAGTTATTTTTTTGTTAATACTTTGCTTGTGAAAGCAGAAACAAGCTTATACTTACTATAAATAGAAGGTTACATGTGAGATTCTGAGGGTGTGTGTTTAACTAAAATGTTAGTGATGTTAAATGTATGTTTGTGTACATTAATTACTAGAGCCACATATTTATGGTGAAGAAAATTGAAGATTTTGGTACAAAAACTGTCCACATTTCTGGATAAAAAGTGGTATATAAAAATGGCATTTTTTTATTAAATTAGTAATCATAACCCTAAATTTAATTTTAAAAACTACACTTACTACACAAAGTAAACATTTCCCTTGTAATAGCATGGTAGTGTAGTTATCAGAGTATCATGTGGAAAGGAGTCCATTTTTCATCTCAAATATTTAAAGCAGATTTAATCAATTTTCCGTAATTTGCATAACCCATACAGAATAATTCAGACTTAAGAAAGTGTCACGTCTCTAAATAAACTCTAAATTGCGTGTTTATGAGTGTATTTCGTGACAAAATATGTTGCGAATATGCACCTCACATCTTTCAAAAACATGAAAAATGAATATTACAATGTGTTATTTCACATTTCGTGTTTCTGTCTGAAACATTTGGTTCTTGGACTGGAAATGTCAGGGGATTTAATTTTTAAGAAATTGCAGACAGCCTAGTTAATGCTAGGACATTATAATCATGGGATTCTGGGTTCAGATCCAAGTAGGGACACATTTCATTGCTTTATATCCCACTTGAAACTGTAGATCCAGTCCTGCTTAGGTTGTGTATGCATCTGTATTCATCTCACCCATCAAGAACATGTTTCATCCAAAACATAAGAGCGTAAGTGATTTTAAAAATTCATGTAAAATAAATATTTGATAAATAATTAAAGAAGTTCTATTATACTATAACCATGCAGCCAGAAATTAAGATATAGGTTTTAACCTATATATTTCTTATTGTCTTGCTTCCTATGTACTTCTTCTTATTTTGTAACTAACTCACACATTGGAGATACAAATTACTAGTTAGATATCCTAGCAATAAATAATGTCCAACTTTATTGTTGAAACCAAACAATCAATATTTAAAGGAATGAGTGGTGTACACACACAGTAACAATAAAAATGGAAATGCATATTGTTGGTATGCTAAAGTAGGAGAAAATAAGCCACCTCATTTTAAATATAATTTACCCAGGCTAGTATTAATAATTTAATAAAGAACTAGAAATTTATACACAAAGTAATTACCACATTTTAAACATAAAAATAGTTAACTGAAGTCAATGTCAATTCAGAGACAATGAGACTCATTTATATTTATTCTTTGCATGCCCTAATTTCACAAGTAACAGAAAAACTTTTCATGACTTTTGAAAAATAAAAAATCTCAATTGAAACATCATCACCTTGTAATCAAGGGGTCTGGGGTTCGATACCCTGTGGAGGCACATTGTGGCTTTGATCCCACTTTAAACTGTAAGTCCAGTCCAGATTAGCCTATCTGTGCATAAAGGGACTTAAAACTAACAAACAAAGAGAACCATTTATTTTATCTTTAATAATTTATCCTGGGAGAAACACGTTTCAGCAAACGTCAAATTAGAGAGAAAGCTATAGAATTTGGAAAAACAGTACACCTGGCCTTCATAGATCTAGAAAAAGCCTTTGACACCATACCTAGGGCAAAGATCTGGGCAATTATAAAGCAAAGAGGAGTAGAGGAAGATCTACTACAAGACATAAAGAGACTGTATAAAAAATGCCCCAACTATGTTAGAATTGAAAATGCTAAATCAGAAGAAATAGATAAAGAAGTTGAAATGTTCAGATCAGCTAGAAGTGAATGATTGAATTCATGCAGAAATTCTGAACTAACAATGGGTTTTTGTGCATTCGTATTTAGCATATTGATATTTTCATGTCTTACAATATATGCTTGTCAAATATAGATATTCATAAAGCAACAATGGTATCTGCACCTTTAGAAAAGTAAATAAAAAGCGTATTTTGAAACTTTTCCATGTTTGCTAACTTAAAAATTCCTTTCTAGGCTCTCTTGAATATCTGTGCATGGACATATAAACACCTCCTGATGAAGAAATAAGATTCAGCTGTCAATTTGGTTCCAGGTGTGACCCCTGCTCTACATCAGCCTTATGAAGGCATGAACTGCATTGTAGCCAACATGTTACTACATCTTACAAGGTAACCATTCTTTCATTTAATATTATTAAAGAATTTTATGCCTTCTTATACCACTCCAAATTTATAGTGAAGTGATGAAATATGTTGGAACAAAAAACAAAAGAAACAACTAGGTAATGCAGACAGAAGGCATACATTTTTTTTACGCTTCTTTATAATATATTTTTCTGCATATTACACTGACTTTTGAGTGTTCAGATGTATTGTAGAAAAAAGATATATAAATGAGATATTTATTGTGGCAAATATAAAATCAGATTTCTATACAAAAATGGACTGAATTTCACATTCAAATTTGGTACATAAAATTATATTTTGATGTTGTTACATGGATAAAATCTCAACTTTGATTTTCAATTCAAGGAGTCCCAGGTTTAATCCTGGCCTAGGCATGGATGTTCTTTGCGTCGTTCATCAATTTCATATCATCATTCACCCTCATCTTCGCAATTAGTCAAAAGTGGCAGAAAAGTGAACAAAATAAACCAATACAATAAACAATCAAATTTGATTTTTTAACTTGATGCTTATCACAAAGTAAAAATTTGTATCCTAAAGGGCAGATTCATAACTTTAATGTATGTGAAATTATGTTATTCCTTTTTTGAAGAAGTTTATTTTACCCTACTTTGTGCTTTCAACATTCTATTTTTTTAACCATACAAGTTGCAACACTGGGCTCAGTTGCAACCCAAGCCTGGGTGTAGATACTTATCCATATACATCTTAATAACCTCTTCCGCCATTATATTACTCTCAATATATATACTCTTTATTGCTGTATGAATCAGTCACCACATCCAACTTGATTAAAGTGCCAAAATACTGTAGATAATGATGATATAGTGAGTCAAATTCGCCTTTGTAGTCCAGGGCCAGTAGAGTTGCTTCAGAGTCAGTGGCTCCATGCACATATTGATGGGGGCCTATTAAGGTAACTGCAAAATGTTGTAGTCGACGTGTTAATACTCGTGTCAATATTTTATAATCGGTACATAGAAATGCAATGGGACAATAATGTTCTGGCGTTACAAGGTGTATCACTTTTGGGATTAGAACCATCACACCTGTCACATCTTGTGCGACCAATTTTCTTCTGCGAAAAACAGGCCTTAAGCCACAGCATAAGGAAGTCTGCCATCGTTGGCCAGAATATTTGAAAAAGTTCAATCAGTAGCCTGTCTATGCCCTAGGTTTTGCCTTTTTGAGCTTGTTGGAGAGCAGCGTCCACCTCTTCCTTGGTGAACGGTTGGTTCAAGATTGCTTACTCTTCCTCTGATAGCGTGGGAATATCAGGGAACAGCACAAGCTCTTCTTCTGCCTGGGATGTCAGTGGTGGTTCAAATTGGGTTGCAAAATGTTCAAATAAGCATGCACAAATGTCACAAGGTCATGTGAGACACTCATCCCTTGAAGTCTCGTAATGAGTTTTCTTTGCCTACTTCATCGTTCTGCACTCACATGGGCAATGCTTGCCTGTTCCTGGGGATCAATCATTCGGAGGTGACTCCTCACAATAAAGCTTGCCATTCACTCACGATGCATCCGCAGTAGCACCGATTGTATGCATTTCAGCTTCATACAGACTTGAGTTGCATTGTCAGCTCGTGGAGAACTCTGTAGTAGAAATTGTATTTCTTTTAAAAATCTGTGTGCATTGTACCTGTAAATGCTATGCAGAAGTGTTTGATCAACAGTTTTAGAAATGTGTCCTACTATGTAATAATGTCTGTTTGGTGCCTACTCATATTTTCCCATTCCTTCCACTTTTGTTTAAAGGCTGTGCGAAATTGTTAGTCGTGAAGGGTCCGTGTATTTAGTTTCTGATAAACCTGTCCCCGCACAGAACTTGTGACATCGATTGCCATGTCTAGTTGCACACTAAAGTGGTCGGTGAAACAAGTGGAAAAAAATCTTTGTGGATGACACTTTGGGCAATATGTTTGCACTTACATAGAAACAGTCTAATCAATTGCCTGAGTCTGGACGTATGAAGGTGAATCCATCCAGATGTGGGTGCTTGGTCTCCCAGACATTCTTTAGGTGGAAGGCCTCGACCAGCGTGCAGAGACTATTTGATGAGTTGAAACCTGGGTATTGATCTTGTCATCGCAATACAGAATTAAAATCCCCAAGGACAATATGCTGGTGGTTGCCCCCCAGTGCCATCGCCACTTCTGTAGCATAGAAGGTATTTCGTGCTTCACGGGCCACTGATCCTGAAGGTGCTTAGATATTACAAAACCAGATTTTATGTATCTCGATGCATGTAATTTGCCCAGGTGGATGCAGGGATGTTTTATTGACAGGTATACCTTGTCATACCAGGATGGCAGTACCTGTGGTGTTGTGTGTAAAATTGTACCTGTGGCGTTGTATGTAAAATTATTAGATATGGTATAATCGGGTCCACATGTGAAATCATCTGTACCGAGCTCTTGGAGGAAGAGAAGATCACTTTGCTTTATATAATCCGTTAAGGCATGGTGTTTAACCTTCTAGTGGACCCGTTCATAATCATGTCACCAGCGGGCGTGTGACGCAAGAGCAAGAATTTTTATAATATAAACGTAAATGTTTTTGGGTCTACATTTATTTATATCATATCTGAGGTTAATATAAATGAAACATTGAAATACAAGTTAGAATGCTGAAAAAAAAGAAAGAAAACAGTACGTAACTTATTACGCACCACGCTTTTCATCAGCAGGTGCATGTCGTACTTTTTACAACAGATATTCCTGCTGAATACCTAAATGTTACAAGTCTATGTACAAACACATTACATTCCAAGTTCAAGAGAGACCGAGTCGAGTAAAAATTCTCTACGTCATATGAAAAATTATGGGCAGTCTATGGCAATATCCTGTGTACACACTCCCACCTCCCCCTTCCCTCACCGCATACACACACACACACACACACAAACAAACACACACACTATATCTCGTATAAACTTAGTAAACTAAACCAAATAATAAGAAATTACTTTCACATTTTCGGATATGTCCGTCCCCTCAAAACATCCTGATAACGAGCCTAGCTACCAAAGTAGGTCAGGTCGCAATTAGCCTTTCTGTGCATAAAGCGGACTCAAAAACAAAATCAAAATCAATCAATCTATTCTATTCGAGAAACTTGAAGGATACGCTGAATTTTGCTTACGTCTACGTTTTATCGACTCATTTTCAACAATGACCTGACGAAATAATTACAGAACAAGAGCAGGCGCGCAGCGCAAACTTTACGACATGGTGTTCTGATCTGAAATAAACAACAATTGACAGAGTATAACATATGGATTAGTAACAATGACTGCTAATATGCAACACAAAATACCTCTTTGGGGAATACATAAAAAGCATAGGTCGACGAATTCAAAGTAAACACAAGAAAATAAAAGAAAATTACTTTTGGCGTAAATTTTGCGCAGGCGCGCCCGCTCGAAGGTTAACCACAGATGACAGTTTATTCAGATTAACAGTGGCAAAATGATAAGATGGGAGCCGTCATATAACACACTAATGAAATAAACAACCAATACATTGTATGTACTTACAGGTTTTCTGAAGAGCCATTCTTATCAGTTTCCGTCATCAGGCCATGTTTCTGGAGGCTTGGGTACAGTGTGGGAAAGGGTAAACCTTACTGGCGATGGCGAATGCTGGTCGCTGGATTTCTTTGCTGGATGATCGTTGGTTGGGCCTGTGTGACATGTCTTCCTCCATTTTTGTTTCACCAGTGGAGGTGAGGGTGGAAGCTGAACAGATGGGATAGCTGGAGGCAGATTCATGACAGGCATCTGTGAAGAAACTGCATCCATTGGCGGTAAATTCTCTAAGGTTTCCAATGGATCCATCTACGTAGGAGACACACTTGGTGGCAAGCTGATAGCCTCATCATTGGTGGACCCTGGAATATCTGTGGAATCGACGGAAATTTCATCACTAGGCGAGGTGCAGTTTTCTTTGGTCGACTTTTGTGGAACACCCTGTATTGTACCAGAACTGCAGATGTGGTTGGTTCGGTTTGTTTCTTGGTTGTTTCAACTGGAAATACTGTCAGTTTGCTAGGTATCACTTCTTCAGCTCTGATAAGGTTGAGAGGGGTGGGTCACACTTTCCCTGCATACAAATTGTCACTTGCTCATCCTGATGGTCTCTGGTGAAATCAGCTGCCCATGAAATTTTTGCTGTAACAACTCAATGGTTTCGTGTGCCGCATGACACGTGGCGCCATCCTGCTGGAAGAACATCTCATCAACATCAAAGCCAAAGTCCATGGTTTCCACCTGAGGCCACAAAAATGCTGTTATCATCTTGCGATAATGTACACCATTGACAGTTACTGCACTTCCGGACTCGTTTTCGAAGAAGTTCAGCCCGATAATTCCACCACATCAAAGTGCACACCACACAGATACTCGTTGGGAATAAATCGGCTTTTCTTCAATAACACAAAAGGTTTTCCGTGCCCCAAATGCGACAGTTCTGCTTGTTTACATACCCATCCAGATGAAAATGCACCTAGTCACTGAAGATGATTTTCTTAGCAAATTCACCATCCTCTTGCAGATTGTCCAGGACCCAATCGACGAATGCCCGTCGCTACACGTGGTCTTGCGGCTTAAGCTGTTGAGTCATCTGAATCTTGTATGGGTGCATACGCAGATCTTTCTCCATAATCCGCTGCATGGTGCTCCTCGAAATGTCTAACTCAAGAGACCTGCGGCAAATTGACATTCTCGAACACTCAGCGACACTAGCGCTCACAGCGGCAATGTTATAAGCCGAGCTTCCGGTATGAGGATGGCCACTTCTTTTGTCGTCCATCACTGAACCTGTTTGTTCAAACTTTTGAACCACTCTTTTCATAGTCGTTCCGTTTAGCACGTTTTCCCGCCCAAACATAGCATGTAATTTAGCACCGTTTCAGCACAACACTCTTTGTATTTGTAATATGTTTTTACGATAGTTATGCACTTCTGCATCGTGTATTTCTCCATCATGACTAACTCACAACTAACCAGAATGTGCTTACTACAACATGTGCTTCAGAGAGCATTGCCAACCCAATGGAAAACAAATGGTGCTCAATTTAAATCCTGCTTTACTTTTGGGACACCCTTTACTTCTCATCTGTCATTCTATGTATTTTGCAATATTGACTCAAAACCATGCGTACTGGGTCATCAGATTGTTCGCTAGGAACATGTGGGGACGTACTATTACTCATGCACTGTCCACCCATGTTACTTGGACTTCATGGTCACCTTCCGAATCATTAAACACATATGAGCCATTCGATTGGGTCAACAAATGTTCACACAGAACCTGAGAGACTAGTTTCAGATACAAGCATTTTCTAAATAGGTCTATTTATTGCCTTTGAAACACTGTAGATGTTGACATTGCCTGGTTCTTCCCAGCATAGAGATGAAAATTCATTTAATGAAGATTAGGAACAAGCAGGAGATGTACTACATAGAATTTTCAATGAAAAATGCACGCTTGGCCAGGACTCAAGTGGTAGAGAAATGGCGTGGTATTCTAGAGACCTGGGTTCAAGTCCTGGTCGAGCCTGCATTTTTCACTGCACCGGTTGTTTTATATCTTTGCCACTGCTATTAAGAGCAACATATGGACAAAACAATTATATAAGTGGATATATATGAGAGTATATGATACCTTGCACAAGTGTCTCATTTCCCCATTCAGATATTCATTTTAAAAATTTAATTTAAAGGAATGCACATTGAAATTCTCCATAATTGTTAATTTTAATTTTGTGTAATAAGTATACTTTTTAAATCAAATTTAGGTTTTTACTCACTATTTTAACAATGAAATGCCATTTTATATATTGCTGTTGCTCCCAAAATATGCCAAAATTTTTGTACCGAAATCTTGATATTTTATTCACCCTAACTCTGTGGCTCTACTAAGTAAATAGTTTACATTTCAGTTTGGTAGTTCTTGCTTCAGCTGAATTATCTTGTTGTTGTGATATGGACAAATTAAGAACTTGTGCTCTGGTATATCCTCTCTTTGTTAACATGCACAGCATAGGGGCACCCCTACCTTTGGTTTATCTTAGACAGGTGAATCTCATACAGTCCATGTCCTGGCTGGAAATTCATCATGCTTTGAGTAGGCTGAATATATGTTACACTTAGTCTTTCCTGTATGGTTGGGAGAAATCCATACATCCTATTTCCTTGTTTGGCACTCTCTCACTGTATTTGCTATTGTCGTATAATTTCAGTGTGTATGTCCAATCTTGTTCCAGTGTATGTTCCCAGAAGCTTCCAAATTTTGTCTTGGTTATCTTTCCTAAACCAATGGTTTATGTGTCTCTTTATTACTATTTTGTCTAGGACTGAGCCGATACCACTTTGAACCGATACTGATACCGATGCCGATACTGTTATCGATTCCCACTAATGCTGATACCGATACTTGAAAATTGCAATAATTAAAATTTGTTCAAATATTGATCAATATTGGTGTGTAAATTGTCTTCTCCAATTACATGCATCAATTTACCAAGAAATTTACTTTAGAATATTCAAGAATTGCATCAGAATATCAAAATAGATGTTATGTAATCCCAAAATATAGTTTTTCATGGATAATTTGTGCAAAATAAAAAGGAATTTTGAATTTTGCATAATTTCCAGGATAATCAGAAAGTGTCGCGTGGCTTTTTTGCAAACCCCGTGAAAGACCAAATTGCAGAGAAGTATCGGCTGGTATTGGTAGATGAATTCCAACCGATACTTTCTGATACCAATACCACTGGTATCAGCCGATACCGATACATCACCATCGGTATCAGCTCAGCCCTAATTTTGTCACATTACTACAAAGGGTGCTTGGGTGGATGTTGTTTTGAAGGCCCTATCATTCTCAGCAACACTTTCCTTTCTTCTAAGGACAGTGTAAAAGGGGCAATGGAGAATTCACTTTTGTAGAGAATGTTCAAAAGTCTTAGTACAGCTGTGGCTAAACTTATAAAAACATGTCCCCTATAGCCTGAGCTATGTTTTCCTGCCAATCTGCTGTCGACAGTTTCACATCTCCTCCAGAAAAAAAAAACCTGTAATACTTTAGTTATATTGCAGATGAAATGCATAAATTGATATGATCCTCCAAAAATCTGAAACCTTATTTTAGCTAATATTAACAGTTTTCAAATTGGCTCATTATTTGGAAATAAACTTGACACAATGCAAATGCATGAAACTGTATGATGTCTAATGGTGAGAAAATGAAGATGTAATAGTTTACAGTAATACCATACTTATTTTCAAAGTGCAGTTACTTAATATTCTCCATGCTTTAGTTGGTTTCAATTGCTTACTTCTTATTAAAAGTTGTCTAAAACTGTTCAATGTTATCTTCATATAATACATTGTCAATTCTTTGCAATTCACACCATGGTGTATAGTATGTACCAAATTCGTTTCGTTGGTACATGTGTGTATTTGTAATTGAACCGGTGAGACCAAGAAGGGAAAGATTCCACTTTTTGAACAAAATGGGCTGAATACTTTGAATACATATCAGAACTAAAATAAAGGTTTCAAAAACAAACCACTTATGGAATATTGTTACTATGGTTATGATGAATAAGTTTGTAATTGTAAGTTTCTTCATCCGGCTTTTAGTTTTGGTTGCTATGAGGTTTTTTTTTGATTTCCCGAAAGTAAGGTGGAGTGGAATCTTTCCCTTCTTGGTCTCACCAATTCAATTGTATTGAGAGTCTATGGCAAATGTTGATTAAAAAAACAGACAATCAAGATTGATCGTTAATGAGTTAGTGCCATGTAACATTGTGATATTTCATCAAACAACACATGAGATGATACTCACAGTCAAATGGCAAGCAATGTTACCCTGACAAATCTAAGAGAATTCAAAAATCTGCATCTGGAGAGAAATTAATTAGATTGTTTTAAATAATTGCAAACAGTCAAACTACAATACCTTTAAAATATGTTTTTACTAGATTATACAACATCAA
This sequence comes from Lepisma saccharinum, assembly GCF_977018435.1. NCBI lineage: Eukaryota > Metazoa > Arthropoda > Insecta > Zygentoma > Lepismatidae > Lepisma > Lepisma saccharinum. Next base: position 28,849,089 of record NC_139254.1, read on the forward strand.
ATTTATAATCAGACATAATTGTAGTTACCTGTTCTGAAGAAAGTTCCAAAATTACTTCATGTGGAAGATGAGTTGCCTGCTTGTAATTGTGATGTGATCATTTATAAAAATTATTAATAACTAAGTTACTACAAAAATACTTTACATTATACTCACCAATGTTTCTCCTTCGATGCTCTACGCCACAATTATACTCTTTCTACCTGCAAAAGAGAAAAACTTTGTAATACACAGCATGAACTGATAGACAGTAACAAGAAAAATAACAAGGTATTAGAAATACTCACCAAAATTCCAGCCAGAACTCGAAGATAGGTTTAGTGGTAGTAGAAATTAACCTGAAAAGAGAAAGCAAACTTTAATAATCAGAATAAAGTTAAAGATGGCAATATGTCTGTCTGAAAATAAGACATTGTAACACTGCCAACCCCTAGATGACACTTTCCAGTGTTCATTTAGAGATCGGCTACTCTCCTCCTTCCCACCTACCCTTATAGTAGACCCTGCTCTCAAGGTGAGCGCTGGAAGCATTCAGACGTTAACAGGTTACTATCTTCTTGTCAGACAGGCAGGCTGAAATAAAAATTACAAAATATTAAAAATACTCACCAAAATTCCAGCCAGAACTCGAAGATAGGGGAAGTGGTAGTAGAAATTAACCTGAAAAAAGAGAAGAAACTTTAATCAACAGAATAAAGTTAAAGATGGCAATGCGCCTGTCTGAAAAGAAGACATTGCAACACTGCCAACCTCTAGATGAACTATTCCCAGTGTTCATCTGGAGATCGGCTACTATTCCCCTTCCCACCGACCCTTATAGTAGACCCTGCTCTCAAGGTGAGCGCTGGAAGCATCCAGACATTAACAGGTCATCTCTTTTTTTCAGACAGGCACCTGGAAATAAGAAAGAAACACAGAATATTAAAAATACTCCCAAAAATGTGCACCCGGAACTCAATGATACATATGTGAGTGGTTTGGATACCACTCTAAACCAGCCCAAGTTAGCTTTTCTCTACATAAATTGAACTGAAAACAACTGCGTATATACAATATTAAAACTAACATAGATCATTTTTACCTATAGAGGGAAAAATGCCGTAATTAAAAATGTAATAAAATAAGATTTTAATACTTACCATTGTCCACTTGCAGAAAGATGTGTCCTGCTGTTGCTGATATTCTTTCCTCTTTCTCTTCGTAATTTATTGCATCTTCTTTAACCATTAATGATGCAGCACCAGATCTGGAGAAAGGAACAATACAATGTAGACCTTTGCATAATTGTTACTGGATACAGTTGACATTATTAAACTCTATCAATTCACTGGTAAACTATTGTATACCAATCCAGTATTTTCATTGAGGGCATTATTCTGTCTTCTTGTTATTGATTTTATGAATATGAAAATGTAATTCAGGTACTATTGCAATTTTATAAATAAATATTTAATATCTAGCATCTTTTTCCATGTGTAATATACATGTGTACATTGATTAAGAAATTTAGTGACTCATTTATGAAGATCATTTTATAGCAGTTAAGTTCTGAATCAGTTTTTGATGTTGGTAAATGCTATGTTGAGCTTCCAACTTTGGTGCGAGTGGTCAAGGGTTTGATTCTCTGCAGGATCTCTCTAGCATTCTCAGAGTAACTAGAGAACTGCTTGAATGCAGACTCTGACCTCAAAAGCCTAAAAATACTTTTAATGTGACTCGATGCCCTGACAACCAAACAAAAGTCTCTTGGTAGGCCTTGGTTCTTGAAGGATTGCTGTGACACAGAGTTTTAACATCATGTTACTAGATTAGCATTTGAGAGGATCTGTAAATACAGTAGAGTCTCGCTTATTCGACATAAACAGGCTGGCAGAACGTTGGATAAGCAAAAATGTCGGATAATAGGGAGGTGTTAAGGAAAAGCCTAGTGTAACCCATCCAACGCCAAAGTCGTCAGCTACCAGCTACCTTCTGCTATGATTGCCTCAACTTTTTGTTCCATCGATACCACAACTTTCTTTCTTTTCGTCACCATTCTGTACTTGCGTAAATTTCAACTTTTAAACAACACAACAACGTTTGTCAAATTAACACACACAGACACATATGCATGTAACAGACGATAAACCGATCCACATACAATGATAAACTGCACTGCACTGAGTAGCAAATGACAGGCACATGAGTCATAGGGTAGGCGAGCGTGCCACGTGGTAGACTCGAGAGAAACTAAAAATAGACTACGCTCACACTCGCGACTTGCAGTTCTTGTTGCCGATTTATGTTTTTTTTTCCCCGGTGGTATGTCCGATAATACGGAATGTCGGATGAGTGAATGTCGAATAAATGAAACTCTACTGTATTTAATTTGATTCATCCTTAATAATTACAGGAAAAAAAACCTTTAAAAAATGGAATTGCATTCATATACAATTTTTCTATGTTTAGTGTGGATTTTTAATTTTTACCCAAATTAGTCAACAATTCTAACATTTTGACATTTTACTCATTGAAGCACAACTGCACTTAATCCCTACATAGTTTGCAAAGTCACAAAAGAATATTCTTGTGGTGAGAGGAGCGAATGAAAAATTCATGGTTGGGGAGAGTAAACCTTATTTTACATACTGCAAAATAATAATTTAACATTCTCTTAGCCTTATTATTTTTCATAGACATCTCCTATTACTTTTCCTAATCTTCAACTATCATATTATTAATATACATTGTTTCCAGTTAAAAATAACTACAATAAAAAACACTTTAAAGTTTGTACTGATAGTTGGTTTGTTGACTGAACTGGTGTTTTAAGTCCACCTTATGCACAGTAAGGCTAATTGGGACTGGACTTACAGTTTAAATTGGGATCCGAACCACTATGTGCCTCCAGCAGGTATCGAACCTGGGACCCCTTGATTACAAGGCAACGACGCTACCATATACTGATAGTAACTACATATCTATTCAATTTTGGGGGGAAGTTAACAAGCAGGCAACTCATCAGGCAGTTCTTCATCATCATCATCTTAATCTGGAAATAAAACAGAAAGTAGATTTAACATAATTAAATCAAGGAAGTATGCAATTATTTATAATTAATCTGTGAACAACCAGTGTTAATAAGTAAAAGGTTACTTGTAACTGCATTACAAGTGACTATTACTTCTTGAGTAATGGTAATGTTACAAGTTAATTTTTTGAAATAAGTACCTGTAGCTCAATTATATTTTTCAATTAAGGAGTTAAGAAATACTTCTACAAGTGCTTTTCTGTAAGTATCAATGGTAATGAACAAAATTATAATTTGTTAAAATAAAAAATAAAATTTTAATCTTCACATATGCATTTATTCTCAGTAAATTTTTTATGTGATATACGTTTTTTATAAACACCACTTTCTCGTGTATTATTAGTCTATGTGGGCTATTGCCAATCAAAAATTCCATTGTTGATGCTTTGTCAGTTCCTGAAAAATATTTTTTTGCAATATGGAATTAGAGCCACAGTTGTCTAGTTGGTAGGGTGTCTGACTGTCATGCCGGAGACATGGGTTTGATACCTGTGGTGGGTGTTCTGAGGTGGTAATTTTACTGACCTAGTCCCTGCATAAAGTGGTTCTGGGGCTCACCCAGCCTCAAATCAATGTGTAACTGGGTGCAACCCTGGAGGGTAAGGTCGCTGAAGCATGGTGCTTATCACATCACCTCCAAAATGGCATATATCGAGAATATGTAGTGGTGGGTGTGGAGCTCTACCCCTATCCCCTAAATGTGTCTTTGTGGCATGGTGTTGTATTGAGGGGGAACTTTACGTTTTACCTTACCTAATATGGAATGTTTATTTGAGGTAGAGTCTATATATATGAGGGTAATTCGGAAGGTAATTGCCATTGAGGCATGGCGCTAGCAGTAGTGGGAAAAGCACTACCATTGTTACATCACGCAATCTGTGATTCAGTAAGCTTCCAGCTGTGCTAGTGAAAGCATCGTAGTGCCGCGAGTGTGCTGGTTATAATGTCACAAAATGTGTGCTGCATCAAAAATGAAATTTCTTTGGGCAAAAAATCTGTCAGCAGCAGACATTCATCATGAATTGTGTGCTGTATATGGCCCAAACATTATAGGTGAAGGTGTTGTGCATCAGTGGATCATATTTTTTCAAAGAACGAAGAACAAACATTCAAGATGAACCTAGGAGTGATAGGCCTTCTGTAGTGAGTGATGATCTCATCAAGAAAATTGATGACAAAGTTAGTGAGAACCAGCGATTCACAATCTCAGAACTTTCTGAAAAGTTTCTGAACATTTCTCGGATTGTGTTGTACGAGGTTGAAGAAGTGGCTCGGGGCAGAGCACTTCACTGACGATGAGGATCTTCAAAATGCTGTGACAGGTTGGTTGAATTCCCAGGCGACTGAGTTTTATGCAGAAGGGATTGGTAAGTTGGTGAAATGCTATGACAAGTGCTTAAATTTTCATGGCGACTATGTTGAAAAATAGAGGATAGCTGTACCTTTCAGATGTAAAGTAAAAAATTGTTGTATCTATGCGGGTTTTTTATTTACAGCCAAACGGCGGATACTTTCCGAATGACCCCTTGTAGATTGTTTTCCTTAGCTTTATTTTGTAGGAAGTTTTTTAATAGTTAGTTTCTTACATTATTTATAATTAATCGAATTTGCAGTTGCATCTATATATAGACAATTCCTTTTTGGTCACACTTCCCGTCAACGTCACTGCCGGGGAGGCATTAATGAAAATTAAATGTTAAATTTAGATGGTCATCAGAGAATAAAATAAAGTACAGTTATGTCTCCTCACAGGGTGGATGGGGGAAGGGGGGACAATTTCCCCCTTCTGGAGATTTGAAATGGGATAATTTTTATAGGCTGTTGAGCTGACAAAATCTAATTTTCAAAATCAGCATTTCAATAAATTGCTAATTTTTCATGCAATATTTACACATAATATTGATTACTTGCAATATTCTTTTCAATGTAATCCTTTGTTTGATGTACAGGTTGTCTATGTTACCATAAGCAGTTTTTCTTTGACACTACTATGTCTCTTGCATCTCTTACTTTTGTTTGGTTTTTTAAGAATATATGTATAAGCAAAAATGTGACCTTAGTTATGCTCAGTGTTAGCCACCAAATCGTCTGTTGATAGTGCAAATAAGCCTCTCTCTCTCTCTCTCTCTCTCTCTCTCTCTCTCTCTCTCCCTCTCTCTTTCTCTCTCCTTCTCTGTCCACTGCTATTGATGTTTCTTTTTTCTTTGTGAAAATTTAAGGAGTGTGTTAGTTAATGAGGGAAAAAAGGAAAAATCATTCTACGTAATTGCTGATGAAAGTGTGGGCATTTGGGCATAGAGCAGCTGTCCATAAGAATTGGATATGTAGACTCATCTCTATATGAACCGAAAGTTCGAGGAGAATTTCTTGGTTTTGTGGCCCCACAGGAACTTGATGCAAAAGCAATTGCAATCCCAGTTTATTTTTTTTCATTAGGCTAGCCATAAATTAAATTTAGTTGTTAACTACACAAATAGCTGCCATAGATTGAAAATACAGTTGCAACCATGCAAGATATCATTAATTTATTTTGTGAAAGATCTCTCAAAAGTAATCTTATTTCCAAAGTGTATCTCTTCTGTGCAACACATTGGTCTGCAAAGAACAAAAGCATAAGACTATTTCTAAGAACTTTGCAGAAATAGTGGATTGTCTGAAACATCAGGCCTCTAGAAAAAAATTCAGTGCATAATGTTCTCATTACTTACACTCTCCAGCAGTGATCATCACAGCCAAATAGTACCATTTTAGAACCAACTACATATGTTCTAAAGGAAAGTCATCAGATCTTTTCAAGGAGCTGTGTTGGATATCCTTGAAAATCACTTCTCAGATGCCACCAACTGCATTCATCAACATCTTGATCTTACCGAAACCTTAGCTGCTGTTGTAGGAAGCCCCTCGTGTTGCAATTCAACAGCCTAAACCCAATTACCAGGTTGCCACAGCAGAAAATGTTTACAAGGTGTACTTATTTATCCCATATATGGATTTCATTATTGCATTTCAAGACACAATAATGTTGCTTATTCATTGCAATGCTTCCATCCTGTAATGAAGACAATTGAAAAAGAGAAGTTAATGCAATTCATAAATGGTGTTGAAAATTTCTACCATATTGACAACTTCTAAGGGGAAAGTGAAAGCTGGTATTGTATGTGGCAAAACAAGGATGCACATGATCAGTTTTCATACATAGATTTATTTCAACACTGCAAGGACATTTTCCTGGTGTAGTGACTGCCATAGAAACATTGCAACTTATCTTTGTCGAAAACAAGGAATGATATATATAAGTAGATAATTTGTAGTTTCTGTGCATAAAATTAATACAAAAAAGTTTCAAACTCCATGTTGGTGTTTAGCACCTTGTAGTGTACAACAGTTTTTGCTTAATATGTACGTTTGTCATATTATTTAATTTTCTAATAAAAGATTTTATTTCTGTCAATGCTGACCAGATATTGAATTTTAAAATCTGTTCATTTATATCTTGTTGTACAATCTGCGGAAATAATAGTTCAGCATTGCATGACATATTATGTGCATGTGCTCATCAAAGCATCTATGTGTTCACGACTGCACTTGTGTATGAGTCCCCCCCATCCCCTGGAAAAAAATCTTCAGGCGTCCATGAGCTAAATTTCAAAATGAATAAGTTACTTTTTGTGTAAAGTAACTATGACTTAGTCAGTTTTAAAAAGTAACTGGATTGCACACACAGACATGTCAATATGTACATCTTTTTCAAAGAAATTGATGATGGTTAAAAGACACCTTATTTAAAATGGAATGATTTTGTGAGCTAATCCATGAGTATGTTGCAGTAAAAAAGTAATTGTCCTCACCAAGAGAATGGAAGCAACATTTTTGCATCTCTATCAAACCAATATGTACAGTGTGTCCAGGAAGTCTGTACATTATGTATTCAAATGATATTTTAAAGTTTCAAAGTAATGAAATTAGATTACTTTTTATGGCAACGCAGGACATGGTGTAATTGTCCAAGCACAATATCTTGGTAAGGTTTTAAGAGAGTCGTGGGTGCTCATGAGTGGAGTCCTAATCAACCTTCACTTCAGTGTTAGTGTGTATGTTAAAATGGTTGACATGAGTTGTTTTCAAATGACCCAAAAGTACACAGATAAAAAAACTCCTGTATAGAACAATGTCACCAGCAATTTTAATCCAAATTAAGTTCATGAGGTGATATTTTGTGTTCTGTTTTACCTGTTTCTTTTTAATCTTATATTCATTAATCATTAATGTATAGGAATTAATGCAATTAAAAGCAATGATTTTTGGTAGTTGGCAACCATAATCCAATTATTTTAAAGTTGGCAACTGTAATTGTAACACTTTACCAATGGTCTGGAAATAGTACCCAATAAAAATAACTAAATATCAGTTAAGGTGATTTTGTGTTAATTTTGTTTTTCATTGCTTACCAGTGCATTAAAATTAAGTCTCTTTCTATGAGTAAATAGATTCTTCTGCAAGTTATCATTTTCAACTAATGGCATCAAATTATTCTAAATGTCAGTTTCTACTAAATATTTTGTTGCTGATCAAATATTATAGGTTTCGATAAAACTTTTAGTGATCTAATTACTGCATTTTATATAAGAAAGATAAGATTTGTGAATTTTTAATTCCAGAATGTGTGGAATTTAGCAAGAAATGTTACATTTTTTCAAGGCTTCCTTACAAATTTATCCTGAGTACTGTGGTATATGACTTAATTTAATGGTCTTCTCATACCTATATCTCCAGAAACTTTCTCACTTTTTTTCACAAACCTGAAAATTTCATTGTTTATTCATTCATTCCTTTATTTCGGACCTAACAGCTTTTATGCTGTTTTTTGTCCATTACAAATTTAAATGTTTAATGCAAGTTTTAAAATAATAAGCCCTACTTTTATTTCCTAGCAACATAACTAATTGTTACTTAGTTCTGTTGAATTAGTTGAACTAATTGCATATTATTAACAATGAAGCACATGAATTTTTTTTTTTTACTGGAGAAGATACCAGTAAATTATGCAAAATAAAAGTGATAATAAAGGAATGATTTATTGATAAAGTTTAATTGTTCCTCTTGAAGACAGTTCAACAAGAATGAAGATGGCTTTATGTGTAACTCAGTTCAGGAAAGTCAAGTACAGGATAGAAATGGTCACTGTCAATAAAATCAGTTTTTGTAAATCTTGGATTATAATTTGTTAGTTTTTAAAAGAAATAGTAATTGAAGTAAGGTTTGTGTCTGCAATTAATGTTCTCTTTTCATGATTTGTTAGTGCATTTTGGAATATACAAGGTACATTCAATAAATAACTGGAAAAGTAGTATAAGAAATCTAAAATACGACCGTGATTGTTATATGTTTGTTATTTCGTGGAGGCATCTGTAAGCTATTCATAGCTAGAGCTGGCATCCCTGCCTCACACACAGGATGCTGGGAAACAGTTACACAAGATGGCGGCACCCTTACAGGAGTGCTTCAAGCTAGAGCAGCGAAGTGTCATGAGATTTTTGTTGAGTGAAGGCATGAAACCGATAGAAATTCATTGCCACATGACAGTTCAGTACGGTGACAACTGTATGAGTAGATCACAATGTACAAGTGGGCTGAGAAGTTCAAACAGGCATAACCAGTGTCCAGGCCGCTCTGTCACTGTAGTCACTGAAAGCAAAATTGCTCAAGTGGAGGGCTTGATACAGGAGAACCAGCATATTACTGTCAGTGAAATTGCTTCTCAGATGGAAATAAGTGTAGGATCAGCCCATCATATCAGTCATGACTAGGCTTCGGATAATTATGCATTTTGCATATAGCATATGCAAATGCATATTTTCAGTGTCTTCAGGATATATTGCATATTTTACCTTTTTTTTTTTTTTACAAATGCATATTCTGCTGTTTCTGTCTGAAAATTTGTAGTTTCCTTTCCTTTGGAGCAATTCAGAAACATGATTCATTTGTCAGGTGTTCTTCATAGTCAAAACCAGTTTGTTATCTTTGTTCGCAGGTGAGTCATATCTCTCTGGAAATGCCTCTGCTAGAACAGGTGCTAATGCGGTCCACCGGTTGTTTTTGAGTGGGAGAATCGTTAGTTTTACAGTGGCTGTGCGAAACTACAATCCGAAGATGCCGAAGAAGAAGCGAGCGATCTGTACTTTGCTCAGTGAGTATGTAAAAGAATTTAAAGATTTTTCTACCGACAGCTCAGTCTTGTTTTGTAAATACTGTGAAACCTCAATGTCAGCTGGGAAAAGGTTCCAAGTAACTCAACATCTACAAACTTCAAAACACATCAAGAACAGAGAAACGAAAATCAAAAGCAAGAACCAAGTCTTTAATCAAGCCATCACTAAGTAAGTCAGGACCTCAGTTATCTCAGTTCAATGAAGATTTGTTCAGGGCCTTGGTGTCAGCAAACATACCACTGGCAAAGTTGAAAAACAAGGTCTTTGCAGACTTTCTGAAGAAATACACCGAACGGCCTGTTCCAGACGAATCTACTCTAAGAAAAATTTCTCTTCGGGTGTTATACAATGAGACATTAAGTAAATTGAGAGCAAAACCAGTGGACAAAACTATCTTGGTTTCTTTGGATAAAACAACAGATTCTGAACAGAGGTGTGTTGCTAATTTTGTGTTTGGTATTCTTGGTGTTGAAGAAGAGAGAGAGAATTCTTATTTACTCACAGTGTCTGTGCTAGAAGGTGTGAATCACTCAAGTATCGCAGCATTTTATAATGATGCGCTGAGTCTTTTGTAGCCTTTGGGCACAGCCTACGATCATGTGCTTCTGGTGTGTACAGATGCAGCAAGTTACATGACAAAAGCTATGATGGGTCTTAAAGTTCTGTATCCAAAAATGATCCACGTAAGTTGTGTGGTGCATGAACGTCATCGTGTAGCTGAAGTGGTTTGTGCACTTTACCCTAAAGTAAACAGGGTAATTTCCTCTGTGAAAAAGGTGTTTGTAATATATATACTCCCTCTTCTCCGCTCTAAGTTTTTATAATTTCCTTTTCTCCTCTTTATATATCTTCCGTTGGTGCATGTATGTTTATTAAAATAATTTTACACCACCTACCCTGTAAAACTGCATATGATATCCTATCATTAATAAATTCTACTGTTTTAAGAGCCGAGATAATTCTATTATTTATAAAAAAACCTGTTCCAAAATTATGATTTTCAGTACCACCATAGAAAAAAGTATAATTTTTAGTTTTACAATTCCCTTCTCCTGGCCACCTAACTTCCTGGACAGCTACTACATCTAATTTATACTTAACTATCTCATTAACTGTACACTGAAATGCCCCAGGCCGGTAAAGGCTCAGAACATTCCAGGTTAATATCCTTATTCCTAATGTAGATCTTATCCTTAGTCCAGGGACCTCCCAAAGTAGTCCCCACCCGGAGATCCGAACGGGGGACTATTTTACCTCCGGAATATTTTACCTTGGGAACATCCATGGCCTTATATTGCTGATTCTTGACATGGCTTTTTACAGTGCAGAGTTGTCAGCTCTACGCCTAACCCCCAATATGAAGGTTACTTCTAATAACCTTGCCTTGTCCGGCCTGGGGCATTTCAGTGTACAGTTAATGAGATAGTTAAGTATAAATTAGATGTAGTAGCTGTCCAGGAAGTTAGGTGGCCAGGAGAAGGGAATTGTAAAACTAAAAATTATACTTTTTTCTATGGTGGTACTGAAAATCATAATTTTGGAACAGGTTTTTTTTATAAATAATAGAATTATCTCGGCTCTTAAAACAGTAGAATTTATTAATGATAGGATATCATATGCAGTTTTACAGGGTAGGTGGTGTAAAATTATTTTAATAAACATACATGCACCAACGGAAGATAAAGATGATAATACTAAAGATGATTTTTATACAGAGTTAGAACAGGTCTTTGATAAATTTTCTAAGTATGATATGAAAGTTCTGTTAGGTGACTGTAATGCACAGATTGGCAAGGAAGAGACATTTAAACCCACGATTGGTAAAGAAAGTCTTCATGAATTAAGTAATGATAATGGTATAAGATTGATTACTTTTGCAACCTCAAAGAATTTAATTGTGAAAAGTACCACTATTAAACATAAAGATATCCATATATATACCTGGTCTTCTCCAGATGGTAAAACTCATAATCAGATAGATCATATTCTCATTGATAAGAGAAGACATACTAGTATAATTGACGTTCGTACACATAGAGGTGCGGACTGTGCCAGTGACCATTATTTAGTAATTGCTAAATTAAGAGAAAGGCTCTCAGTGTTAAATCATAAGCAACAAAATCTAAAAGTTATAAAATTTGATACAGGAAAGTTTACTGATGAAAGACTTAAGAAAGATTACCAAATTAAACTGTGAAATAGATTTGATATTTTGAAGGATTTAAATGATGATGAAAATATAAATGAAACAGACGTAAATAAGAATTGGGAGCACATACGTAATGCAATAGAATCAGCAGCTAAAGAAAGTATAGGATACCATAAACCGAGAAAAAGTAAGCCATGGTTTGATAATGAATGTCATAATCTAATAGAAATAAGAAATCAGGATAGACTTAGGTGGTTAAATAACTGTGATGATACAAATCTAAACATTTATAATAGAATAAAGCGAGAAGTTAACCACACGTTTAGAAGTAAAAAAAGAGATTACTTGAAAAGCAAAATTAATGAAATTGAAACAAACAGCAAAAATAAAAATATCAGAGATTTATATAAAGGTGTAAATGAGTTTAGAAAGGGGTGGCAACCTAAAGTAAACTTGATAAAAGATAAAGACGGTGATTTTCTAGGTGACCCAAGCGATATTCTAAATAGATGGAAGAACTACTTTAATGACCTTTTAAATGTCCATGTAGGAGATAAATCAGAAGTAAATGAAATACACACAGCAGAACCTTTAGTTCCAGAACCTAACTTGACTGAAGTTAAAGATGCTATTAAAAGGCTAAAGAATAACAAAGCACCTGGCATTGATTTAATACCAGCTGAGTTAATTAAATATGGTGGAAATTCATTAATATGTCAAATTCATAAATTAATTTGTTTAATATGGAATAACGAAGAAATCCCTCAACAGTGGAAAGAATCCATAATTGTTCCTGTGTTTAAAAAAGGTGATAAAATGAACTGCAATAATTACCGTGGAATTTCTCTACTCTCAACAACATATAAAATATTATCTAACATTCTTTTAACAAGACTAACCCCATATGCTAACGAAATTTTAGGTGATTATCAATGTGGATTTAAACGTAACAGATCAACTACAGATCAAATATTTCACATCAGACAGACACTTGAAGAAAAGTGGGAATATAATCAAAATGTCCATCAGTTATTCATTGATTTCAAAAAAGCATATGATTCGGTCAAAAGAGATAAATTATATAATATATTAGTAGAGTTTGGAATACCTAAGAAGCTTGTTAGTATGATAAAAATATGCACCAGTGAAACAGAAAGTAGAATTCGTGTGGGTATTAATATGTCTGCCAAATTTACAATTCATGATGGGTTAAAACAAGGAGATGCATTATCTCCATTGCTCTTTAATTTTGCCTTAGAATATGCTGTTAGGAAGGTAAAAGAAACTAAAGAAGGACTAAAATTAAATGGTGTAACTCAGTTGTTAGCATATGCAGATGATGTAGACTTACTGGGGGATGATGTGAATACAGTTAAGAATAATGCTAAAATATTTTTCAAAACTGCTAAAGAGATAGGTTTGGAAGTTAACAAAGAGAAAACTAAATATATGCTTACAGGCCGAAACCAAGTGTTAGGTAATAATCAAAATCTAATTATTGATAACAACTCGTTTGAACCAGTTTCCAAATTCAAATACTTAGGAGTAATATTAACAAATGAAAATTATATTAAGGAGGAAATAAAAAGTAGGCTTAATTCAGGAAATGCATGTTACTTCTCTCTTCATAAACTTTTGTCTTCTCGTTTAATATCTAAGAAACTAAAAGTTAAAATATACAAAACAGTAATTTTGCCTGTAGTATTATATGGATGTGAAACTTGGTCCCTTACATAGAAAGAGGAACATAAATTGAGAGTATTTGAAAATAAGATCCTTAGAAAAATCTTTGGACCTAAAAGGGATGAGGAGACAGGTGAGTGGAGAAGGTTACATAATTTAGAACTACATAATTTGTATTCATGTTCAGATATTATTAGAATAATTAAATCAAGAAGACTTAGGTGGGCAGGCCATGTGGCACGAATGGGAGAGGAAAGACGAACTTACAGGATTCTTGTTGGGAGACCTGATGGTAAGAGACCTGTAGGAAGGCCAAGACGAAGATGGAGGGACAACGTTGAGATGGACCTAAAGGAAATCGGTAGGGATGGAAAAGAGTATATAGATCTTGCTCAAGATAGGGAAAGATGGAAGGCCTGTGTTGCTGCAGCCATGAACCTTCGGGTTTAAGAAGGCTAGAGAGTTAGTTAGTTAGAAAAAAGTGTTTGTGAAAGCCCCAAATCGCAAACCTAAGTTTCAAAACTGTGTCATAAACACTCCACTCCCTCCTTCCCCCGTTATAACAAGGTGGAGCACTTGGCTTCATGCTGCAACTTACTATGCAGACAATTTTGAAGCAGTGAGCAACATTGTTGAACAATTAGATCCCAAGGATGCTTTTTGTATCAAGGAGGCACAAACAGCCCTGAATACAAACAGTGTTAGAGAAGAGCTCGTATTTATTAGCTTGAATTTCATGTGCATTGCAACAGCAATAAGGAAACTGGAGACAAGAGGACTCTCTCTTGAGGAAAGTCTTCAGGAGGTGGAAAAGGTGGAACAAGTTCTGTTGAATGCTGGAAGGCTAGAAATACTCGAAAAATTTCAGTATGTGTTTGCGAAGAATTCTGGCTACAAGCTCCTAAAGAACATTTGCTCTTTTCATGAAGGGAAACAAAATGTGGATGGTATTCCAAGTGAACTGCACGTTTCAGATTTGTTGAAATTACAACATGCGCCTATTGTTTCTTGTGATGTGGAGAGAGTGTTTTCAGAGTATAAAAGTATTCTCGTGGATAACAGGCATAAGTTTACTTTTGAGTATCTGAAACAATACGTAGTTATTAAGTGCAATAGTAACCTTTCATGCTGAGTAGAATGAATGAGAGACAGCTGATGAAATTCTGCTAATTGTGACGTTCAGTGAAGTCAGAAACAGTTAGTGGACTTACAATAAAAATACATATACAAAAGTCATATGTAAAATATGGTAAATTGTCAATAAGGTAAGCCAAACCATACTATTTTACTTATGTAAACAGTGGAATTAATAAATAGTTACAAGCTATGGCTAAATTTTCTAAGTTTGATGTCAATTTTTAAAATTTTAAATGCATATTTTGACCATTTAAAGAGCATATTTCGAGCATTTTAAGAGCATATTTGCATGAATATTTAAAGATTTTTTAGTCATAACTATCCGAAGCATAGTCATGACATACTTAGGTTCAGGAAAGTGTGTGCAAGGTGGGTGCAGAGATTAGTGGTCTGGTGTCCACTGGTGTGCTTTTGCTCCATGACAATGCGAGACGACATACTGCCAGTGTCACATTGTCTACCATCGAGGATCTAAAGTTTGAGTGTTTACCACACCCTCCGATTTCCACACCTTTGGTCCACTGAAAGATGCACTAAGTAGATCGAGGTTCCAGAATGATGACAAAGTCCAGTCAACAGTGTATGAGTGGTTACACATACGTCCAAATATTTTTTTCCCTGTGTAATCAGTGACCTTATCAAATGATGGCGTAGGTGCACTGTGTTGAAACATAGTACTGTAGTTCTTTTGGTGCTTGTAATAAATATTTGTTACAAAATATTTCCTGTTATATATTGAATGAGCCTTGTACATAATGACATCCCAGTAAGAGGACAAGCAGTAATTTTCAGTTCAATTAAATCTAGATATTTTACACAGATAATCTGTTGTTTTGTTTCTTTTTGGTTATTTTTCATAATTGTTCTACTTCACTAGGTTAATTTCAACAGTGAGAATGAATAGTGAAGTGGATAAAATAACTACTAACTAACTTACCAACCAAATCTATACTTCTTACACTCGAAAGTTTATGGCTGCAGCAACACAGCCTTCCATCTGTCCCTATCCTGGGTAAGATCAATCCAATCTTTTCCATCCTTACCAATTTCCTTTAAATCCATCTCAGCATTATATCTCCATCTTCGTCTTGGCCTTCCTACAGGCCTCTTACCATCAGGTTTCCCAACGACAATCCTGTAAACTCTTCTTTCCTCTTCCATTCATGCCACATGGCCTGCCCACCTAAGTCTTCTTGATTTAATTATTCTAATATTATATTGAGATGAATACATATTATACAGTTCTAAATTCTCCATTCTCCTGTCCACTCATCTCTTTTAGATAAAAGAACTAATAAAAGGAAATGTCCATGCTTTTTGTAGCCTTTGTCATGGTCTTGGGATTGGAATGAGGGTAAAGCATACGTATTTAAATTTACTCCTTTACACAATTAATGATTTTTACAATTTTTATCCTTTTTGTGGTGTTAGGAATCACACTTCTGTTATTGTGAACACAAAGCAATTGCTTGTAATTTGTAGTGGTCAATGACCAATAAACAAATCATACAGTTCGAGCATTAATCCGCAACATCAAGTTAACATTCACTACTATATACTACCTAGAAGTGATGGTTCAGGGATAGAGAAAGGAATCCTGTGTTTGAATTCAAGCAAGGCATATATATATACATGCAACTAAAATATTGGGGGAACCTTAGTAAAAAAAATATAAAAAAATAGTACAACATATATACTGTGCTTTTCACTGTCAAGTCGTCCATGGAGCGGCACCTAGAGTGCCTGGCAATGAGAGCACATCTGCCGGCATTTAGACCCACAGCTGTACGCTGACCTTTGCACTGGACATGTCAGTGCTTCAGTACTTAGATAACTGGTGTCAAGTTTGCAAGTGTTTGTGAAGTGTTAAGTTGTTAACAAGTGTTTTAGTTTACATATTACTAGTGCTTTTTTCTACAGTGTAATTTAAAACAACTAATTTTTATGTAGGACTCTTACATCATTACAATGCTTGTAGGGAAGTTAGAGGTGTTTTGCAGCAGAATAAATAAATAAATAAATAAATAAAGATGTTCCTGTTCCACACACTGACAGTATTGGAAAATTTGTGAACAGATTTAGGGAAACAGGGTCTGTTCTTGATAAGAAGCAAAGGGTGAAATGGCATGTGCTTACAGGGATGAAACTAGACAACGTTAGAGCATGAATGGAACATACACCTCACAAATCCTTCCAGCACCTTGCACATGAACCAGACATTTTCAAGTATCTGCGTAGCAAGCTACCGAACTTTTAAACCTGAAGCCATACATTAGAACAGGGGTTCTCAACCTTTTTGGGTCTGCGCCCCCCTTTGCATCCACAAATTAGTCCATGCCCCCTCCCTCTAGGCGTAATGAATTTTGATGAACGAAAGTTCTACTGTGCTGTTAGGGTTAATAAAACAAACTCAAAAATATTTTATAATGCTTCTATTATTACAGATATTAAAAAAATACTAATACTTGTTTTGTTGATAGATCATTTTCATTAATTAAAAAAAGTGCTTAATAGGCCTACATTACAAAGGATTCTGCTCTCACTGCAGTTAAAATTTCAAGCTACATCATTTGGTTTTATTAATTAAGAACACAATTAATGGGAGGGCTGGCACTGTTTTTCTTTCACATGTTTTTGAAAGTTTGGTTCCAACCGCGATAATGCACACCTCAGATCATTTTCAACATCCAGCTGTGCTCGGTATTTTGATTTGATGTAAGCCAGCGTAGAAAACCCAGACTCGCATAGATAAGTTTATGAAAACTGCACCAACAACCTTGCAGTTTCCGTAGCAACTTGTGGAGATGCAGGAAAATAGCATAACCAAGAATTTTCAACAGTCATGTTTGGGAACTCCGATTTTGCTTGAGAATCACATTTTAGGTCGATTGCCTGCTCCTGAAGGGAATCAGGAAGCAAGTCCACTTCTATTTTGAATGGATCTAGTGTCAACTAAAATTGCCAAGTATCTGAAGAAATATATGTAAAGTAGCATCCAATTTCAGTTTTCAAGGATGCCAAATGTTCTGAAATCAAGTTCTTCAATTCACTTTTCAAATTTAGTGTAAGATTTTGTGTGTCATCAAGAAGCTCATTGAGACGTGGGAAGGATGTAAAGTTGGGTTCTGGACTCTGAAAGCGACGTTGCCACAAAGCTATTTTTTCCAGGAAACCTTTCATGCTATCATAAGCCTTCAAAATGTTTTTTCTGTCCTTGCAGTTTCAAATTCAAAAGGCTGATCGATTCAAAGAAGTCTGATAAATACGCCAAGTGGTGGATACATTTATCATCTGTAAATTGCATTTACGGACCTTTTTTATTTGAACTCATCAAAAATATTTCAACTTCAGATTTCAGATTGAATAGCCGAGCAAGCATGTTACCTTTAGAGAGCCAACAAACTTCAGTGTGGTACAGAAGAGTTTGTTGGTCACTATTCAACTCTTTGACATAAAACCTCTAACAGTATAGTATTCAGAGCACTAGAATTGACATAGTTCACTACTTCGATTACTAATTTCAAAACATTTTTAAGTGTTTCAGGCAGAGTCTTCCAAAGCTTGTCTGTGTATGATACAATGAGAACAAATGATGTTAGGGTGGCATCCTATCATGGCTTGTGCGCCATCAGTGCATATTCCAACAACGTTCTCCAAAGGAATATTGTTAGCTGCCAAAAAGTTACACAGAGCAGAAAAACATCCTGAGATTTTGTGGTTGTCTGAAGAGGTTGGGAAAATAATATTTCCTCTGTGAAGCATTTTCCCTGAATATACAGTGCTCAAAAAAAGTTTTGCATATTCAGGGTTTGTGATCATTTTATTGTACTAGATACATGGAATCATATTCAAAAGTACAGGAGAGACATACAAACAGAAAGAAAACACTGCAGCCATGCAGAAGAAACAAAATCACACCAGAAGCACAAGATTGAAAATGTGAGATGCGAAGCACAAAAGAAAGGCAGTGCAATACAGTGTCCCTACGGTTCACAGGCATGCTTGGGATCAACAGATGGGAGTTCAGTACTGTGTATAGCCACCTCGAGCCCGAAGGCATGCTTGAACATGACGGGGCATGCTAAGGATAAGAGCATTCAACTTCTCCTGAGGAAGACTGTCCCACTCTTGAATGGCAGCCTCCCGCAATTGCACCTTGTTCACAGGAGGATTTTCGCGGATGACAATTGCTCCCTTCAGGTATCCCCATGCATGTTCCACACAGTTAATGTCTGGAGAATACGCAGGCCACACTAGGCGTCGAATGCCATGCATATTAAGGAACTCGTGAACCACTCTGGATCGATGTGGTCGAGCGTTATCATCCACCAGCGTGAAGCCATCCCCCCCCAGTTGTAGAGAAACCTGCTACCACGGGTTCGAGAATAGCGTTTCTGTACATCAGACCAGTCAGGTGACCCTGGAGAGGAATTAGGGGCGTACGCCTGCTGCTGGTGACGTTCCTGGATGAAGGGCTCGTTCAATCTCTCATCTGATCGTCTCCAAACCCTTATGCTTTTGCTTAACGGGTGCAAACTGATGGTGACCTCGTCTGTAAAGAGCATGTGCTCCCACTGTTCCTGACTCCATTCCCTGTGCATTGTTGCCCACCTTACACGGTCTCTCTTATGGTGTGGTTTCAGAGGAACCTTGGGTATGGGTCTTCTTGACGTTAATCCTTCCTCATGAAGTCGATTCCGCACAGTCTGATTGGAAACATTCGCTCCAGAGGCCCTCCGCAGATCCTGGCACAAACTGGTAGCAGTTGCAGTGGGTCTATGACGTGCCGAATTCACCACGTACCGATCTTCCCTGATAGTTGTTTTGTGTGGCCGCCCTGTCCTTGGTCGGTCAGCAATTGATTGTGTCTCCCTGAACTTTTTCCACACTCGAGAGATATCACTTTGGCTCACTCCAACACGGACAGCGACGTCCACTTGGCGATATCCCTCTTGCAGCAGCAGTACATTTCGAATGCGGTCCGTAGCAGAAATGGTTGCTCGAGGCATGTTGCCCTTCGTTTTCCACCCGCTCTCTGTGTAGTTTCCAACTCACAAGTACGGATAAGACAAGGACAATGCTTCCCATCGGGCTGCTTTCAAATCTGCTCAGGAATCATGTGGCAACTACTGCCCTCTATCTGCTGAATATCGATCTCACTTGGCGCATTATGTCGGTTTCTGTCTCGGTCATTTCTCGCATAATGAACATTGTATCCCTTTTGGGGATGTCGCGACCAGGGTTGGCAATTTTTTTTTTTTTTTTTAAAAAAAGAACAAAACAAACTGTTTTTTGTTTAAAACATGTTCTTTTGTTTTAAACATAGTTTTAAACATGAGTTAAAAAAACATGTTTTAAACATGCTTCAAACAAAAGAAAGTCAACCTTTTCCCAGTAAATTATAGTTAAAGTCGTTAAAGAAAAAATACTCATTTTTATGAGTGTAACGGTGGCAAGGAGAGTTTATTTACCTTTGGAGATAAGGTTTACCATACTGCAGGGTAGGGGGGGCGGGACACAATTTTTTGGGTCGGGACGGGAAATTCTTTAAATCCCGACATTCGGGATGGGGAAAATTCTCAATTTCCCGACAAAGTCGGGAAATTTTCGGGACGGGATATTTTCGAAATTTCCCAAAGCTCTTGAAATCTCGAATTCTACACGTAATTTCTATCTTAATTGCTTGCTTTTGCACTTCTGGTACAAAACCTAACAATTTCCGATATTTACAATGCAGAAAACGTCGAGAGTTGACGACTTTTTAAAATGACCATTCGGTATTTCCTGACTGCGTGGGATCCCGAAAAGTCAGGAAGTCATTTCCCGAAGTCGCGATCGGGACGGAAATGTTTGCCCCAGGCCAGTAGCCAGGAATTCTTTGTAAGGGGGGGGGGCGAAGTCAATCCTAGAGGGGGCAATTTCTTAATATATTGTGTCGCATTGGCAGATATAGCAGGGTAGACAAAGGCACTTGCCCCTCCCCCAAAAGAGATAAGTGGATGATATCTTGAAACTGCAACGAACAATACAAACTTCGAGCAACATCAAATAGCAATATTTCGATAATGATCTTTCCAGATTGTCAGTGGCGTGCCCAAGTGGGGACTAGTGGGAGTTACACCCCCCTTTTGGTCCAATATTTAAAAAAAAATAACGGCAAAGGCAGGAAAATATGGCAAAATGAGGAATGACTACTAAAAAATGTAGACATAACCCCTTCCTTTAAAAAATCCTGGGCACGCCACTTCAAAGAATATAAAGTTTAACATAAATAAGCTAATAGAGACTGTATCAACTTGATATCTACAGATCGATAATGTTAATAGATGATTAATATGTACCAACAGCTTTGGGCCTCTCTGCAAAACTGATCAAGGGAACCCTTTATAAATCATGCTTCATAATGATTCCCTCTGGTTTCCAGTATGCAAGATTTTTACTCACAAAGGTATCTAACGTGAATCCAACAACACCATTGTATTGTGTTATGCAAGAAAAATCGAATTAATTAAATAATAAAGGTTACATATTATCTACGGGTTGCCGCGGTGGCTCAGTCGGTAACGCGTCTGACTACCATGCTAAAGGTCCCGGGTTCGATCCCCGGCCGGTTCAAATCCGGGAACTTTTCTAACGATGGAAGCGGACCCGGCGCCCACCCAGCGTCGAATAACATGGGTACCTTGGGGAAACCCTGGGGGGTAAAGGCGGTCAGGGGCGTGATGCTGATCACATCACCCCACTCACGACCGGATCAAGAAAGTGTGGGGCGTTACCCCCACACCCCCTATACGCCTTCAAGGCGTGGTGCTATGCACAGCGGAACACTTTTTCATTTTACTTTTACATATTATCTACACTTTCATGAATTGTGTAAAAATTTGTAATACATTTTTTTGTACTTGCTAAAACATTAAAGCATGGGTTCTTTAGTCCACCACGGACTCTATTTCCTTCAAAGGGGAGACTCTTGCATCACTACAGACAATGTTTGCCAACTGGTTACGTTAACCATTTTGCAAAATATTGTGTGAATTGTATTATATTATAGTTGAAACACATGTTTTGACACCTGACAAACAAATAGGAACCCCTTGACTGATCAATGACTTCTTGGATTACAGTGTCATCTTTAATATTTCATATTAAATTTCATAGAAAGAAATTGTTTTAATAGGGCGCAAATAACTTTACGGGGCGCCATGGCATTCTCTTTAACATTTTTTTTACTATAGATCATTTGGCTACCAGGGCCGACTCCCGCCGCCCCATAGCTATGGCTCTGAACTTGGACTATAAGAATAGCAGATATTGCGAGCAAAGCGAGCAAGAACATTTTACGAAATGTATTGTTATCTGTATAAAATTTGAAATGGATGGGGGCTATTGCCCCTTGCAAGTCCCCTTGGCCGTATGTAAGAAAAATGCAAGGAACACGTAAAAACTAATTCCATCATGAGTATTCAATTGTCCTCCTATTTTTAGATTCTCCAAACTTGTTTTTTTACTTCAATGTTTGCTTCCCCTAGAATGGACTTCCGTCCAACGTCGGGGGGTCGGGACAATGCCCCATACCCCCTGTGGTTGCGGCACTGTTTGTGAGTGTCTCTTCATCAATTTCACGTCGTCAGTCATTGTTACCATTAGCTAGAAGTGTCAGAAAAGCAACGCTAAGTAACAAAAATCAAATATCAAATCCCTCTCTCTCTCACATGAATCAAAAATTTAAGCAGTTCCAAGTTCATAGCAACACATCCAAGAAAAACATCCGACACCTTTAGGTACCTTTAATACAAGACTCTCAAAATGTCACAACTCTTCTAGATACTGAAAATTGCGAAATCATTTTCCGAAGTCTGAATCTGGAAGGGAATTCTCCCCTTCCCCCAATCATGATATGACATTATATGGAATCCCACACACCCTAATAATTCACAAAATCAATAAGTGCCTTTGTTAAGTTGCTAGAGTAACACATTACATAATTGTAAAGATTATTGAGAATTTCAGGTAGGAATGTGTTCTGTATTTTTCACAGGTGGGGCAAAGCAGGCTCTCAGGGGGGGCAGTTGCCCCCTGCCCCCCTCTAGCTACTGGCCTGTTTTGCCCCCGATCCCGGTCCCTACTTTTCGGGATCGGGGGTAATAGCCCCCTTTTTCCGTCACTGTTGAAGTAGGTTAGGATTCATATTCATCTAAATTTCAAGAAACTAAATATTATTGAATTACTATCCTCGTCCTGGAAAAATCAGGGTGAAATATTTCCTGCTGCCTGAACAGTTTATATGGCAGAAAACAACCTGCAGTGTCATAATAAATTCTCCAGATCAATTTATCTTTCCAAGTACAAAATTATGTTACCAAAAGTAACCATCTGCGCTTCATTCAGTTATAATTGATGTCTGAAAATATATGAACTCTTAAATTGACTGAAAATATTTATAAATCACAATTGAATGAAATGAAATACTTTAAATATTACCTAAAAAATAATGTGTTGATCAATGTGTTAATGTGATAATGTGATAATGTGTTATAATATTGATAAAATATCGTCATTAATAGAGATTAATTGTAAAATACACAACTTGCTCATATTGTCCACATAAATTAGTAGTGTAAGTTGATTGTTTCTACGTCGTACTTGGTACGAGTCCTTTTTTATCCTCTTTTTTTATCAATTGAATATCAGTTTTTGACATATTTTGACAATTTTTTGTCGATGTTTTAGTGCAATTTTCAATTTTTCCCACCTCGTACTTGGTACGAATGCCACGATCTTACGTGATATAACTTAACCTATTCATTTTTTTTATTACGTGCTAAACTACACGAGAGCCTCTACGTGAGTAGTATAATTGGCTATAGGATAAGCACCACTTATAAGTGTAGGAAAGAAGAGGTTATTTGATTGAACAGCCCGATTTGCTTATACTTAAAACAATAGCAAGGGGGGCTTATACCCCAATTCTTCAGGTGTGATATGCTCTGATTTTTAAGAAATTCTGGATTCTAGTGTAGAAAGGATGAGCCCCCTCAGATTGATTTGCCCATACTTATAAAAGGCACTTCTGTGAGATTGTTGTCCATAAATTTGTTAAAAATATGCCCCTCTTGATATTTTTTTGGCTATACTTAAAACTAAGCCACCCACACCCACATACATACCCATACCAACCCACACATATTTACTTCCGGTTTAAGTTCAATTGGATACCAGGTTCAATTTGCATATCTAATATTAAAACAATGTAATATGCAGAGCCCCTCTAGAATTGCTCTGTGACCCTCTCATTTTTACATCATATGTTTGCATGTTTCAAGTGATTCTCAGTATTTATGCTATTGAGATCAAAGTGATTAATGTGCACAATTCCCGAGTATTGAAGTTTTGCATGCAAAGCAAAATTGCATCAGCCAGGTAATTTTAATAAAAGCTCTCAGGAAATTCTCGTGAAAAATATGACACCTCGGGAATTTTCTGTAAAAAAGCCCTCGGGAATTTCTCGTAAAAACAAAATTCATGGGAAATTTCTGTTGTTTTTTTTCTTCTCGGCCCGGCTTAGGGTATATAAAGAGATTTTGCATTGCATCAGCCAGTATTGTGAGAGTGGCTGAGGAGTACAGATGTGTTGTTACAGTGCTTCTCATGCTACAGGCCTGTTTGTTTTAATATAAAATATTTCTTATTATTCAATTTCTGATATATTGAACAAAAGGGCTTATATTTTGTATAAAAAATCTGATATTTGTTACATCCAGCTTGATTGTTGTAATCCACTCTTATTTAGAGTCAGACTTATATCTGTCCCAGCCTGTTATACAAAAATCAATACATAACACAGTGCTAGGTCATTGCCATTCTAGACATGCATGTCCGTGCAGGTATTTGCGGAAGGTCAGTGTGAATCAATATTTATTCTCTTTTTCCACTTGTAGGCTATTGGCTTTACAACCTGTCATAATAAGCATAGAGTTTTGATTTAAAACCCAAAAAATTTTATATAATAAACCGAGGATAAAAATTAATAATATTAACATATTAAATATACACACACACACATACAAAGCACACTGCTGAACCCAACTGATATTTTTTATTAAGCATAGAATTTTGATTTGACCCCAAGAAATTTTATATAATAAAGCAACAACAAAAATGCCGAATCAAAAATATTGTAATCAATGCAATAAGAATATATCCAGCCCCAATTGGGCCAGACACCAAAGAAATTGTAACCCAAACAAATACAGAACTCCCACAAAAATATGCCCCAAATGTAATAGAAAATATAGCATGGAATATTTCACATATAAACATAAAGATACTTGCTCTGCACAGTCATCAACATTTCCAAACAAAATTGATTGGAAATATTTGTGTGATTGCCCTGTATAGCTTGGATTGCAAGGCTAAGTTTTGCAATTTTCTAGACCAGGAACTTGACCCTGTGCACCAGAAACAGGCCATAAGATGTTTATCTACAAATTATGCAAATATAATGGAGCATATAATATATTTTACAATTTTGATAACAGAAGATGATGAAAAATATAATATTGTTCCCCTATTACCCAGGCTGTGCTCAAATATTCAATATGAATATCTGATGATGTGCATGTATTTCCAGGATGACAATAAAACAATTACAGATGTGAGCAGGTGCGGGCAGCCCACTGTGCCCAATATTGAATCTGCAAAAATTTGTTGCACTGATGTGAAGAGCCTATTGAAAATTAAACTTGTTAGAATTGACAATGTTCGTATCACCGATAAGAATAATTATTATAAGATTACAGATATGTTTTCAGGTTTATTTTTTGTTTAGATTATGAAGTTGTTAGAGCATATAATCACAGAATATGTGGCAGATATTATTATAGTGATGGCCCATATGTTGCTGAGTACATATACAGGGACAAGACTGAAGTGTTTGTAACAGCAGAGCTTGAAAAATACAGAAACATAAAATCAATAAAACATCTCATACATCCAAATTGTTGCAGGTTGTCTTATCTTATAGAGGTTTGTTCTGAGTACAATTATATCTTATCAATTATGAACAGCTCTGCTGCATGTTGTGATGATGAATATCTAGTCCCTAAACCTAACAGAGCTGTGCAGTGATGTTGTTATTGGGAACAGGATTCAAATCCTACACAGATTTATGGATAGGAGTGAAGAATTAATTTTTGCCATGAAATTATATCTAGATACTCAATATCCCTGTGCAATAATGCTGTTATTGGGAACAGGATTCAAATCCTACACAGATACAGATTCTTGCTGAGCTTAATAGGTGATTGTCATGGAAGATACTCAATATTTCTGCTGTTATTAGGTACAAAATTCAATTACACAGACACAGATATAATATCTAGATAAATAATAATGCATACAGAACTGTGGTTTCTATAAATCTATACTCAATATCCCTATACCTGACAGCTGTGCGGTGATGCTGTTATTGGGAACAAGATTCAAATCCCACACAGAAACAGATTTTTGCTGGGCTTAGAACTATTATGGATAGGTGATTGCCATGAAATAATATCCCTATACCTGACAGAGCTGTGCAGTGATGCTGTTATTGGGAACAATTTTTAACAGAGCTGTGGTTTCCATAAATCTATACTCAATATCCCTATACCTGACAGAGCTGTGCAGTGATGCTGTTATTGGAACAGGATTCAAATATACAGATCCTTGCTAAACTTAGAACTATGCCATGAACAAAACTGTGCGGTGATATAATTATTGGGAACAAGCTTCAAATCCCCGCACAAATACAGATTCTTGCTGAGCTTAGAGTGAAGATACCAGTGATATAATTATTGGGAACAGGATTCAAATTTTGGAACTATTATGGATAGGTGATTACCATGAAGATACTGAATATTTTTGTTATTAGGTACAAGATTCAATTATACAGTTACAAAAATATTTATTAACAGAGCTGTGCGGTGATGTTGTTAATGGGAACAGGATTCAAATCCTACACAGATACAGAGCCTTGGAATTATTATGGATAGGTGATTGCCATGAAGATAGATACTCAATATCCCTTTACATGACAGAGCTGTGCAATAATGTTATTATTGGGAATTGGAACTTAGGTACAAGATTCAATTACACAGATACAGACACGGAAATAATATCTAGATAATAATTTTTAACAGAGCTGTAGTTTCCATAAATTTATACTCAATATCCTATACCGTGCAGTGATGCTGTTATTGGGAACAAGCTTCAAATCTCACACAGATATAGAGCTTTGGAATTATTATAGATAGGTGATTGCCATGAGGATAGATATTAGACACAGACACAGAAATAATATTTATCAATAAATTTATAATATCCCTATACCTGACAAAACTATGCAGTGATGCTGTTATTGGGAACAGGATTCAAATCATGGATAGGTGATTGTCATGAGGATAGATATTAGATACAGACACAGAAATAATATTTTCCATAAATCTATACTCAATATCCCTATACCTGACAGAGCTGTGCGGTGATGTTGTTATTGGGAACAGGATTCAAATCATGGATAGGTGATTGTCATGAGGATAGATATTAGATACAGACACAGAAACAATATTTTCCATAAATCTATACTCAATATTCTTATACCTGACAGAGCTGTGCGGTGATGTTGTTATTGGGAACAGGATTCAAATCATGGATAGGTGATTGTCATGAGGATAGATATTAGATACAGACACAGAAATAATATTTTCCATCAATCTATACTCAATATCCTTATACCTGACAGAACTGTGTGGTTAATATTATTAGGAACAAGCTTTAAATCTTACACAGATATAGAGCGGAATTATTATGGATAGGTGATTGCCATGAGGATAGATACTCAATATCTCTGCTGTTATTGGACACAAACACAGAGAATGAAATAATATTTAATAACATAAATCTATACTCAATATCCCTATACCTAACAGAGCTGTGTAGTGATGCTGTTATTGGGAACAGGATTCAAATCATGGATAGGTGATTGCCATGAGGATAGATATTAGATATAGATATAGAAATAATATTTATCCATAAATCTATACTCGATATCCCTATATTTAATAGAGCTGTGTAGTGATGCTGTTATTGGGAACAGGATTCAAATCATGGATAGGTGATTGTCCTATACCTAACAAAGCTGTGCGGTGATATAATTATTGGGAACAGGATTCAAATCTTACACAGATACAGAGCGGAATTATTATGGATAGGTGATTGTCATGAAGATAGATATTAGACACAAACACAAACAGATACAGAGCCTTGCCGAGCTTGGAATTATTATAGATAGGTAATTGTCATAAAGAACACAGAGAATGAAATAATATCTAGTAAATAAATTTTTGTAAATCTATACTCAATATCCTTTTGACAGAGCTGTGCGGTCATTGTTATTGGGAACAGGATTCAAATCATGGATAAGTGATTGCCATGAAGAGGTAAATAATATTTATCCATAAATCTATACTCAATATCCCTATACCTGACAGAGCTGTGCGGTGAAGCTGTTATTGAGAGGATTCAAATCCTACACAGATACAAATCCTTGCTGAGCTTAGAATTATTATAGATAGGTGTGTTATTGAGAACAGCATTCAAATCCTACACGGATACAAATCCTTGCTGTGCTTAGAATTATTATGGATAAGTGATTGTCATGAAGATAGATATCAGATACAAATTTTATAAATCTATACTTAATATCCCTATACCTGACAGAGCTGTGTGGTGATGCTGTTATTGGGAACAAGCTTTAATACTGAGCTTAGAATTATTATAGATAGGTGATTGCCATGAAGATAGATATTAGACACAAACACAGAGAATGAAATCATAAATCTATACTCAATATCCCTATACCTGACAGAGCTGTGTGGTGATGCTGTTATTGGGAACAAGCTTCAATGTTGAGCTTGGAATTATTATGGATAAGTGATTGCCATGAAGATAGATATTAGACACAAATTTTATAAATCTATACTCAATATCCCTATATCTTACAGAGCTGTGCGGTGATGCTGTTATTGGGAACAAGCTTTAATACTGAGCTTGGAATTATTATAGATAGGCATGAAGATAGATATTAGATACAGACACAGAAAATAAAATAATATTTAGTATTAATTCTATACTTAATATCCCTCTCTCTAACAATTACAAATTCCACACAGATACAGAGCCTTGCTGAGCTTGGAATTATTATGGACAGGTGATTACTATGGAAATAACATCTAATAGAGCCTTGCTGATATTTCTACAGCATGGAACTGTTATGAATCCCTAACAGAGCTGTGTTGTGTAGGTACAAATCTCACACATAGATATAGAGCCTTGTTGATATTGTTATTGTCATAATCCCTATCTCTAACAGAGCTGTGTTGTGTAGGCTGCCTTGAAAATATTATTTACCCTTGCTGATATGTTATGGATAACATGTGAATAATACATACCCTAATAATCTGATTCTTATATTTTCCACCATTGTTCCTTTATAAACGTTTCAACATACGTTCCAGCAAAACTGGAACATATTTGACACCTGACAAACAAATAGGAACCCCTTGACTGATCAATGACTTCTTGGATTACAGTGTCATCTTTAATATTTCATATTAAATTTCATAGAAAGAAATTGTTTTAATAGGGCGCAAATAACTTTACGGGGCGCCATGGCATTCTCTTTAACCTTTTTGTTTACTATAGATCATTTGGCTACCAGGGCCGACTCCCGCCGCCCCATAGCTATGGCTCTGAACTTGGACTATAAGAATAGCAGATATTGCGAGCGAAGCGAGCAAGAACATTTTACGAAATGTATTGTTATTTGTATAAAATTTGAAATGGATGGGGGCTATTGCCCCTTGCAAGTCCCCTTGGCCGTATGTAAGAAAAATGCAAGGAACACGTAAAAACTAATTCCATCATGAGTATTCAATTGTCCTCCTATTTTTAGATTCTCCAAACTTGTTTTTTTACTTCAATGTTTGCTTCCCCTAGAATGGACTTCCGTCCAACGTCGGGGGGTCGGGACAATGCCCCATACCCCCTGTGGTTGCGGCACTGTTTGTGAGTGTCTCTTCATCAATTTCACGTCGTCAGTCATTGTTACCATTAGCTAGAAGTGTCAGAAAAGCAACGCTAAGTAACAAAAATCAAATATCAAATCCCTCTCTCTCTCACATGAATCAAAAATTTAAGCAGTTCCAAGTTCATAGCAACACATCCAAGAAAAACATCCGACACCTTTAGGTACCTTTAATACAAGACTCTCAAAATGTCACAACTCTTCTAGATACTGAAAATTGCGAAATCATTTTCCGAAGTCTGAATCTGGAAGGGAATTCTCCCCTTCCCCCAATCATGAAATGACATTATATGGAATCCCACACACCCTAATAATTCACAAAATCAATAAGTGCCTTTGTTAAGTTGCTAGAGTAACACATTACATAATTGTAAAGATTATTGAGAATTTCAGGTAGGAATGTGTTCTGTATTTTTCACAGGTGGGGCAAAGCAGGCTCTCAGGGGGGGCAGTTGCCCCCTGCCCCCCTCTAGCTACTGGCCTGTTTTGCCCCCGATCCCGGTCCCTACTTTTCGGGATCGGGGGTAATAGCCCCCTTTTTCCGTCACTGTTGAAGTAGGTTAGGATTCATATTCATCTAAATTTCAAGAAACTAAATATTATTGAATTACTATCCTCGTCCTGGAAAAATCAGGGTGAAATATTTCCTGCTGCCTGAACAGTTTATATAGCAGAAAACAACCTGCAGTGTCATAATAAATTCTCCAGATCAATTTATCTTTCCAAGTACAAAATTATGTTACCAAAAGTAACCATCTGCGCTTCATTCAGTTATAATTGATGTCTGAAAATATATGAACTCTTAAATTGACTGAAAATATTTATAAATCACAATTGATTGAAATGAAATACTTTAAATATTACCTAAAAAATAATGTGTTGATCAATGTGTTAATGTGATAATGTGATAATGTGATAATGTGTTATAATATTGATAAAATATCGTCATTAATAGAGATTAATTGTAAAATACACAACTTGCTCATATTGTCCACATAAATTAGTAGTGTAAGTTGATTGTTTCTACGTCGTACTTGGTACGAGTCCTTTTTTATCCTCTTTTTTTATCAATTGAATATCAGTTTTTGACATATTTTGACAATTTTTTGTCGATGTTTTAGTGCAATTTTCAATTTTTCCCACCTCGTACTTGGTACGAATGCCACGATCTTACGTGATATAACTTAACCTATTCATTTTTTTTTATTACGTGCTAAACTACACGAGAGCCTCTACGTGAGTAGTATAATTGGCTATAGGATAAGCACCACTTATAAGTGTAGCAAAGAAGAGGTTATTTGATTGAACAGCCCGATTTGCTTATACTTAAAACAATAGCAAGGGGGGCTTATACCCCAATTCTTCAGGTGTGATATGCTCTGATTTTTAAGAAATTCTGGATTCTAGTGTAGAAAGGATGAGCCCCCTCAGATTGATTTGCCCATACTTATAAAAGGCACTTCTGTGAGATTGTTGTCCATAAATTTGTTAAAAATATGCCCCTCTTGATATTTTTTTTGGCTATACTTAAAACTAAGCCACCCACACCCACATACATACCCATACCAACCCACACATATTTACTTCCGGTTTCAGTTCAATTGGATACCAGGTTCAATTTGCATATCTAATATTAAAACAATGTAATATGCAGAGCCCCTCTAGAATTGCTCTGTGACCCTCTCATTTTTACATCATATGTTTGCATGTTTCAAGTGATTCTCAGTATTTATGCTATTGAGATCAAAGTGATTAATGTGCACAATTCCCGAGTATTGAAGTTTTGCATGCAAAGCAAAATTGCATCAGCCAGGTAATTTTAATAAAAGCTCTCAGGAAATTCTCGTGAAAAATATGACACCTCGGGAATTTTCTGTAAAAAAGCCCTCGGGAATTTCTCGTAAAAACAAAATTCATGGGAAATTTCTGTTGTTTTTTTTCTTCTCGGCCCGGCTTAGGGTATATAAAGAGATTTTGCATTGCATCAGCCATTATTGTGAGAGTGGCTGAGGAGTACAGATGTGTTGTTACAGTGCTTCTCATGCTACAGGCCTGTTTGTTTTAATATAAAATATTTCTTATTATTCAATTTCTGATATATTGAACAAAAGGGCTTATATTTTGTATAAAAAATCTGATATTTGTTACATCCAGCTTGATTGTTGTAATCCACTCTTATTTAGAGTCAGACTTATATCTGTCCCAGCCTGTTATACAAAAATCAATACATAACACAGTGCTAGGTCATTGCCATTCTAGACATGCATGTCCGTGCAGGTATTTGCGGAAGGTCAGTGTGAATCAATATTTATTCTCTTTTTCCACTTGTAGGCTATTGGATTTACAACCTGTCATAATAAGCAAAGAGTTTTGATTTAAAACCCAAAAAATTTTATATAATAAACCGAGGATAAAAATTAATAATATTAACATATTAAGTATACACACACACATACAAAGCACACTGCTGAACCCAACTGATATTTTTTATTAAGCATAGAATTTTGATTTGACCCCAAGAAATTTTATATAATAAAGCAACAACAAAAATGCCGAATCAAAAATATTGTAATCAATGCAATAAGAATATATCCAGCCCCAATTGGGCCAGACACCAAAGAAATTGTAACCCAAACAAATACAGAACTCCCACAAAAATATGCCCCAAATGTAATAGAAAATATAGCATGGAATATTTCACATATAAACATAAAGATACTTGCTCTGCACAGTCATCAACATTTCCAAACAAAATTGATTGGAAATATTTGTGTGATTGCCCTGTATAGCTTGGATTGCAAGGCTAAGTTTTGCAATTTTCTAGACCAGGAACTTGACCCTGTGCACCAGAAACAGGCCATAAGATGTTTATCTACAAATTATGCAAATATAATGGAGCATATAATATATTTTACAATTTTGATAACAGAAGATGATGAAAAATATAATATTGTTCCCCTATTACCCAGGCTGTGCTCAAATATTCAATATGAATATCTGATGATGTGCATGTATTTCCAGGATGACAATAAAACAATTACAGATGTGAGCAGGTGCGGGCAGCCCACTGTGCCCAATATTGAATCTGCAAAAATTTGTTGCACTGATGTGAAGAGCCTATTGAAAATTAAACTTGTTAGAATTGACAATGTTCGTATCACCGATAAGAATAATTATTATAAGATTACAGATATGTTTTCAGGTTTATTTTTTGTTTAGATTATGAAGTTGTTAGAGCATATAATCACAGAATATGTGGCAGATATTATTATAGTGATGGCCCATATGTTGCTGAGTACATATACAGGGACAAGACTGAAGTGTTTGTAACAGCAGAGCTTGAAAAATACAGAAACATAAAATCAATAAAACATCTCATACATCCAAATTGTTGCAGGTTGTCTTATCTTATAGAGGTTTGTTCTGAGTACAATTATATCTTATCAATTATGAACAGCTCTGCTGCATGTTGTGATGATGAATATCTAGTCCCTAAACCTAACAGAGCTGTGCAGTGATGTTGTTATTGGGAACAGGATTCAAATCCTACACAGATTTATGGATAGGAGTGAAGAATTAATTTTTGCCATGAAATTATATCTAGATACTCAATATCCCTGTGCAATAATGCTGTTATTGGGAACAGGATTCAAATCCTACACAGATACAGATTCTTGCTGAGCTTAATAGGTGATTGTCATGGAAGATACTCAATATTTCTGCTGTTATTAGGTACAAAATTCAATTACACAGACACAGATATAATATCTAGATAAATAATAATGCATACAGAACTGTGGTTTCTATAAATCTATACTCAATATCCCTATACCTGACAGCTGTGCGGTGATGCTGTTATTGGGAACAAGATTCAAATCCCACACAGAAACAGATTTTTGCTGGGCTTAGAACTATTATGGATAGGTGATTGCCATGAAATAATATCCCTATACCTGACAGAGCTGTGCAGTGATGCTGTTATTGGGAACAATTTTTAACAGAGCTGTGGTTTCCATAAATCTATACTCAATATCCCTATACCTGACAGAGCTGTGCAGTGATGCTGTTATTGGAACAGGATTCAAATATACAGATCCTTGCTAAACTTAGAACTATGCCATGAACAAAACTGTGCGGTGATATAATTATTGGGAACAAGCTTCAAATCCCCGCACAAATACAGATTCTTGCTGAGCTTAGAGTGAAGATACCAGTGATATAATTATTGGGAACAGGATTCAAATTTTGGAACTATTATGGATAGGTGATTACCATGAAGATACTGAATATTTTTGTTATTAGGTACAAGATTCAATTATACAGTTACAAAAATATTTATTAACAGAGCTGTGCGGTGATGTTGTTAATGGGAACAGGATTCAAATCCTACACAGATACAGAGCCTTGGAATTATTATGGATAGGTGATTGCCATGAAGATAGAAACTCAATATCCCTTTACATGACAGAGCTGTGCAATAATGTTATTATTGGGAATTGGAACTTAGGTACAAGATTCAATTACACAGATACAGACACGGAAATAATATCTAGATAATAATTTTTAACAGAGCTGTAGTTTCCATAAATTTATACTCAATATCCTATACCGTGCAGTGATGCTGTTATTGGGAACAAGCTTCAAATCTCACACAGATATAGAGCTTTGGAATTATTATAGATAGGTGATTGCCATGAGGATAGATATTAGACACAGACACAGAAATAATATTTATCAATAAATTTATAATATCCCTATACCTGACAAAACTATGCAGTGATGCTGTTATTGGGAACAGGATTCAAATCATGGATAGGTGATTGTCATGAGGATAGATATTAGATACAGACACAGAAATAATATTTTCCATAAATCTATACTCAATATCCCTATACCTGACAGAGCTGTGCGGTGATGTTGTTATTGGGAACAGGATTCAAATCATGGATAGGTGATTGTCATGAGGATAGATATTAGATACAGACACAGAAACAATATTTTCCATAAATCTATACTCAATATTCTTATACCTGACAGAGCTGTGCGGTGATGTTGTTATTGGGAACAGGATTCAAATCATGGATAGGTGATTGTCATGAGGATAGATATTAGATACAGACACAGAAATAATATTTTCCATCAATCTATACTCAATATCCTCATACCTGACAGAACTGTGTGGTTAATATTATTAGGAACAAGCTTTAAATCTTACACAGATATAGAGCGGAATTATTATGGATAGGTGATTGCCATGAGGATAGATACTCAATATCTCTGCTGTTATTGGACACAAACACAGAGAATGAAATAATATTTAATAACATAAATCTATACTCAATATCCCTATACCTAACAGAGCTGTGTAGTGATGCTGTTATTGGGAACAGGATTCAAATCATGGATAGGTGATTGCCATGAGGATAGATATTAGATATAGATATAGAAATAATATTTATCCATAAATCTATACTCGATATCCCTATATTTAATAGAGCTGTGTAGTGATGCTGTTATTGGGAACAGGATTCAAATCATGGATAGGTGATTGTCCTATACCTAACAAAGCTGTGCGGTGATATAATTATTGGGAACAGGATTCAAATCTTACACAGATACAGAGCGGAATTATTATGGATAGGTGATTGTCATGAAGATAGATATTAGACACAAACACAAACAGATACAGAGCCTTGCCGAGCTTGGAATTATTATAGATAGGTAATTGTCATAAAGAACACAGAGAATGAAATAATATCTAGTAAATACATTTTTGTAAATCTATACTCAATATCCTTTTGACAGAGCTGTGCGGTCATTGTTATTTTGAACAGGATTCAAATCATGGATAAGTGATTGCCATGAAGAGGTAAATAATATTTATCCATAAATCTATACTCAATATCCCTATACCTGACAGAGCTGTGCGGTGAAGCTGTTATTGAGAGGATTCAAATCCTACACAGATACAAATCCTTGCTGAGCTTAGAATTATTATAGATAGGTGTGTTATTGAGAACAGCATTCAAATCCTACACGGATACAAATCCTTGCTGTGCTTAGAATTATTATGGATAAGTGATTGTCATGAAGATAGATATCAGATACAAATTTTATAAATCTATACTTAATATCCCTATACCTGACAGAGCTGTGTGGTGATGCTGTTATTGGGAACAAGCTTTAATACTGAGCTTAGAATTATTATAGATAGGTGATTGCCATGAAGATAGATATTAGACACAAACACAGAGAATGAAATCATAAATCTATACTCAATATCCCTATACCTGACAGAGCTGTGTGGTGATGCTGTTATTGGGAACAAGCTTCAATGTTGAGCTTGGAATTATTATGGATAAGTGATTGCCATGAAGATAGATATTAGACACAAATTTTATAAATCTATACTCAATATCCCTATATCTTACAGAGCTGTGCGGTGATGCTGTTATTGGGAACAAGCTTTAATACTGAGCTTGGAATTATTATAGATAGGCATGAAGATAGATATTAGATACAGACACAGAAAATAAAATAATATTTAGTATTAATTCTATACTTAATATCCCTATCTCTAACAATTACAAATTCCACACAGATACAGAGCCTTGCTGAGCTTGGAATTATTATGGACAGGTGATTACTATGGAAATAACATCTAATAGAGCCTTGCTGATATTTCTACAGCATGGAACTGTTATGAATCCCTAACAGAGCTGTGTTGTGTAGGTACAAATCTCACACATAGATATAGAGCCTTGTTGATATTGTTATTGTCATAATCCCTATCTCTAACAGAGCTGTGTTGTGTAGGCTGCCTTGAAAATATTATTTACCCTTGCTGATATGTTATGGATAACATGTGAATAATACATACCCTAATAATCTGATTCTGATATTTTCCACCATTGTTCCTTTATAAACGTTTCAACATACGTTCCAGCAAAACTGGAACATATTTGACACCTGACAAACAAATAGGAACCCCTTGACTGATCAATGACTTCTTGGATTACAGTGTCATCTTTAATATTTCATATTAAATTTCATAGAAAGAAATTGTTTTAATAGGGCGCAAATAACTTTACGGGGCGCCATGGCATTCTCTTTAACCTTTTTGTTTACTATAGATCATTTGGCTACCAGGGCCGACTCCCGCCGCCCCATAGCTATGGCTCTGAACTTGGACTATAAGAATAGCAGATATTGCGAGCGAAGCGAGCAAGAACATTTTACGAAATGTATTGTTATTTGTATAAAATTTGAAATGGATGGGGGCTATTGCCCCTTGCAAGTCCCCTTGGCCGTATGTAAGAAAAATGCAAGGAACACGTAAAAACTAATTCCATCATGAGTATTCAATTGTCCTCCTATTTTTAGATTCTCCAAACTTGTTTTTTTACTTCAATGTTTGCTTCCCCTAGAATGGACTTCCGTCCAACGTCGGGGGGTCGGGACAATGCCCCATACCCCCTGTGGTT
This sequence comes from Lepisma saccharinum, assembly GCF_977018435.1. Classification (NCBI taxonomy): domain Eukaryota; kingdom Metazoa; phylum Arthropoda; class Insecta; order Zygentoma; family Lepismatidae; genus Lepisma; species Lepisma saccharinum. The sequence continues at coordinate 28,885,945 of NC_139254.1, forward strand.
GCGGCACTGTTTGTGAGTGTCTCTTCATCAATTTCACGTCGTCAGTCATTGTTACCATTAGCTAGAAGTGTCAGAAAAGCAACGCTAAGTAACAAAAATCAAATATCAACTCCCTCTCTCTCTCACATGAATCAAAAATTTAAGCAGTTCCAAGTTCATAGCAACACATCCAAGAAAAACATCCGACACCTTTAGGTACCTTTAATACAAGACTCTCAAAATGTCACAACTCTTCTAGATACTGAAAATTGCGAAATCATTTTCCGAAGTCTGAATCTGGAAGGGAATTCTCCCCTTCCCCCAATCATGATATGACATTATAGGGAATCCCACACACCCTAATAATTCACAAAATCAATAAGTGCCTTTGTTATGTTGCTAGAGTAACACATTACATAATTGTAAAGATTATTGAGAATTTCAGGTAGGAATGTGTTCTGTATTTTTCACAGGTGGGGCAAAGCAGGCTCTCAGGGGGGGCAGTTGCCCCCTGCCCCCCTCTAGCTACTGGCCTGTTTTGCCCCCGATCCCGGTCCCTACTTTTCGGGATCGGGGGTAATAGCCCCCTTTTTCCGTCACTGTTGAAGTAGGTTAGGATTCATATTCATCTAAATTTCAAGAAACTAAATATTATTGAATTACTATCCTCGTCCTGGAAAAATCAGGGTGAAATATTTCCTGCTGCCTGAACAGTTTATATGGCAGAAAACAACCTGCAGTGTCATAATAAATTCTCCAGATCAATTTATCTTTCCAAGTACAAAATTATGTTACCAAAAGTAACCATCTGCGCTTCATTCAGTTATAATTGATGTCTGAAAATATATGAACTCTTAAATTGACTGAAAATATTTATAAATCACAATTGAATGAAATGAAATACTTTAAATATTACCTAAAAAATAATGTGTTGATCAATGTGTTAATGTGATAATGTGATAATGTGTTATAATATTGATAAAATATCGTCATTAATAGAGATTAATTGTAAAATACACAACTTGCTCATATTGTCCACATAAATTAGTAGTGTAAGTTGATTGTTTCTACGTCGTACTTGGTACGAGTCCTTTTTTATCCTCTTTTTTTATCAATTGAATATCAGTTTTTGACATATTTTGACAATTTTTTGTCGATGTTTTAGTGCAATTTTCAATTTTTCCCACCTCGTACTTGGTACGAATGCCACGATCTTACGTGATATAACTTAACCTATTCATTTTTTTTATTACGTGCTAAACTACACGAGAGCCTCTACGTGAGTAGTATAATTGGCTATAGGATAAGCACCACTTATAAGTGTAGGAAAGAAGAGGTTATTTGATTGAACAGCCCGATTTGCTTATACTTAAAACAATAGCAAGGGGGGCTTATACCCCAATTCTTCAGGTGTGATATGCTCTGATTTTTAAGAAATTCTGGATTCTAGTGTAGAAAGGATGAGCCCCCTCAGATTGATTTGCCCATACTTATAAAAGGCACTTCTGTGAGATTGTTGTCCATAAATTTGTTAAAAATATGCCCCTCTTGATATTTTTTTGGCTATACTTAAAACTAAGCCACCCACACCCACATACATACCCATACCAACCCACACATATTTACTTCCGGTTTAAGTTCAATTGGATACCAGGTTCAATTTGCATATCTAATATTAAAACAATGTAATATGCAGAGCCCCTCTAGAATTGCTCTGTGACCCTCTCATTTTTACATCATATGTTTGCATGTTTCAAGTGATTCTCAGTATTTATGCTATTGAGATCAAAGTGATTAATGTGCACAATTCCCGAGTATTGAAGTTTTGCATGCAAAGCAAAATTGCATCAGCCAGGTAATTTTAATAAAAGCTCTCAGGAAATTCTCGTGAAAAATATGACACCTCGGGAATTTTCTGTAAAAAAGCCCTCGGGAATTTCTCGTAAAAACAAAATTCATGGGAAATTTCTGTTGTTTTTTTTCTTCTCGGCCCGGCTTAGGGTATATAAAGAGATTTTGCATTGCATCAGCCATTATTGTGAGAGTGGCTGAGGAGTACAGATGTGTTGTTACAGTGCTTCTCATGCTACAGGCCTGTTTGTTTTAATATAAAATATTTCTTATTATTCAATTTCTGATATATTGAACAAAAGGGCTTATATTTTGTATAAAAAATCTGATATTTGTTACATCCAGCTTGATTGTTGTAATCCACTCTTATTTAGAGTCAGACTTATATCTGTCCCAGCCTGTTATACAAAAATCAATACATAACACAGTGCTAGGTCATTGCCATTCTAGACATGCATGTCCGTGCAGGTATTTGCGGAAGGTCAGTGTGAATCAATATTTATTCTCTTTTTCCACTTGTAGGCTATTGGCTTTACAACCTGTCATAATAAGCATAGAGTTTTGATTTAAAACCCAAAAAATTTTATATAATAAACCGAGGATAAAAATTAATAATATTAACATATTAAATATACACACACACATACAAAGCACACTGCTGAACCCAACTGATATTTTTTATTAAGCATAGAATTTTGATTTGACCCCAAGAAATTTTATATAATAAAGCAACAACAAAAATGCCGAATCAAAAATATTGTAATCAATGCAATAAGAATATATCCAGCCCCAATTGGGCCAGACACCAAAGAAATTGTAACCCAAACAAATACAGAACTCCCATAAAAATATGCCCCAAATGTAATAGAAAATATAGCATGGAATATTTCACATATAAACATAAAGATACTTGCTCTGCACAGTCATCAACATTTCCAAACAAAATTGATTGGAAATATTTGTGTGATTGCCCTGTATAGCTTGGATTGCAAGGCTAAGTTTTGCAATTTTCTAGACCAGGAACTTGACCCTGTGCACCAGAAACAGGCCATAAGATGTTTATCTACAAATTATGCAAATATAATGGAGCATATAATATATTTTACAATTTTGATAACAGAAGATGATGAAAAATATAATATTGTTCCCCTATTACCCAGGCTGTGCTCAAATATTCAATATGAATATCTGATGATGTGCATGTATTTCCAGGATGACAATAAAACAATTACAGATGTGAGCAGGTGCGGGCAGCCCACTGTGCCCAATATTGAATCTGCAAAAATTTGTTGCACTGATGTGAAGAGCCTATTGAAAATTAAACTTGTTAGAATTGACAATGTTCGTATCACCGATAAGAATAATTATTATAAGATTACAGATATGTTTTCAGGTTTACTTTGTTTAGATTATGAAGTTGTTAGAGCATATAATCACAGAATATGTGGCAGATATTATTATAGTGATGGCCCATATGTTGCTGAGTACATATACAGGGACAAGACTGAAGTGTTTGTAACAGCAGAGCTTGAAAAATACAGAAACATAAAATCAATAAAACATCTCATACATCCAAATTGTTGCAGGTTGTCTTATCTTATAGAGGTTTGTTCTGAGTACAATTATATCTTATCAATTATGAACAGCTCTGCTGCATGTTGTGATGATGAATATCTAGTCCCTAAACCTAACAGAGCTGTGCAGTGATGTTGTTATTGGGAACAGGATTCAAATCCTACACAGATTTATGGATAGGAGTGAAGAATTAATTTTTGCCATGAAATTATATCTAGATACTCAATATCCCTGTGCAATAATGCTGTTATTGGGAACAGGATTCAAATCCTACACAGATACAGATTCTTGCTGAGCTTAATAGGTGATTGTCATGGAAGATACTCAATATTTCTGCTGTTATTAGGTACAAAATTCAATTACACAGACACAGATATAATATCTAGATAAATAATAATGCATACAGAACTGTGGTTTCTATAAATCTATACTCAATATCCCTATACCTGACAGCTGTGCGGTGATGCTGTTATTGGGAACAAGATTCAAATCCCACACAGAAACAGATTTTTGCTGGGCTTAGAACTATTATGGATAGGTGATTGCCATGAAATAATATCCCTATACCTGACAGAGCTGTGCAGTGATGCTGTTATTGGGAACAATTTTTAACAGAGCTGTGGTTTCCATAAATCTATACTCAATATCCCTATACCTGACAGAGCTGTGCAGTGATGCTGTTATTGGAACAGGATTCAAATATACAGATCCTTGCTAAACTTAGAACTATGCCATGAACAAAACTGTGCGGTGATATAATTATTGGGAACAAGCTTCAAATCCCCGCACAAATACAGATTCTTGCTGAGCTTAGAGTGAAGATACCAGTGATATAATTATTGGGAACAGGATTCAAATTTTGGAACTATTATGGATAGGTGATTACCATGAAGATACTGAATATTTTTGTTATTAGGTACAAGATTCAATTATACAGTTACAAAAATATTTATTAACAGAGCTGTGCGGTGATGTTGTTAATGGGAACAGGATTCAAATCCTACACAGATACAGAGCCTTGGAATTATTATGGATAGGTGATTGCCATGAAGATAGAAACTCAATATCCCTTTACATGACAGAGCTGTGCAATAATGTTATTATTGGGAATTGGAACTTAGGTACAAGATTCAATTACACAGATACAGACACGGAAATAATATCTAGATAATAATTTTTAACAGAGCTGTAGTTTCCATAAATTTATACTCAATATCCTATACCGTGCAGTGATGCTGTTATTGGGAACAAGCTTCAAATCTCACACAGATATAGAGCTTTGGAATTATTATAGATAGGTGATTGCCATGAGGATAGATATTAGACACAGACACAGAAATAATATTTATCAATAAATTTATAATATCCCTATACCTGACAAAACTATGCAGTGATGCTGTTATTGGGAACAGGATTCAAATCATGGATAGGTGATTGTCATGAGGATAGATATTAGATACAGACACAGAAATAATATTTTCCATAAATCTATACTCAATATCCCTATACCTGACAGAGCTGTGCGGTGATGTTGTTATTGGGAACAGGATTCAAATCATGGATAGGTGATTGTCATGAGGATAGATATTAGATACAGACACAGAAACAATATTTTCCATAAATCTATACTCAATATTCTTATACCTGACAGAGCTGTGCGGTGATGTTGTTATTGGGAACAGGATTCAAATCATGGATAGGTGATTGTCATGAGGATAGATATTAGATACAGACACAGAAATAATATTTTCCATCAATCTATACTCAATATCCTTATACCTGACAGAACTGTGTGGTTAATATTATTAGGAACAAGCTTTAAATCTTACACAGATATAGAGCGGAATTATTATGGATAGGTGATTGCCATGAGGATAGATACTCAATATCTCTGCTGTTATTGGACACAAACACAGAGAATGAAATAATATTTAATAACATAAATCTATACTCAATATCCCTATACCTAACAGAGCTGTGTAGTGATGCTGTTATTGGGAACAGGATTCAAATCATGGATAGGTGATTGCCATGAGGATAGATATTAGATATAGATATAGAAATAATATTTATCCATAAATCTATACTCGATATCCCTATATTTAATAGAGCTGTGTAGTGATGCTGTTATTGGGAACAGGATTCAAATCATGGATAGGTGATTGTCCTATACCTAACAAAGCTGTGCGGTGATATAATTATTGGGAACAGGATTCAAATCTTACACAGATACAGAGCGGAATTATTATGGATAGGTGATTGTCATGAAGATAGATATTAGACACAAACACAAACAGATACAGAGCCTTGCCGAGCTTGGAATTATTATAGATAGGTAATTGTCATAAAGAACACAGAGAATGAAATAATATCTAGTAAATACATTTTTGTAAATCTATACTCAATATCCTTTTGACAGAGCTGTGCGGTCATTGTTATTGGGAACAGGATTCAAATCATGGATAAGTGATTGCCATGAAGAGGTAAATAATATTTATCCATAAATCTATACTCAATATCCCTATACCTGACAGAGCTGTGCGGTGAAGCTGTTATTCAGAGGATTCAAATCCTACACAGATACAAATCCTTGCTGAGCTTAGAATTATTATAGATAGGTGTGTTATTGAGAACAGCATTCAAATCCTACACGGATACAAATCCTTGCTGTGCTTAGAATTATTATGGATAAGTGATTGTCATGAAGATAGATATCAGATACAAATTTTATAAATCTATACTTAATATCCCTATACCTGACAGAGCTGTGTGGTGATGCTGTTATTGGGAACAAGCTTTAATACTGAGCTTAGAATTATTATAGATAGGTGATTGCCATGAAGATAGATATTAGACACAAACACAGAGAATGAAATCATAAATCTATACTCAATATCCCTATACCTGACAGAGCTGTGTGGTGATGCTGTTATTGGGAACAAGCTTCAATGTTGAGCTTGGAATTATTATGGATAAGTGATTGCCATGAAGATAGATATTAGACACAAATTTTATAAATCTATACTCAATATCCCTATATCTTACAGAGCTGTGCGGTGATGCTGTTATTGGGAACAAGCTTTAATACTGAGCTTGGAATTATTATAGATAGGCATGAAGATAGATATTAGATACAGACACAGAAAATAAAATAATATTTAGTATTAATTCTATACTTAATATCCCTATCTCTAACAATTACAAATTCCACACAGATACAGAGCCTTGCTGAGCTTGGAATTATTATGGACAGGTGATTACTATGGAAATAACATCTAATAGAGCCTTGCTGATATTTCTACAGCATGGAACTGTTATGAATCCCTAACAGAGCTGTGTTGTGTAGGTACAAATCTCACACATAGATATAGAGCCTTGTTGATATTGTTATTGTCATAATCCCTATCTCTAACAGAGCTGTGTTGTGTAGGCTGCCTTGAAAATATTATTTACCCTTGCTGATATGTTATGGATAACATGTGAATAATACATACCCTAATAATCTGATTCTTATATTTTCCACCATTGTTCCTTTATAAACGTTTCAACATACGTTCCAGCAAAACTGGAACATATTTGACACCTGACAAACAAATAGGAACCCCTTGACTGATCAATGACTTCTTGGATTACAGTGTCATCTTTAATATTTCATATTAAATTTCATAGAAAGAAATTGTTTTAATAGGGCGCAAATAACTTTACGGGGCGCCATGGCATTCTCTTTAACCTTTTTGTTTACTATAGATCATTTGGCTACCAGGGCCGACTCCCGCTGCCCCATAGCTATGGCTCTGAACTTGGACTATAAGAATAGCAGATATTGCGAGCGAAGCGAGCAAGAACATTTTACGAAATGTATTGTTATTTGTATAAAATTTGAAATGGATGGGGGCTATTGCCCCTTGCAAGTCCCCTTGGCCGTATGTAAGAAAAATGCAAGGAACACGTAAAAACTAATTCCATCATGAGTATTCAATTGTCCTCCTATTTTTAGATTCTCCAAACTTGTTTTTTTACTTCAATGTTTGCTTCCCCTAGAATGGACTTCCGTCCAACGTCGGGGGGTCGGGACAATGCCCCATACCCCCTGTGGTTGCGGCACTGTTTGTGAGTGTCTCTTCATCAATTTCACGTCGTCAGTTATTGTTACCATTAGCTAGAAGTGTCAGAAAAGCAACGCTAAGTAACAAAAATCAAATATCAAATCCCTCTCTCTCTCACATGAATCAAAAATTTAAGCAGTTCCAAGTTCATAGCAACACATCCAAGAAAAACATCCGACACCTTTAGGTACCTTTAATACAAGACTCTCAAAATGTCACAACTCTTCTAGATACTGAAAATTGCGAAATCATTTTCCGAAGTCTGAATCTGGAAGGGAATTCTCCCCTTCCCCCAATCATGATATGACATTATATGGAATCCCACACACCCTAATAATTCACAAAATCAATAAGTGCCTTTGTTAAGTTGCTAGAGTAACACATTACATAATTGTAAAGATTATTGAGAATTTCAGGTAGGAATGTGTTCTGTATTTTTCACAGGTGGGGCAAAGCAGGCTCTCAGGGGGGGCAGTTGCCCCCTGCCCCCCTCTAGCTACTGGCCTGTTTTGCCCCCGATCCCGGTCCCTACTTTTCGGGATCGGGGGTAATAGCCCCCTTTTTCCGTCACTGTTGAAGTAGGTTAGGATTCATATTCATCTAAATTTCAAGAAACTAAATATTATTGAATTACTATCCTCGTCCTGGAAAAATCAGGGTGAAATATTTCCTGCTGCCTGAACAGTTTATATAGCAGAAAACAACCTGCAGTGTCATAATAAATTCTCCAGATCAATTTATCTTTCCAAGTACAAAATTATGTTACCAAAAGTAACCATCTGCGCTTCATTCAGTTATAATTGATGTCTGAAAATATATGAACTCTTAAATTGACTGAAAATATTTATAAATCACAATTGATTGAAATGAAATACTTTAAATATTACCTAAAAAATAATGTGTTGATCAATGTGTTAATGTGATAATGTGATAATGTGTTATAATATTGATAAAATATCGTCATTAATAGAGATTAATTGTAAAATACACAACTTGCTCATATTGTCCACATAAATTAGTAGTGTAAGTTGATTGTTTCTACGTCGTACTTGGTACGAGTCCTTTTTTATCCTCTTTTTTTATCAATTGAATATCAGTTTTTGACATATTTTGACAATTTTTTGTCGATGTTTTAGTGCAATTTTCAATTTTTCCCACCTCGTACTTGGTACGAATGCCACGATCTTACGTGATATAACTTAACCTATTCATTTTTTTTATTACGTGCTAAACTACACGAGAGCCTCTACGTGAGTAGTATAATTGGCTATAGGATAAGCACCACTTATAAGTGTAGGAAAGAAGAGGTTATTTGATTGAACAGCCCGATTTGCTTATACTTAAAACAATAGCAAGGGGGGCTTATACCCCAATTCTTCAGGTGTGATATGCTCTGATTTTTAAGAAATTCTGGATTCTAGTGTAGAAAGGATGAGCCCCCTCAGATTGATTTGCCCATACTTATAAAAGGCACTTCTGTGAGATTGTTGTCCATAAATTTGTTAAAAATATGCCCCTCTTGATATTTTTTTGGCTATACTTAAAACTAAGCCACCCACACCCACATACATACCCATACCAACCCACACATATTTACTTCCGGTTTAAGTTCAATTGGATACCAGGTTCAATTTGCATATCTAATATTAAAACAATGTAATATGCAGAGCCCCTCTAGAATTGCTCTGTGACCCTCTCATTTTTACATCATATGTTTGCATGTTTCAAGTGATTCTCAGTATTTATGCTATTGAGATCAAAGTGATTAATGTGCACAATTCCCGAGTATTGAAGTTTTGCATGCAAAGCAAAATTGCATCAGCCAGGTAATTTTAATAAAAGCTCTCAGGAAATTCTCGTGAAAAATATGACACCTCGGGAATTTTCTGTAAAAAAGCCCTCGGGAATTTCTCGTAAAAACAAAATTCATGGGAAATTTCTGTTGTTTTTTTTCTTCTCGGCCCGGCTTAGGGTATATAAAGAGATTTTGCATTGCATCAGCCATTATTGTGAGAGTGGCTGAGGAGTACAGATGTGTTGTTACAGTGCTTCTCATGCTACAGGCGTGTTTGTTTTAATATAAAATATTTCTTATTATTCAATTTCTGATATATTGAACAAAAGGGCTTATATTTTGTATAAAAAATCTGATATTTGTTACATCCAGCTTGATTGTTGTAATCCACTCTTATTTAGAGTCAGACTTATATCTGTCCCAGCCTGTTATACAAAAATCAATACATAACACAGTGCTAGGTCATTGCCATTCTAGACATGCATGTCCGTGCAGGTATTTGCGGAAGGTCAGTGTGAATCAATATTTATTCTCTTTTTCCACTTGTAGGCTATTGGCTTTACAACCTGTCATAATAAGCATAGAGTTTTGATTTAAAACCCAAAAAATTTTATATAATAAACCGAGGATAAAAATTAATAATATTAACATATTAAATATACACACACACATACAAAGCACACTGCTGAACCCAACTGATATTTTTTATTAAGCATAGAATTTTGATTTGACCCCAAGAAATTTTATATAATAAAGCAACAACAAAAATGCCGAATCAAAAATATTGTAATCAATGCAATAAGAATATATCCAGCCCCAATTGGGCCAGACACCAAAGAAATTGTAACCCAAACAAATACAGAACTCCCACAAAAATATGCCCCAAATGTAATAGAAAATATAGCATGGAATATTTCACATATAAACATAAAGATACTTGCTCTGCACAGTCATCAACATTTCCAAACAAAATTGATTGGAAATATTTGTGTGATTGCCCTGTATAGCTTGGATTGCAAGGCTAAGTTTTGCAATTTTCTAGACCAGGAACTTGACCCTGTGCACCAGAAACAGGCCATAAGATGTTTATCTACAAATTATGCAAATATAATGGAGCATATAATATATTTTACAATTTTGATAACAGAAGATGATGAAAAATATAATATTGTTCCCCTATTACCCAGGCTGTGCTCAAATATTCAATATGAATATCTGATGATGTGCATGTATTTCCAGGATGACAATAAAACAATTACAGATGTGAGCAGGTGCGGGCAGCCCACTGTGCCCAATATTGAATCTGCAAAAATTTGTTGCACTGATGTGAAGAGCCTATTGAAAATTAAACTTGTTAGAATTGACAATGTTCGTATCACCGATAAGAATAATTATTATAAGATTACAGATATGTTTTCAGGTTTATTTTTTGTTTAGATTATGAAGTTGTTAGAGCATATAATCACAGAATATGTGGCAGATATTATTATAGTGATGGCCCATATGTTGCTGAGTACATATACAGGGACAAGACTGAAGTGTTTGTAACAGCAGAGCTTGAAAAATACAGAAACATAAAATCAATAAAACATCTCATACATCCAAATTGTTGCAGGTTGTCTTATCTTATAGAGGTTTGTTCTGAGTACAATTATATCTTATCAATTATGAACAGCTCTGCTGCATGTTGTGATGATGAATATCTAGTCCCTAAACCTAACAGAGCTGTGCAGTGATGTTGTTATTGGGAACAGGATTCAAATCCTACACAGATTTATGGATAGGAGTGAAGAATTAATTTTTGCCATGAAATTATATCTAGATACTCAATATCCCTGTGCAATAATGCTGTTATTGGGAACAGGATTCAAATCCTACACAGATACAGATTCTTGCTGAGCTTAATAGGTGATTGTCATGGAAGATACTCAATATTTCTGCTGTTATTAGGTACAAAATTCAATTACACAGACACAGATATAATATCTAGATAAATAATAATGCATACAGAACTGTGGTTTCTATAAATCTATACTCAATATCCCTATACCTGACAGCTGTGCGGTGATGCTGTTATTGGGAACAAGATTCAAATCCCACACAGAAACAGATTTTTGCTGGGCTTAGAACTATTATGGATAGGTGATTGCCATGAAATAATATCCCTATACCTGACAGAGCTGTGCAGTGATGCTGTTATTGGGAACAATTTTTAACAGAGCTGTGGTTTCCATAAATCTATACTCAATATCCCTATACCTGACAGAGCTGTGCAGTGATGCTGTTATTGGAACAGGATTCAAATATACAGATCCTTGCTAAACTTAGAACTATGCCATGAACAAAACTGTGCGGTGATATAATTATTGGGAACAAGCTTCAAATCCCCGCACAAATACAGATTCTTGCTGAGCTTAGAGTGAAGATACCAGTGATATAATTATTGGGAACAGGATTCAAATTTTGGAACTATTATGGATAGGTGATTACCATGAAGATACTGAATATTTTTGTTATTAGGTACAAGATTCAATTATACAGTTACAAAAATATTTATTAACAGAGCTGTGCGGTGATGTTGTTAATGGGAACAGGATTCAAATCCTACACAGATACAGAGCCTTGGAATTATTATGGATAGGTGATTGCCATGAAGATAGAAACTCAATATCCCTTTACATGACAGAGCTGTGCAATAATGTTATTATTGGGAATTGGAACTTAGGTACAAGATTCAATTACACAGATACAGACACGGAAATAATATCTAGATAATAATTTTTAACAGAGCTGTAGTTTCCATAAATTTATACTCAATATCCTATACCGTGCAGTGATGCTGTTATTGGGAACAAGCTTCAAATCTCACACAGATATAGAGCTTTGGAATTATTATAGATAGGTGATTGCCATGAGGATAGATATTAGACACAGACACAGAAATAATATTTATCAATAAATTTATAATATCCCTATACCTGACAAAACTATGCAGTGATGCTGTTATTGGGAACAGGATTCAAATCATGGATAGGTGATTGTCATGAGGATAGATATTAGATACAGACACAGAAATAATATTTTCCATAAATCTATACTCAATATCCCTATACCTGACAGAGCTGTGCGGTGATGTTGTTATTGGGAACAGGATTCAAATCATGGATAGGTGATTGTCATGAGGATAGATATTAGATACAGACACAGAAACAATATTTTCCATAAATCTATACTCAATATTCTTATACCTGACAGAGCTGTGCGGTGATGTTGTTATTGGGAACAGGATTCAAATCATGGATAGGTGATTGTCATGAGGATAGATATTAGATACAGACACAGAAATAATATTTTCCATCAATCTATACTCAATATCCTCATACCTGACAGAACTGTGTGGTTAATATTATTAGGAACAAGCTTTAAATCTTACACAGATATAGAGCGGAATTATTATGGATAGGTGATTGCCATGAGGATAGATACTCAATATCTCTGCTGTTATTGGACACAAACACAGAGAATGAAATAATATTTAATAACATAAATCTATACTCAATATCCCTATACCTAACAGAGCTGTGTAGTGATGCTGTTATTGGGAACAGGATTCAAATCATGGATAGGTGATTGCCATGAGGATAGATATTAGATATAGATATAGAAATAATATTTATCCATAAATCTATACTCGATATCCCTATATTTAATAGAGCTGTGTAGTGATGCTGTTATTGGGAACAGGATTCAAATCATGGATAGGTGATTGTCCTATACCTAACAAAGCTGTGCGGTGATATAATTATTGGGAACAGGATTCAAATCTTACACAGATACAGAGCGGAATTATTATGGATAGGTGATTGTCATGAAGATAGATATTAGACACAAACACAAACAGATACAGAGCCTTGCCGAGCTTGGAATTATTATAGATAGGTAATTGTCATAAAGAACACAGAGAATGAAATAATATCTAGTAAATAAATTTTTGTAAATCTATACTCAATATCCTTTTGACAGAGCTGTGCGGTCATTGTTATTTTGAACAGGATTCAAATCATGGATAAGTGATTGCCATGAAGAGGTAAATAATATTTATCCATAAATCTATACTCAATATCCCTATACCTGACAGAGCTGTGCGGTGAAGCTGTTATTGAGAGGATTCAAATCCTACACAGATACAAATCCTTGCTGAGCTTAGAATTATTATAGATAGGTGTGTTATTGAGAACAGCATTCAAATCCTACACGGATACAAATCCTTGCTGTGCTTAGAATTATTATGGATAAGTGATTGTCATGAAGATAGATATCAGATACAAATTTTATAAATCTATACTTAATATCCCTATACCTGACAGAGCTGTGTGGTGATGCTGTTATTGGGAACAAGCTTTAATACTGAGCTTAGAATTATTATAGATAGGTGATTGCCATGAAGATAGATATTAGACACAAACACAGAGAATGAAATCATAAATCTATACTCAATATCCCTATACCTGACAGAGCTGTGTGGTGATGCTGTTATTGGGAACAAGCTTCAATGTTGAGCTTGGAATTATTATGGATAAGTGATTGCCATGAAGATAGATATTAGACACAAATTTTATAAATCTATACTCAATATCCCTATATCTTACAGAGCTGTGCGGTGATGCTGTTATTGGGAACAAGCTTTAATACTGAGCTTGGAATTATTATAGATAGGCATGAAGATAGATATTAGATACAGACACAGAAAATAAAATAATATTTAGTATTAATTCTATACTTAATATCCCTATCTCTAACAATTACAAATTCCACACAGATACAGAGCCTTGCTGAGCTTGGAATTATTATGGACAGGTGATTACTATGGAAATAACATCTAATAGAGCCTTGCTGATATTTCTACAGCATGGAACTGTTATGAATCCCTAACAGAGCTGTGTTGTGTAGGTACAAATCTCACACATAGATATAGAGCCTTGTTGATATTGTTATTGTCATAATCCCTATCTCTAACAGAGCTGTGTTGTGTAGGCTGCCTTGAAAATATTATTTACCCTTGCTGATATGTTATGGATAACATGTGAATAATACATACCCTAATAATCTGATTCTGATATTTTCCACCATTGTTCCTTTATAAACGTTTCAACATACGTTCCAGCAAAACTGGAACATATTTGACACCTGACAAACAAATAGGAACCCCTTGACTGATCAATGACTTCTTGGATTACAGTGTCATCTTTAATATTTCATATTAAATTTCATAGAAAGAAATTGTTTTAATAGGGCGCAAATAACTTTACGGGGCGCCATGGCATTCTCTTTAACCTTTTTGTTTACTATAGATCATTTGGCTACCAGGGCCGACTCCCGCCGCCCCATAGCTATGGCTCTGAACTTGGACTATAAGAATAGCAGATATTGCGAGCGAAGCGAGCAAGAACATTTTACGAAATGTATTGTTATTTGTATAAAATTTGAAATGGATGGGGGCTATTGCCCCTTGCAAGTCCCCTTGGCCGTATGTAAGAAAAATGCAAGGAACACGTAAAAACTAATTCCATCATGAGTATTCAATTGTCCTCCTATTTTTAGATTCTCCAAACTTGTTTTTTTACTTCAATGTTTGCTTCCCCTAGAATGGACTTCCGTCCAACGTCGGGGGGTCGGGACAATGCCCCATACCCCCTGTGGTTGCGGCACTGTTTGTGAGTGTCTCTTCATCAATTTCACGTCGTCAGTCATTGTTACCATTAGCTAGAAGTGTCAGAAAAGCAACGCTAAGTAACAAAAATCAAATATCAACTCCCTCTCTCTCTCACATGAATCAAAAATTTAAGCAGTTCCAAGTTCATAGCAACACATCCAAGAAAAACATCCGACACCTTTAGGTACCTTTAATACAAGACTCTCAAAATGTCACAACTCTTCTAGATACTGAAAATTGCGAAATCATTTTCCGAAGTCTGAATCTGGAAGGGAATTCTCCCCTTCCCCCAATCATGATATGACATTATATGGAATCCCACACACCCTAATAATTCACAAAATCAATAAGTGCCTTTGTTATGTTGCTAGAGTAACACATTACATAATTGTAAAGATTATTGAGAATTTCAGGTAGGAATGTGTTCTGTATTTTTCACAGGTGGGGCAAAGCAGGCTCTCAGGGGGGGCAGTTGCCCCCTGCCCCCCTCTAGCTACTGGCCTGTTTTGCCCCCGATCCCGGTCCCTACTTTTCGGGATCGGGGGTAATAGCCCCCTTTTTCCGTCACTGTTGAAGTAGGTTAGGATTCATATTCATCTAAATTTCAAGAAACTAAATATTATTGAATTACTATCCTCGTCCTGGAAAAATCAGGGTGAAATATTTCCTGCTGCCTGAACAGTTTATATGGCAGAAAACAACCTGCAGTGTCATAATAAATTCTCCAGATCAATTTATCTTTCCAAGTACAAAATTATGTTACCAAAAGTAACCATCTGCGCTTCATTCAGTTATAATTGATGTCTGAAAATATATGAACTCTTAAATTGACTGAAAATATTTATAAATCACAATTGAATGAAATGAAATACTTTAAATATTACCTAAAAAATAATGTGTTGATCAATGTGTTAATGTGATAATGTGATAATGTGTTATAATATTGATAAAATATCGTCATTAATAGAGATTAATTGTAAAATACACAACTTGCTCATATTGTCCACATAAATTAGTAGTGTAAGTTGATTGTTTCTACGTCGTACTTGGTACGAGTCCTTTTTTATCCTCTTTTTTTATCAATTGAATATCAGTTTTTGACATATTTTGACAATTTTTTGTCGATGTTTTAGTGCAATTTTCAATTTTTCCCACCTCGTACTTGGTACGAATGCCACGATCTTACGTGATATAACTTAACCTATTCATTTTTTTTATTACGTGCTAAACTACACGAGAGCCTCTACGTGAGTAGTATAATTGGCTATAGGATAAGCACCACTTATAAGTGTAGGAAAGAAGAGGTTATTTGATTGAACAGCCCGATTTGCTTATACTTAAAACAATAGCAAGGGGGGCTTATACCCCAATTCTTCAGGTGTGATATGCTCTGATTTTTAAGAAATTCTGGATTCTAGTGTAGAAAGGATGAGCCCCCTCAGATTGATTTGCCCATACTTATAAAAGGCACTTCTGTGAGATTGTTGTCCATAAATTTGTTAAAAATATGCCCCTCTTGATATTTTTTTGGCTATACTTAAAACTAAGCCACCCACACCCACATACATACCCATACCAACCCACACATATTTACTTCCGGTTTAAGTTCAATTGGATACCAGGTTCAATTTGCATATCTAATATTAAAACAATGTAATATGCAGAGCCCCTCTAGAATTGCTCTGTGACCCTCTCATTTTTACATCATATGTTTGCATGTTTCAAGTGATTCTCAGTATTTATGCTATTGAGATCAAAGTGATTAATGTGCACAATTCCCGAGTATTGAAGTTTTGCATGCAAAGCAAAATTGCATCAGCCAGGTAATTTTAATAAAAGCTCTCAGGAAATTCTCGTGAAAAATATGACACCTCGGGAATTTTCTGTAAAAAAGCCCTCGGGAATTTCTCGTAAAAACAAAATTCATGGGAAATTTCTGTTGTTTTTTTTCTTCTCGGCCCGGCTTAGGGTATATAAAGAGATTTTGCATTGCATCAGCCATTATTGTGAGAGTGGCTGAGGAGTACAGATGTGTTGTTACAGTGCTTCTCATGCTACAGGCCTGTTTGTTTTAATATAAAATATTTCTTATTATTCAATTTCTGATATATTGAACAAAAGGGCTTATATTTTGTATAAAAAATCTGATATTTGTTACATCCAGCTTGATTGTTGTAATCCACTCTTATTTAGAGTCAGACTTATATCTGTCCCAGCCTGTTATACAAAAATCAATACATAACACAGTGCTAGGTCATTGCCATTCTAGACATGCATGTCCGTGCAGGTATTTGCGGAAGGTCAGTGTGAATCAATATTTATTCTCTTTTTCCACTTGTAGGCTATTGGCTTTACAACCTGTCATAATAAGCATAGAGTTTTGATTTAAAACCCAAAAAATTTTATATAATAAACCGAGGATAAAAATTAATAATATTAACATATTAAATATACACACACACATACAAAGCACACTGCTGAACCCAACTGATATTTTTTATTAAGCATAGAATTTTGATTTGACCCCAAGAAATTTTATATAATAAAGCAACAACAAAAATGCCGAATCAAAAATATTGTAATCAATGCAATAAGAATATATCCAGCCCCAATTGGGCCAGACACCAAAGAAATTGTAACCCAAACAAATACAGAACTCCCATAAAAATATGCCCCAAATGTAATAGAAAATATAGCATGGAATATTTCACATATAAACATAAAGATACTTGCTCTGCACAGTCATCAACATTTCCAAACAAAATTGATTGGAAATATTTGTGTGATTGCCCTGTATAGCTTGGATTGCAAGGCTAAGTTTTGCAATTTTCTAGACCAGGAACTTGACCCTGTGCACCAGAAACAGGCCATAAGATGTTTATCTACAAATTATGCAAATATAATGGAGCATATAATATATTTTACAATTTTGATAACAGAAGATGATGAAAAATATAATATTGTTCCCCTATTACCCAGGCTGTGCTCAAATATTCAATATGAATATCTGATGATGTGCATGTATTTCCAGGATGACAATAAAACAATTACAGATGTGAGCAGGTGCGGGCAGCCCACTGTGCCCAATATTGAATCTGCAAAAATTTGTTGCACTGATGTGAAGAGCCTATTGAAAATTAAACTTGTTAGAATTGACAATGTTCGTATCACCGATAAGAATAATTATTATAAGATTACAGATATGTTTTCAGGTTTACTTTGTTTAGATTATGAAGTTGTTAGAGCATATAATCACAGAATATGTGGCAGATATTATTATAGTGATGGCCCATATGTTGCTGAGTACATATACAGGGACAAGACTGAAGTGTTTGTAACAGCAGAGCTTGAAAAATACAGAAACATAAAATCAATAAAACATCTCATACATCCAAATTGTTGCAGGTTGTCTTATCTTATAGAGGTTTGTTCTGAGTACAATTATATCTTATCAATTATGAACAGCTCTGCTGCATGTTGTGATGATGAATATCTAGTCCCTAAACCTAACAGAGCTGTGCAGTGATGTTGTTATTGGGAACAGGATTCAAATCCTACACAGATTTATGGATAGGAGTGAAGAATTAATTTTTGCCATGAAATTATATCTAGATACTCAATATCCCTGTGCAATAATGCTGTTATTGGGAACAGGATTCAAATCCTACACAGATACAGATTCTTGCTGAGCTTAATAGGTGATTGTCATGGAAGATACTCAATATTTCTGCTGTTATTAGGTACAAAATTCAATTACACAGACACAGATATAATATCTAGATAAATAATAATGCATACAGAACTGTGGTTTCTATAAATCTATACTCAATATCCCTATACCTGACAGCTGTGCGGTGATGCTGTTATTGGGAACAAGATTCAAATCCCACACAGAAACAGATTTTTGCTGGGCTTAGAACTATTATGGATAGGTGATTGCCATGAAATAATATCCCTATACCTGACAGAGCTGTGCAGTGATGCTGTTATTGGGAACAATTTTTAACAGAGCTGTGGTTTCCATAAATCTATACTCAATATCCCTATACCTGACAGAGCTGTGCAGTGATGCTGTTATTGGAACAGGATTCAAATATACAGATCCTTGCTAAACTTAGAACTATGCCATGAACAAAACTGTGCGGTGATATAATTATTGGGAACAAGCTTCAAATCCCCGCACAAATACAGATTCTTGCTGAGCTTAGAGTGAAGATACCAGTGATATAATTATTGGGAACAGGATTCAAATTTTGGAACTATTATGGATAGGTGATTACCATGAAGATACTGAATATTTTTGTTATTAGGTACAAGATTCAATTATACAGTTACAAAAATATTTATTAACAGAGCTGTGCGGTGATGTTGTTAATGGGAACAGGATTCAAATCCTACACAGATACAGAGCCTTGGAATTATTATGGATAGGTGATTGCCATGAAGATAGAAACTCAATATCCCTTTACATGACAGAGCTGTGCAATAATGTTATTATTGGGAATTGGAACTTAGGTACAAGATTCAATTACACAGATACAGACACGGAAATAATATCTAGATAATAATTTTTAACAGAGCTGTAGTTTCCATAAATTTATACTCAATATCCTATACCGTGCAGTGATGCTGTTATTGGGAACAAGCTTCAAATCTCACACAGATATAGAGCTTTGGAATTATTATAGATAGGTGATTGCCATGAGGATAGATATTAGACACAGACACAGAAATAATATTTATCAATAAATTTATAATATCCCTATACCTGACAAAACTATGCAGTGATGCTGTTATTGGGAACAGGATTCAAATCATGGATAGGTGATTGTCATGAGGATAGATATTAGATACAGACACAGAAATAATATTTTCCATAAATCTATACTCAATATCCCTATACCTGACAGAGCTGTGCGGTGATGTTGTTATTGGGAACAGGATTCAAATCATGGATAGGTGATTGTCATGAGGATAGATATTAGATACAGACACAGAAACAATATTTTCCATAAATCTATACTCAATATTCTTATACCTGACAGAGCTGTGCGGTGATGTTGTTATTGGGAACAGGATTCAAATCATGGATAGGTGATTGTCATGAGGATAGATATTAGATACAGACACAGAAATAATATTTTCCATCAATCTATACTCAATATCCTTATACCTGACAGAACTGTGTGGTTAATATTATTAGGAACAAGCTTTAAATCTTACACAGATATAGAGCGGAATTATTATGGATAGGTGATTGCCATGAGGATAGATACTCAATATCTCTGCTGTTATTGGACACAAACACAGAGAATGAAATAATATTTAATAACATAAATCTATACTCAATATCCCTATACCTAACAGAGCTGTGTAGTGATGCTGTTATTGGGAACAGGATTCAAATCATGGATAGGTGATTGCCATGAGGATAGATATTAGATATAGATATAGAAATAATATTTATCCATAAATCTATACTCGATATCCCTATATTTAATAGAGCTGTGTAGTGATGCTGTTATTGGGAACAGGATTCAAATCATGGATAGGTGATTGTCCTATACCTAACAAAGCTGTGCGGTGATATAATTATTGGGAACAGGATTCAAATCTTACACAGATACAGAGCGGAATTATTATGGATAGGTGATTGTCATGAAGATAGATATTAGACACAAACACAAACAGATACAGAGCCTTGCCGAGCTTGGAATTATTATAGATAGGTAATTGTCATAAAGAACACAGAGAATGAAATAATATCTAGTAAATACATTTTTGTAAATCTATACTCAATATCCTTTTGACAGAGCTGTGCGGTCATTGTTATTGGGAACAGGATTCAAATCATGGATAAGTGATTGCCATGAAGAGGTAAATAATATTTATCCATAAATCTATACTCAATATCCCTATACCTGACAGAGCTGTGCGGTGAAGCTGTTATTCAGAGGATTCAAATCCTACACAGATACAAATCCTTGCTGAGCTTAGAATTATTATAGATAGGTGTGTTATTGAGAACAGCATTCAAATCCTACACGGATACAAATCCTTGCTGTGCTTAGAATTATTATGGATAAGTGATTGTCATGAAGATACATATCAGATACAAATTTTATAAATCTATACTTAATATCCCTATACCTGACAGAGCTGTGTGGTGATGCTGTTATTGGGAACAAGCTTTAATACTGAGCTTAGAATTATTATAGATAGGTGATTGCCATGAAGATAGATATTAGACACAAACACAGAGAATGAAATCATAAATCTATACTCAATATCCCTATACCTGACAGAGCTGTGTGGTGATGCTGTTATTGGGAACAAGCTTCAATGTTGAGCTTGGAATTATTATGGATAAGTGATTGCCATGAAGATAGATATTAGACACAAATTTTATAAATCTATACTCAATATCCCTATATCTTACAGAGCTGTGCGGTGATGCTGTTATTGGGAACAAGCTTTAATACTGAGCTTGGAATTATTATAGATAGGCATGAAGATAGATATTAGATACAGACACAGAAAATAAAATAATATTTAGTATTAATTCTATACTTAATATCCCTATCTCTAACAATTACAAATTCCACACAGATACAGAGCCTTGCTGAGCTTGGAATTATTATGGACAGGTGATTACTATGGAAATAACATCTAATAGAGCCTTGCTGATATTTCTACAGCATGGAACTGTTATGAATCCCTAACAGAGCTGTGTTGTGTAGGTACAAATCTCACACATAGATATAGAGCCTTGTTGATATTGTTATTGTCATAATCCCTATCTCTAACAGAGCTGTGTTGTGTAGGCTGCCTTGAAAATATTATTTACCCTTGCTGATATGTTATGGATAACATGTGAATAATACATACCCTAATAATCTGATTCTTATATTTTCCACCATTGTTCCTTTATAAACGTTTCAACATACGTTCCAGCAAAACTGGAACATATTTGACACCTGACAAACAAATAGGAACCCCTTGACTGATCAATGACTTCTTGGATTACAGTGTCATCTTTAATATTTCATATTAAATTTCATAGAAAGAAATTGTTTTAATAGGGCGCAAATAACTTTACGGGGCGCCATGGCATTCTCTTTAACCTTTTTGTTTACTATAGATCATTTGGCTACCAGGGCCGACTCCCGCTGCCCCATAGCTATGGCTCTGAACTTGGACTATAAGAATAGCAGATATTGCGAGCGAAGCGAGCAAGAACATTTTACGAAATGTATTGTTATTTGTATAAAATTTGAAATGGATGGGGGCTATTGCCCCTTGCAAGTCCCCTTGGCCGTATGTAAGAAAAATGCAAGGAACACGTAAAAACTAATTCCATCATGAGTATTCAATTGTCCTCCTATTTTTAGATTCTCCAAACTTGTTTTTTTACTTCAATGTTTGCTTCCCCTAGAATGGACTTCCGTCCAACGTCGGGGGGTCGGGACAATGCCCCATACCCCCTGTGGTTGCGGCACTGTTTGTGAGTGTCTCTTCATCAATTTCACGTCGTCAGTTATTGTTACCATTAGCTAGAAGTGTCAGAAAAGCAACGCTAAGTAACAAAAATCAAATATCAAATCCCTCTCTCTCTCACATGAATCAAAAATTTAAGCAGTTCCAAGTTCATAGCAACACATCCAAGAAAAACATCCGACACCTTTAGGTACCTTTAATACAAGACTCTCAAAATGTCACAACTCTTCTAGATACTGAAAATTGCGAAATCATTTTCCGAAGTCTGAATCTGGAAGGGAATTCTCCCCTTCCCCCAATCATGATATGACATTATATGGAATCCCACACACCCTAATAATTCACAAAATCAATAAGTGCCTTTGTTAAGTTGCTAGAGTAACACATTACATAATTGTAAAGATTATTGAGAATTTCAGGTAGGAATGTGTTCTGTATTTTTCACAGGTGGGGCAAAGCAGGCTCTCAGGGGGGGCAGTTGCCCCCTGCCCCCCTCTAGCTACTGGCCTGTTTTGCCCCCGATCCCGGTCCCTACTTTTCGGGATCGGGGGTAATAGCCCCCTTTTTCCGTCACTGTTGAAGTAGGTTAGGATTCATATTCATCTAAATTTCAAGAAACTAAATATTATTGAATTACTATCCTCGTCCTGGAAAAATCAGGGTGAAATATTTCCTGCTGCCTGAACAGTTTATATAGCAGAAAACAACCTGCAGTGTCATAATAAATTCTCCAGATCAATTTATCTTTCCAAGTACAAAATTATGTTACCAAAAGTAACCATCTGCGCTTCATTCAGTTATAATTGATGTCTGAAAATATATGAACTCTTAAATTGACTGAAAATATTTATAAATCACAATTGATTGAAATGAAATACTTTAAATATTACCTAAAAAATAATGTGTTGATCAATGTGTTAATGTGATAATGTGATAATGTGTTATAATATTGATAAAATATCGTCATTAATAGAGATTAATTGTAAAATACACAACTTGCTCATATTGTCCACATAAATTAGTAGTGTAAGTTGATTGTTTCTACGTCGTACTTGGTACGAGTCCTTTTTTATCCTCTTTTTTTATCAATTGAATATCAGTTTTTGACATATTTTGACAATTTTTTGTCGATGTTTTAGTGCAATTTTCAATTTTTCCCACCTCGTACTTGGTACGAATGCCACGATCTTACGTGATATAACTTAACCTATTCATTTTTTTTATTACGTGCTAAACTACACGAGAGCCTCTACGTGAGTAGTATAATTGGCTATAGGATAAGCACCACTTATAAGTGTAGGAAAGAAGAGGTTATTTGATTGAACAGCCCGATTTGCTTATACTTAAAACAATAGCAAGGGGGGCTTATACCCCAATTCTTCAGGTGTGATATGCTCTGATTTTTAAGAAATTCTGGATTCTAGTGTAGAAAGGATGAGCCCCCTCAGATTGATTTGCCCATACTTATAAAAGGCACTTCTGTGAGATTGTTGTCCATAAATTTGTTAAAAATATGCCCCTCTTGATATTTTTTTGGCTATACTTAAAACTAAGCCACCCACACCCACATACATACCCATACCAACCCACACATATTTACTTCCGGTTTAAGTTCAATTGGATACCAGGTTCAATTTGCATATCTAATATTAAAACAATGTAATATGCAGAGCCCCTCTAGAATTGCTCTGTGACCCTCTCATTTTTACATCATATGTTTGCATGTTTCAAGTGATTCTCAGTATTTATGCTATTGAGATCAAAGTGATTAATGTGCACAATTCCCGAGTATTGAAGTTTTGCATGCAAAGCAAAATTGCATCAGCCAGGTAATTTTAATAAAAGCTCTCAGGAAATTCTCGTGAAAAATATGACACCTCGGGAATTTTCTGTAAAAAAGCCCTCGGGAATTTCTCGTAAAAACAAAATTCATGGGAAATTTCTGTTGTTTTTTTTCTTCTCGGCCCGGCTTAGGGTATATAAAGAGATTTTGCATTGCATCAGCCATTATTGTGAGAGTGGCTGAGGAGTACAGATGTGTTGTTACAGTGCTTCTCATGCTACAGGCGTGTTTGTTTTAATATAAAATATTTCTTATTATTCAATTTCTGATATATTGAACAAAAGGGCTTATATTTTGTATAAAAAATCTGATATTTGTTACATCCAGCTTGATTGTTGTAATCCACTCTTATTTAGAGTCAGACTTATATCTGTCCCAGCCTGTTATACAAAAATCAATACATAACACAGTGCTAGGTCATTGCCATTCTAGACATGCATGTCCGTGCAGGTATTTGCGGAAGGTCAGTGTGAATCAATATTTATTCTCTTTTTCCACTTGTAGGCTATTGGCTTTACAACCTGTCATAATAAGCATAGAGTTTTGATTTAAAACCCAAAAAATTTTATATAATAAACCGAGGATAAAAATTAATAATATTAACATATTAAATATACACACACACATACAAAGCACACTGCTGAACCCAACTGATATTTTTTATTAAGCATAGAATTTTGATTTGACCCCAAGAAATTTTATATAATAAAGCAACAACAAAAATGCCGAATCAAAAATATTGTAATCAATGCAATAAGAATATATCCAGCCCCAATTGGGCCAGACACCAAAGAAATTGTAACCCAAACAAATACAGAACTCCCATAAAAATATGCCCCAAATGTAATAGAAAATATAGCATGGAATATTTCACATATAAACATAAAGATACTTGCTCTGCACAGTCATCAACATTTCCAAACAAAATTGATTGGAAATATTTGTGTGATTGCCCTGTATAGCTTGGATTGCAAGGCTAAGTTTTGCAATTTTCTAGACCAGGAACTTGACCCTGTGCACCAGAAACAGGCCATAAGATGTTTATCTACAAATTATGCAAATATAATGGAGCATATAATATATTTTACAATTTTGATAACAGAAGATGATGAAAAATATAATATTGTTCCCCTATTACCCAGGCTGTGCTCAAATATTCAATATGAATATCTGATGATGTGCATGTATTTCCAGGATGACAATAAAACAATTACAGATGTGAGCAGGTGCGGGCAGCCCACTGTGCCCAATATTGAATCTGCAAAAATTTGTTGCACTGATGTGAAGAGCCTATTGAAAATTAAACTTGTTAGAATTGACAATGTTCGTATCACCGATAAGAATAATTATTATAAGATTACAGATATGTTTTCAGGTTTACTTTGTTTAGATTATGAAGTTGTTAGAGCATATAATCACAGAATATGTGGCAGATATTATTATAGTGATGGCCCATATGTTGCTGAGTACATATACAGGGACAAGACTGAAGTGTTTGTAACAGCAGAGCTTGAAAAATACAGAAACATAAAATCAATAAAACATCTCATACATCCAAATTGTTGCAGGTTGTCTTATCTTATAGAGGTTTGTTCTGAGTACAATTATATCTTATCAATTATGAACAGCTCTGCTGCATGTTGTGATGATGAATATCTAGTCCCTAAACCTAACAGAGCTGTGCAGTGATGTTGTTATTGGGAACAGGATTCAAATCCTACACAGATTTATGGATAGGAGTGAAGAATTAATTTTTGCCATGAAATTATATCTAGATACTCAATATCCCTGTGCAATAATGCTGTTATTGGGAACAGGATTCAAATCCTACACAGATACAGATTCTTGCTGAGCTTAATAGGTGATTGTCATGGAAGATACTCAATATTTCTGCTGTTATTAGGTACAAAATTCAATTACACAGACACAGATATAATATCTAGATAAATAATAATGCATACAGAACTGTGGTTTCTATAAATCTATACTCAATATCCCTATACCTGACAGCTGTGCGGTGATGCTGTTATTGGGAACAAGATTCAAATCCCACACAGAAACAGATTTTTGCTGGGCTTAGAACTATTATGGATAGGTGATTGCCATGAAATAATATCCCTATACCTGACAGAGCTGTGCAGTGATGCTGTTATTGGGAACAATTTTTAACAGAGCTGTGGTTTCCATAAATCTATACTCAATATCCCTATACCTGACAGAGCTGTGCTGTGATGCTGTTATTGGAACAGGATTCAAATATACAGATCCTTGCTAAACTTAGAACTATGCCATGAACAAAACTGTGCGGTGATATAATTATTGGGAACAAGCTTCAAATCCCCGCACAAATACAGATTCTTGCTGAGCTTAGAGTGAAGATACCAGTGATATAATTATTGGGAACAGGATTCAAATTTTGGAACTATTATGGATAGGTGATTACCATGAAGATACTGAATATTTTTGTTATTAGGTACAAGATTCAATTATACAGTTACAAAAATATTTATTAACAGAGCTGTGCGGTGATGTTGTTAATGGGAACAGGATTCAAATCCTACACAGATACAGAGCCTTGGAATTATTATGGATAGGTGATTGCCATGAAGATAGAAACTCAATATCCCTTTACATGACAGAGCTGTGCAATAATGTTATTATTGGGAATTGGAACTTAGGTACAAGATTCAATTACACAGATACAGACACGGAAATAATATCTAGATAATAATTTTTAACAGAGCTGTAGTTTCCATAAATTTATACTCAATATCCTATACCGTGCAGTGATGCTGTTATTGGGAACAAGCTTCAAATCTCACACAGATATAGAGCTTTGGAATTATTATAGATAGGTGATTGCCATGAGGATAGATATTAGACACAGACACAGAAATAATATTTATCAATAAATTTATAATATCCCTATACCTGACAAAACTATGCAGTGATGCTGTTATTGGGAACAGGATTCAAATCATGGATAGGTGATTGTCATGAGGATAGATATTAGATACAGACACAGAAATAATATTTTCCATAAATCTATACTCAATATCCCTATACCTGACAGAGCTGTGCGGTGATGTTGTTATTGGGAACAGGATTCAAATCATGGATAGGTGATTGTCATGAGGATAGATATTAGATACAGACACAGAAACAATATTTTCCATAAATCTATACTCAATATTCTTATACCTGACAGAGCTGTGCGGTGATGTTGTTATTGGGAACAGGATTCAAATCATGGATAGGTGATTGTCATGAGGATAGATATTAGATACAGACACAGAAATAATATTTTCCATCAATCTATACTCAATATCCTTATACCTGACAGAACTGTGTGGTTAATATTATTAGGAACAAGCTTTAAATCTTACACAGATATAGAGCGGAATTATTATGGATAGGTGATTGCCATGAGGATAGATACTCAATATCTCTGCTGTTATTGGACACAAACACAGAGAATGAAATAATATTTAATAACATAAATCTATACTCAATATCCCTATACCTAACAGAGCTGTGTAGTGATGCTGTTATTGGGAACAGGATTCAAATCATGGATAGGTGATTGCCATGAGGATAGATATTAGATATAGATATAGAAATAATATTTATCCATAAATCTATACTCGATATCCCTATATTTAATAGAGCTGTGTAGTGATGCTGTTATTGGGAACAGGATTCAAATCATGGATAGGTGATTGTCCTATACCTAACAAAGCTGTGCGGTGATATAATTATTGGGAACAGGATTCAAATCTTACACAGATACAGAGCGGAATTATTATGGATAGGTGATTGTCATGAAGATAGATATTAGACACAAACACAAACAGATACAGAGCCTTGCCGAGCTTGGAATTATTATAGATAGGTAATTGTCATAAAGAACACAGAGAATGAAATAATATCTAGTAAATACATTTTTGTAAATCTATACTCAATATCCTTTTGACAGAGCTGTGCGGTCATTGTTATTTTGAACAGGATTCAAATCATGGATAAGTGATTGCCATGAAGAGGTAAATAATATTTATCCATAAATCTATACTCAATATCCCTATACCTGACAGAGCTGTGCGGTGAAGCTGTTATTCAGAGGATTCAAATCCTACACAGATACAAATCCTTGCTGAGCTTAGAATTATTATAGATAGGTGTGTTATTGAGAACAGCATTCAAATCCTACACGGATACAAATCCTTGCTGTGCTTAGAATTATTATGGATAAGTGATTGTCATGAAGATAGATATCAGATACAAATTTTATAAATCTATACTTAATATCCCTATACCTGACAGAGCTGTGTGGTGATGCTGTTATTGGGAACAAGCTTTAATACTGAGCTTAGAATTATTATAGATAGGTGATTGCCATGAAGATAGATATTAGACACAAACACAGAGAATGAAATCATAAATCTATACTCAATATCCCTATACCTGACAGAGCTGTGTGGTGATGCTGTTATTGGGAACAAGCTTCAATGTTGAGCTTGGAATTATTATGGATAAGTGATTGCCATGAAGATAGATATTAGACACAAATTTTATAAATCTATACTCAATATCCCTATATCTTACAGAGCTGTGCGGTGATGCTGTTATTGGGAACAAGCTTTAATACTGAGCTTGGAATTATTATAGATAGGCATGAAGATAGATATTAGATACAGACACAGAAAATAAAATAATATTTAGTATTAATTCTATACTTAATATCCCTATCTCTAACAATTACAAATTCCACACAGATACAGAGCCTTGCTGAGCTTGGAATTATTATGGACAGGTGATTACTATGGAAATAACATCTAATAGAGCCTTGCTGATATTTCTACAGCATGGAACTGTTATGAATCCCTAACAGAGCTGTGTTGTGTAGGTACAAATCTCACACATAGATATAGAGCCTTGTTGATATTGTTATTGTCATAATCCCTATCTCTAACAGAGCTGTGTTGTGTAGGCTGCCTTGAAAATATTATTTACCCTTGCTGATATGTTATGGATAACATGTGAATAATACATACCCTAATAATCTGATTCTTATATTTTCCACCATTGTTCCTTTATAAACGTTTCAACATACGTTCCAGCAAAACTGGAACATATTTGACACCTGACAAACAAATAGGAACCCCTTGACTGATCAATGACTTCTTGGATTACAGTGTCATCTTTAATATTTCATATTAAATTTCATAGAAAGAAATTGTTTTAATAGGGCGCAAATAACTTTACGGGGCGCCATGGCATTCTCTTTAACCTTTTTGTTTACTATAGATCATTTGGCTACCAGGGCCGACTCCCGCTGCCCCATAGCTATGGCTCTGAACTTGGACTATAAGAATAGCAGATATTGCGAGCGAAGCGAGCAAGAACATTTTACGAAATGTATTGTTATTTGTATAAAATTTGAAATGGATGGGGGCTATTGCCCCTTGCAAGTCCCCTTGGCCGTATGTAAGAAAAATGCAAGGAACACGTAAAAACTAATTCCATCATGAGTATTCAATTGTCCTCCTATTTTTAGATTCTCCAAACTTGTTTTTTTACTTCAATGTTTGCTTCCCCTAGAATGGACTTCCGTCCAATGTCGGGGGGTCGGGACAATGCCCCATACCCCCTGTGGTTGCGGCACTGTTTGTGAGTGTCTCTTCATCAATTTCACGTCGTCAGTTATTGTTACCATTAGCTAGAAGTGTCAGAAAAGCAACGCTAAGTAACAAAAATCAAATATCAAATCCCTCTCTCTCTCACATGAATCAAAAATTTAAGCAGTTCCAAGTTCATAGCAACACATCCAAGAAAAACATCCGACACCTTTAGGTACCTTTAATACAAGACTCTCAAAATGTCACAACTCTTCTAGATACTGAAAATTGCGAAATCATTTTCCGAAGTCTGAATCTGGAAGGGAATTCTCCCCTTCCCCCAATCATGATATGACATTATATGGAATCCCACACACCCTAATAATTCACAAAATCAATAAGTGCCTTTGTTAAGTTGCTAGAGTAACACATTACATAATTGTAAAGATTATTGAGAATTTCAGGTAGGAATGTGTTCTGTATTTTTCACAGGTGGGGCAAAGCAGGCTCTCAGGGGGGGCAGTTGCCCCCTGCCCCCCTCTAGCTACTGGCCTGTTTTGCCCCCGATCCCGGTCCCTACTTTTCGGGATCGGGGGTAATAGCCCCCTTTTTCCGTCACTGTTGAAGTAGGTTAGGATTCATATTCATCTAAATTTCAAGAAACTAAATATTATTGAATTACTATCCTCGTCCTGGAAAAATCAGGGTGAAATATTTCCTGCTGCCTGAACAGTTTATATAGCAGAAAACAACCTGCAGTGTCATAATAAATTCTCCAGATCAATTTATCTTTCCAAGTACAAAATTATGTTACCAAAAGTAACCATCTGCGCTTCATTCAGTTATAATTGATGTCTGAAAATATATGAACTCTTAAATTGACTGAAAATATTTATAAATCACAATTGAATGAAATGAAATACTTTAAATATTACCTAAAAAATAATGTGTTGATCAATGTGTTAATGTGATAATGTGATAATGTGTTATAATATTGATAAAATATCGTCATTAATAGAGATTAATTGTAAAATACACAACTTGCTCATATTGTCCACATAAATTAGTAGTGTAAGTTGATTGTTTCTACGTCGTACTTGGTACGAGTCCTTTTTTATCCTCTTTTTTTATCAATTGAATATCAGTTTTTGACATATTTTGACAATTTTTTGTCGATGTTTTAGTGCAATTTTCAATTTTTCCCACCTCGTACTTGGTACGAATGCCACGATCTTACGTGATATAACTTAACCTATTCATTTTTTTTATTACGTGCTAAACTACACGAGAGCCTCTACGTGAGTAGTATAATTGGCTATAGGATAAGCACCACTTATAAGTGTAGGAAAGAAGAGGTTATTTGATTGAACAGCCCGATTTGCTTATACTTAAAACAATAGCAAGGGGGGCTTATACCCCAATTCTTCAGGTGTGATATGCTCTGATTTTTAAGAAATTCTGGATTCTAGTGTAGAAAGGATGAGCCCCCTCAGATTGATTTGCCCATACTTATAAAAGGCACTTCTGTGAGATTGTTGTCCATAAATTTGTTAAAAATATGCCCCTCTTGATATTTTTTTTGGCTATACTTAAAACTAAGCCACCCACACCCACATACATACCCATACCAACCCACACATATTTACTTCCGGTTTCAGTTCAATTGGATACCAGGTTCAATTTGCATATCTAATATTAAAACAATGTAATATGCAGAGCCCCTCTAGAATTGCTCTGTGACCCTCTCATTTTTACATCATATGTTTGCATGTTTCAAGTGATTCTCAGTATTTATGCTATTGAGATCAAAGTGATTAATGTGCACAATTCCCGAGTATTGAAGTTTTGCATGCAAAGCAAAATTGCATCAGCCAGGTAATTTTAATAAAAGCTCTCAGGAAATTCTCGTGAAAAATATGACACCTCGGGAATTTTCTGTAAAAAAGCCCTCGGGAATTTCTCGTAAAAACAAAATTCATGGGAAATTTCTGTTGTTTTTTTTCTTCTCGGCCCGGCTTAGGGTATATAAAGAGATTTTGCATTGCATCAGCCATTATTGTGAGAGTGGCTGAGGAGTACAGATGTGTTGTTACAGTGCTTCTCATGCTACAGGCCTGTTTGTTTTAATATAAAATATTTCTTATTATTCAATTTCTGATATATTGAACAAAAGGGCTTATATTTTGTATAAAAAATCTGATATTTGTTACATCCAGCTTGATTGTTGTAATCCACTCTTATTTAGAGTCAGACTTATATCTGTCCCAGCCTGTTATACAAAAATCAATACATAACACAGTGCTAGGTCATTGCCATTCTAGACATGCATGTCCGTGCAGGTATTTGCGGAAGGTCAGTGTGAATCAATATTTATTCTCTTTTTCCACTTGTAGGCTATTGGCTTTACAACCTGTCATAATAAGCATAGAGTTTTGATTTAAAACCCAAAAAATTTTATATAATAAACCGAGGATAAAAATTAATAATATTAACATATTAAATATACACACACACATACAAAGCACACTGCTGAACCCAACTGATATTTTTTATTAAGCATAGAATTTTGATTTGACCCCAAGAAATTTTATATAATAAAGCAACAACAAAAATGCCGAATCAAAAATATTGTAATCAATGCAATAAGAATATATCCAGCCCCAATTGGGCCAGACACCAAAGAAATTGTAACCCAAACAAATACAGAACTCCCACAAAAATATGCCCCAAATGTAATAGAAAATATAGCATGGAATATTTCACATATAAACATAAAGATACTTGCTCTGCACAGTCATCAACATTTCCAAACAAAATTGATTGGAAATATTTGTGTGATTGCCCTGTATAGCTTGGATTGCAAGGCTAAGTTTTGCAATTTTCTAGACCAGGAACTTGACCCTGTGCACCAGAAACAGGCCATAAGATGTTTATCTACAAATTATGCAAATATAATGGAGCATATAATATATTTTACAATTTTGATAACAGAAGATGATGAAAAATATAATATTGTTCCCCTATTACCCAGGCTGTGCTCAAATATTCAATATGAATATCTGATGATGTGCATGTATTTCCAGGATGACAATAAAACAATTACAGATGTGAGCAGGTGCGGGCAGCCCACTGTGCCCAATATTGAATCTGCAAAAATTTGTTGCACTGATGTGAAGAGCCTATTGAAAATTAAACTTGTTAGAATTGACAATGTTCGTATCACCGATAAGAATAATTATTATAAGATTACAGATATGTTTTCAGGTTTATTTTTTGTTTAGATTATGAAGTTGTTAGAGCATATAATCACAGAATATGTGGCAGATATTATTATAGTGATGGCCCATATGTTGCTGAGTACATATACAGGGACAAGACTGAAGTGTTTGTAACAGCAGAGCTTGAAAAATACAGAAACATAAAATCAATAAAACATCTCATACATCCAAATTGTTGCAGGTTGTCTTATCTTATAGAGGTTTGTTCTGAGTACAATTATATCTTATCAATTATGAACAGCTCTGCTGCATGTTGTGATGATGAATATCTAGTCCCTAAACCTAACAGAGCTGTGCAGTGATGTTGTTATTGGGAACAGGATTCAAATCCTACACAGATTTATGGATAGGAGTGAAGAATTAATTTTTGCCATGAAATTATATCTAGATACTCAATATCCCTGTGCAATAATGCTGTTATTGGGAACAGGATTCAAATCCTACACAGATACAGATTCTTGCTGAGCTTAATAGGTGATTGTCATGGAAGATACTCAATATTTCTGCTGTTATTAGGTACAAAATTCAATTACACAGACACAGATATAATATCTAGATAAATAATAATGCATACAGAACTGTGGTTTCTATAAATCTATACTCAATATCCCTATACCTGACAGCTGTGCGGTGATGCTGTTATTGGGAACAAGATTCAAATCCCACACAGAAACAGATTTTTGCTGGGCTTAGAACTATTATGGATAGGTGATTGCCATGAAATAATATCCCTATACCTGACAGAGCTGTGCAGTGATGCTGTTATTGGGAACAATTTTTAACAGAGCTGTGGTTTCCATAAATCTATACTCAATATCCCTATACCTGACAGAGCTGTGCAGTGATGCTGTTATTGGAACAGGATTCAAATATACAGATCCTTGCTAAACTTAGAACTATGCCATGAACAAAACTGTGCGGTGATATAATTATTGGGAACAAGCTTCAAATCCCCGCACAAATACAGATTCTTGCTGAGCTTAGAGTGAAGATACCAGTGATATAATTATTGGGAACAGGATTCAAATTTTGGAACTATTATGGATAGGTGATTACCATGAAGATACTGAATATTTTTGTTATTAGGTACAAGATTCAATTATACAGTTACAAAAATATTTATTAACAGAGCTGTGCGGTGATGTTGTTAATGGGAACAGGATTCAAATCCTACACAGATACAGAGCCTTGGAATTATTATGGATAGGTGATTGCCATGAAGATAGATACTCAATATCCCTTTACATGACAGAGCTGTGCAATAATGTTATTATTGGGAATTGGAACTTAGGTACAAGATTCAATTACACAGATACAGACACGGAAATAATATCTAGATAATAATTTTTAACAGAGCTGTAGTTTCCATAAATTTATACTCAATATCCTATACCGTGCAGTGATGCTGTTATTGGGAACAAGCTTCAAATCTCACACAGATATAGAGCTTTGGAATTATTATAGATAGGTGATTGCCATGAGGATAGATATTAGACACAGACACAGAAATAATATTTATCAATAAATTTATAATATCCCTATACCTGACAAAACTATGCAGTGATGCTGTTATTGGGAACAGGATTCAAATCATGGATAGGTGATTGTCATGAGGATAGATATTAGATACAGACACAGAAATAATATTTTCCATAAATCTATACTCAATATCCCTATACCTGACAGAGCTGTGCGGTGATGTTGTTATTGGGAACAGGATTCAAATCATGGATAGGTGATTGTCATGAGGATAGATATTAGATACAGACACAGAAACAATATTTTCCATAAATCTATACTCAATATTCTTATACCTGACAGAGCTGTGCGGTGATGTTGTTATTGGGAACAGGATTCAAATCATGGATAGGTGATTGTCATGAGGATAGATATTAGATACAGACACAGAAATAATATTTTCCATCAATCTATACTCAATATCCTTATACCTGACAGAACTGTGTGGTTAATATTATTAGGAACAAGCTTTAAATCTTACACAGATATAGAGCGGAATTATTATGGATAGGTGATTGCCATGAGGATAGATACTCAATATCTCTGCTGTTATTGGACACAAACACAGAGAATGAAATAATATTAAATAACATAAATCTATACTCAATATCCCTATACCTAACAGAGCTGTGTAGTGATGCTGTTATTGGGAACAGGATTCAAATCATGGATAGGTGATTGCCATGAGGATAGATATTAGATATAGATATAGAAATAATATTTATCCATAAATCTATACTCGATATCCCTATATTTAATAGAGCTGTGTAGTGATGCTGTTATTGGGAACAGGATTCAAATCATGGATAGGTGATTGTCCTATACCTAACAAAGCTGTGCGGTGATATAATTATTGGGAACAGGATTCAAATCTTACACAGATACAGAGCGGAATTATTATGGATAGGTGATTGTCATGAAGATAGATATTAGACACAAACACAAACAGATACAGAGCCTTGCCGAGCTTGGAATTATTATAGATAGGTAATTGTCATAAAGAACACAGAGAATGAAATAATATCTAGTAAATACATTTTTGTAAATCTATACTCAATATCCTTTTGACAGAGCTGTGCGGTCATTGTTATTTTGAACAGGATTCAAATCATGGATAAGTGATTGCCATGAAGAGGTAAATAATATTTATCCATAAATCTATACTCAATATCCCTATACCTGACAGAGCTGTGCTGTGAAGCTGTTATTGAGAGGATTCAAATCCTACACAGATACAAATCCTTGCTGAGCTTAGAATTATTATAGATAGGTGTGTTATTGAGAACAGCATTCAAATCCTACACGGATACAAATCCTTGCTGTGCTTAGAATTATTATGGATAAGTGATTGTCATGAAGATAGATATCAGATACAAATTTTATAAATCTATACTTAATATCCCTATACCTGACAGAGCTGTGTGGTGATGCTGTTATTGGGAACAAGCTTTAATACTGAGCTTAGAATTATTATAGATAGGTGATTGCCATGAAGATAGATATTAGACACAAACACAGAGAATGAAATCATAAATCTATACTCAATATCCCTATACCTGACAGAGCTGTGTGGTGATGCTGTTATTGGGAACAAGCTTCAATGTTGAGCTTGGAATTATTATGGATAAGTGATTGCCATGAAGATAGATATTAGACACAAATTTTATAAATCTATACTCAATATCCCTATATCTTACAGAGCTGTGCGGTGATGCTGTTATTGGGAACAAGCTTTAATACTGAGCTTGGAATTATTATAGATAGGCATGAAGATAGATATTAGATACAGACACAGAAAATAAAATAATATTTAGTATTAATTCTATACTTAATATCCCTATCTCTAACAATTACAAATTCCACACAGATACAGAGCCTTGCTGAGCTTGGAATTATTATGGACAGGTGATTACTATGGAAATAACATCTAATAGAGCCTTGCTGATATTTCTACAGCATGGAACTGTTATGAATCCCTAACAGAGCTGTGTTGTGTAGGTACAAATCTCACACATAGATATAGAGCCTTGTTGATATTGTTATTGTCATAATCCCTATCTCTAACAGAGCTGTGTTGTGTAGGCTGCCTTGAAAATATTATTTACCCTTGCTGATATGTTATGGATAACATGTGAATAATACATACCCTAATAATCTGATTCTGATATTTTCCACCATTGTTCCTTTATAAACGTTTCAACATACGTTCCAGCAAAACTGGAACATATTTGACACCTGACAAACAAATAGGAACCCCTTGACTGATCAATGACTTCTTGGATTACAGTGTCATCTTTAATATTTCATATTAAATTTCATAGAAAGAAATTGTTTTAATAGGGCGCAAATAACTTTACGGGGCGCCATGGCATTCTCTTTAACCTTTTTGTTTACTATAGATCATTTGGCTACCAGGGCCGACTCCCGCCGCCCCATAGCTATGGCTCTGAACTTGGACTATAAGAATAGCAGATATTGCGAGCGAAGCGAGCAAGAACATTTTACGAAATGTATTGTTATTTGTATAAAATTTGAAATGGATGGGGGCTATTGCCCCTTGCAAGTCCCCTTGGCCGTATGTAAGAAAAATGCAAGGAACACGTAAAAACTAATTCCATCATGAGTATTCAATTGTCCTCCTATTTTTAGATTCTCCAAACTTGTTTTTTTACTTCAATGTTTGCTTCCCCTAGAATGGACTTCCGTCCAACGTCGGGGGGTCGGGACAATGCCCCATACCCCCTGTGGTTGCGGCACTGTTTGTGAGTGTCTCTTCATCAATTTCACGTCGTCAGTCATTGTTACCATTAGCTAGAAGTGTCAGAAAAGCAACGCTAAGTAACAAAAATCAAATATCAACTCCCTCTCTCTCTCACATGAATCAAAAATTTAAGCAGTTCCAAGTTCATAGCAACACATCCAAGAAAAACATCCGACACCTTTAGGTACCTTTAATACAAGACTCTCAAAATGTCACAACTCTTCTAGATACTGAAAATTGCGAAATCATTTTCCGAAGTCTGAATCTGGAAGGGAATTCTCCCCTTCCCCCAATCATGATATGACATTATATGGAATCCCACACACCCTAATAATTCACAAAATCAATAAGTGCCTTTGTTATGTTGCTAGAGTAACGCATTACATAATTGTAAAGATTATTGAGAATTTCAGGTAGGAATGTGTTCTGTATTTTTCACAGGTGGGGCAAAGCAGGCTCTCAGGGGGGGCAGTTGCCCCCTGCCCCCCTCTAGCTACTGGCCTGTTTTGCCCCCGATCCCGGTCCCTACTTTTCGGGATCGGGGGTAATAGCCCCCTTTTTCCGTCACTGTTGAAGTAGGTTAGGATTCATATTCATCTAAATTTCAAGAAACTAAATATTATTGAATTACTATCCTCGTCCTGGAAAAATCAGGGTGAAATATTTCCTGCTGCCTGAACAGTTTATATGGCAGAAAACAACCTGCAGTGTCATAAT
Source organism: Lepisma saccharinum (assembly GCF_977018435.1). NCBI lineage: Eukaryota > Metazoa > Arthropoda > Insecta > Zygentoma > Lepismatidae > Lepisma > Lepisma saccharinum. Next base: position 28,924,193 of record NC_139254.1, read on the forward strand.
AAATTCTCCAGATCAATTTATCTTTCCAAGTACAAAATTATGTTACCAAAAGTAACCATCTGCGCTTCATTCAGTTATAATTGATGTCTGAAAATATATGAACTCTTAAATTGACTGAAAATATTTATAAATCACAATTGAATGAAATGAAATACTTTAAATATTACCTAAAAAATAATGTGTTGATCAATGTGTTAATGTGATAATGTGATAATGTGTTATAATATTGATAAAATATCGTCATTAATAGAGATTAATTGTAAAATACACAACTTGCTCATATTGTCCACATAAATTAGTAGTGTAAGTTGATTGTTTCTACGTCGTACTTGGTACGAGTCCTTTTTTATCCTCTTTTTTTATCAATTGAATATCAGTTTTTGACATATTTTGACAATTTTTTGTCGATGTTTTAGTGCAATTTTCAATTTTTCCCACCTCGTACTTGGTACGAATGCCACGATCTTACGTGATATAACTTAACCTATTCATTTTTTTTATTACGTGCTAAACTACACGAGAGCCTCTACGTGAGTAGTATAATTGGCTATAGGATAAGCACCACTTATAAGTGTAGGAAAGAAGAGGTTATTTGATTGAACAGCCCGATTTGCTTATACTTAAAACAATAGCAAGGGGGGCTTATACCCCAATTCTTCAGGTGTGATATGCTCTGATTTTTAAGAAATTCTGGATTCTAGTGTAGAAAGGATGAGCCCCCTCAGATTGATTTGCCCATACTTATAAAAGGCACTTCTGTGAGATTGTTGTCCATAAATTTGTTAAAAATATGCCCCTCTTGATATTTTTTTGGCTATACTTAAAACTAAGCCACCCACACCCACATACATACCCATACCAACCCACACATATTTACTTCCGGTTTAAGTTCAATTGGATACCAGGTTCAATTTGCATATCTAATATTAAAACAATGTAATATGCAGAGCCCCTCTAGAATTGCTCTGTGACCCTCTCATTTTTACATCATATGTTTGCATGTTTCAAGTGATTCTCAGTATTTATGCTATTGAGATCAAAGTGATTAATGTGCACAATTCCCGAGTATTGAAGTTTTGCATGCAAAGCAAAATTGCATCAGCCAGGTAATTTTAATAAAAGCTCTCAGGAAATTCTCGTGAAAAATATGACACCTCGGGAATTTTCTGTAAAAAAGCCCTCGGGAATTTCTCGTAAAAACAAAATTCATGGGAAATTTCTGTTGTTTTTTTTCTTCTCGGCCCGGCTTAGGGTATATAAAGAGATTTTGCATTGCATCAGCCATTATTGTGAGAGTGGCTGAGGAGTACAGATGTGTTGTTACAGTGCTTCTCATGCTACAGGCCTGTTTGTTTTAATATAAAATATTTCTTATTATTCAATTTCTGATATATTGAACAAAAGGGCTTATATTTTGTATAAAAAATCTGATATTTGTTACATCCAGCTTGATTGTTGTAATCCACTCTTATTTAGAGTCAGACTTATATCTGTCCCAGCCTGTTATACAAAAATCAATACATAACACAGTGCTAGGTCATTGCCATTCTAGACATGCATGTCCGTGCAGGTATTTGCGGAAGGTCAGTGTGAATCAATATTTATTCTCTTTTTCCACTTGTAGGCTATTGGCTTTACAACCTGTCATAATAAGCATAGAGTTTTGATTTAAAACCCAAAAAATTTTATATAATAAACCGAGGATAAAAATTAATAATATTAACATATTAAATATACACACACACATACAAAGCACACTGCTGAACCCAACTGATATTTTTTATTAAGCATAGAATTTTGATTTGACCCCAAGAAATTTTATATAATAAAGCAACAACAAAAATGCCGAATCAAAAATATTGTAATCAATGCAATAAGAATATATCCAGCCCCAATTGGGCCAGACACCAAAGAAATTGTAACCCAAACAAATACAGAACTCCCACAAAAATATGCCCCAAATGTAATAGAAAATATAGCATGGAATATTTCACATATAAACATAAAGATACTTGCTCTGCACAGTCATCAACATTTCCAAACAAAATTGATTGGAAATATTTGTGTGATTGCCCTGTATAGCTTGGATTGCAAGGCTAAGTTTTGCAATTTTCTAGACCAGGAACTTGACCCTGTGCACCAGAAACAGGCCATAAGATGTTTATCTACAAATTATGCAAATATAATGGAGCATATAATATATTTTACAATTTTGATAACAGAAGATGATGAAAAATATAATATTGTTCCCCTATTACCCAGGCTGTGCTCAAATATTCAATATGAATATCTGATGATGTGCATGTATTTCCAGGATGACAATAAAACAATTACAGATGTGAGCAGGTGCGGGCAGCCCACTGTGCCCAATATTGAATCTGCAAAAATTTGTTGCACTGATGTGAAGAGCCTATTGAAAATTAAACTTGTTAGAATTGACAATGTTCGTATCACCGATAAGAATAATTATTATAAGATTACAGATATGTTTTCAGGTTTATTTTTTGTTTAGATTATGAAGTTGTTAGAGCATATAATCACAGAATATGTGGCAGATATTATTATAGTGATGGCCCATATGTTGCTGAGTACATATACAGGGACAAGACTGAAGTGTTTGTAACAGCAGAGCTTGAAAAATACAGAAACATAAAATCAATAAAACATCTCATACATCCAAATTGTTGCAGGTTGTCTTATCTTATAGAGGTTTGTTCTGAGTACAATTATATCTTATCAATTATGAACAGCTCTGCTGCATGTTGTGATGATGAATATCTAGTCCCTAAACCTAACAGAGCTGTGCAGTGATGTTGTTATTGGGAACAGGATTCAAATCCTACACAGATTTATGGATAGGAGTGAAGAATTAATTTTTGCCATGAAATTATATCTAGATACTCAATATCCCTGTGCAATAATGCTGTTATTGGGAACAGGATTCAAATCCTACACAGATACAGATTCTTGCTGAGCTTAATAGGTGATTGTCATGGAAGATACTCAATATTTCTGCTGTTATTAGGTACAAAATTCAATTACACAGACACAGATATAATATCTAGATAAATAATAATGCATACAGAACTGTGGTTTCTATAAATCTATACTCAATATCCCTATACCTGACAGCTGTGCGGTGATGCTGTTATTGGGAACAAGATTCAAATCCCACACAGAAACAGATTTTTGCTGGGCTTAGAACTATTATGGATAGGTGATTGCCATGAAATAATATCCCTATACCTGACAGAGCTGTGCAGTGATGCTGTTATTGGGAACAATTTTTAACAGAGCTGTGGTTTCCATAAATCTATACTCAATATCCCTATACCTGACAGAGCTGTGCAGTGATGCTGTTATTGGAACAGGATTCAAATATACAGATCCTTGCTAAACTTAGAACTATGCCATGAACAAAACTGTGCGGTGATATAATTATTGGGAACAAGCTTCAAATCCCCGCACAAATACAGATTCTTGCTGAGCTTAGAGTGAAGATACCAGTGATATAATTATTGGGAACAGGATTCAAATTTTGGAACTATTATGGATAGGTGATTACCATGAAGATACTGAATATTTTTGTTATTAGGTACAAGATTCAATTATACAGTTACAAAAATATTTATTAACAGAGCTGTGCGGTGATGTTGTTAATGGGAACAGGATTCAAATCCTACACAGATACAGAGCCTTGGAATTATTATGGATAGGTGATTGCCATGAAGATAGATACTCAATATCCCTTTACATGACAGAGCTGTGCAATAATGTTATTATTGGGAATTGGAACTTAGGTACAAGATTCAATTACACAGATACAGACACGGAAATAATATCTAGATAATAATTTTTAACAGAGCTGTAGTTTCCATAAATTTATACTCAATATCCTATACCGTGCAGTGATGCTGTTATTGGGAACAAGCTTCAAATCTCACACAGATATAGAGCTTTGGAATTATTATAGATAGGTGATTGCCATGAGGATAGATATTAGACACAGACACAGAAATAATATTTATCAATAAATTTATAATATCCCTATACCTGACAAAACTATGCAGTGATGCTGTTATTGGGAACAGGATTCAAATCATGGATAGGTGATTGTCATGAGGATAGATATTAGATACAGACACAGAAATAATATTTTCCATAAATCTATACTCAATATCCCTATACCTGACAGAGCTGTGCGGTGATGTTGTTATTGGGAACAGGATTCAAATCATGGATAGGTGATTGTCATGAGGATAGATATTAGATACAGACACAGAAACAATATTTTCCATAAATCTATACTCAATATTCTTATACCTGACAGAGCTGTGCGGTGATGTTGTTATTGGGAACAGGATTCAAATCATGGATAGGTGATTGTCATGAGGATAGATATTAGATACAGACACAGAAATAATATTTTCCATCAATCTATACTCAATATCCTTATACCTGACAGAACTGTGTGGTTAATATTATTAGGAACAAGCTTTAAATCTTACACAGATATAGAGCGGAATTATTATGGATAGGTGATTGCCATGAGGATAGATACTCAATATCTCTGCTGTTATTGGACACAAACACAGAGAATGAAATAATATTTAATAACATAAATCTATACTCAATATCCCTATACCTAACAGAGCTGTGTAGTGATGCTGTTATTGGGAACAGGATTCAAATCATGGATAGGTGATTGCCATGAGGATAGATATTAGATATAGATATAGAAATAATATTTATCCATAAATCTATACTCGATATCCCTATATTTAATAGAGCTGTGTAGTGATGCTGTTATTGGGAACAGGATTCAAATCATGGATAGGTGATTGTCCTATACCTAACAAAGCTGTGCGGTGATATAATTATTGGGAACAGGATTCAAATCTTACACAGATACAGAGCGGAATTATTATGGATAGGTGATTGTCATGAAGATAGATATTAGACACAAACACAAACAGATACAGAGCCTTGCCGAGCTTGGAATTATTATAGATAGGTAATTGTCATAAAGAACACAGAGAATGAAATAATATCTAGTAAATAAATTTTTGTAAATCTATACTCAATATCCTTTTGACAGAGCTGTGCGGTCATTGTTATTTTGAACAGGATTCAAATCATGGATAAGTGATTGCCATGAAGAGGTAAATAATATTTATCCATAAATCTATACTCAATATCCCTATACCTGACAGAGCTGTGCGGTGAAGCTGTTATTGAGAGGATTCAAATCCTACACAGATACAAATCCTTGCTGAGCTTAGAATTATTATAGATAGGTGTGTTATTGAGAACAGCATTCAAATCCTACACGGATACAAATCCTTGCTGTGCTTAGAATTATTATGGATAAGTGATTGTCATGAAGATAGATATCAGATACAAATTTTATAAATCTATACTTAATATCCCTATACCTGACAGAGCTGTGTGGTGATGCTGTTATTGGGAACAAGCTTTAATACTGAGCTTAGAATTATTATAGATAGGTGATTGCCATGAAGATAGATATTAGACACAAACACAGAGAATGAAATCATAAATCTATACTCAATATCCCTATACCTGACAGAGCTGTGTGGTGATGCTGTTATTGGGAACAAGCTTCAATGTTGAGCTTGGAATTATTATGGATAAGTGATTGCCATGAAGATAGATATTAGACACAAATTTTATAAATCTATACTCAATATCCCTATATCTTACAGAGCTGTGCGGTGATGCTGTTATTGGGAACAAGCTTTAATACTGAGCTTGGAATTATTATAGATAGGCATGAAGATAGATATTAGATACAGACACAGAAAATAAAATAATATTTAGTATTAATTCTATACTTAATATCCCTATCTCTAACAATTACAAATTCCACACAGATACAGAGCCTTGCTGAGCTTGGAATTATTATGGACAGGTGATTACTATGGAAATAACATCTAATAGAGCCTTGCTGATATTTCTACAGCATGGAACTGTTATGAATCCCTAACAGAGCTGTGTTGTGTAGGTACAAATCTCACACATAGATATAGAGCCTTGTTGATATTGTTATTGTCATAATCCCTATCTCTAACAGAGCTGTGTTGTGTAGGCTGCCTTGAAAATATTATTTACCCTTGCTGATATGTTATGGATAACATGTGAATAATACATACCCTAATAATCTGATTCTGATATTTTCCACCATTGTTCCTTTATAAACGTTTCAACATACGTTCCAGCAAAACTGGAATATGGCCTGTTTCTGGTGCACAGGGTCAAGTTCCTGGTCAAGAAAATTGCAAAACTTAGCCTTGCAATCCAAGCTATACAGGGCAATCACACAAATATTTCCAATCAATTTTGTTTGGAAATGTTGATGACTGTGCAGAGCAAGTATCTTTATGTTTATATGTGAAATATTCCATGCTATATTTTCTATTACATTTGGGGCATATTTTTGTGGGAGTTCTGTATTTGTTTGGGTTACAATTTCTTTGGTGTCTGGCCCAATTGGGGCTGGATATATTCTTATTGCATTGATTACAATATTTTTGATTCGGCACTTTTGTTGTTGCTTTATTATATAAAATTTCTTGGGGTCAAATCAAAATTCTATGCTTAATAAAAAATATCAGTTGGGTTCAGCAGTGTGCTTTGTATGTGTGTGTGTATATTTAATATGTTAATATTATTAATTTTTATCCTCGGTTTATTATATAAAATTTTTTGGGTTTTAAATCAAAACTCTATGCTTATTATGACAGGTTGTAAAGCCAATAGCCTACAAGTGGAAAACGAGAATAAATATTGATTCACACTGACCTTCCGCAAATACCTGCACGGACATGCATGTCTAGAATGGCAATGACCTAGCACTGTGTTATGTATTGATTTTTGTATAACAGGCTGGGACAGATATAAGTCTGACTCTAAATAAGAGTGGATTACAACAATCAAGCTGGATGTAACAAATATCAGATTTTTTATACAAAATATAAGCCCTTTTGTTCAATATATCAGAAATTGAATAATAAGAAATATTTTATATTAAAACAAACAGGCCTGTAGCATGAGAAGCACTGTAACAACACATCTGTACTCCTCAGCCACTCTCACAATACTGGCTGATGCAATGCAAAATCTCTTTATATACCCTAAGCCGGGCCGAGAAGAAAAAAAACAACAGAAATTTCCCATGAATTTTGTTTTTACGAGAAATTCCCGAGGGCTTTTTTACAGAAAATTCCCGAGGTGTCATATTTTTCACGAGAATTTCCTGAGAGCTTTTATTAAAATTACCTGGCTGATGCAATTTTGCTTTGCATGCAAAACTTCAATACTCGGGAATTGTGCACATTAATCACTTTGATCTCAATAGCATAAATACTGAGAATCACTTGAAACATGCAAACATATGATGTAAAAATGAGAGGGTCACAGAGCAATTCTAGAGGGGCTCTGCATATTACATTGTTTTAATATTAGATATGCAAATTGAACCTGGTATCCAATTGAACTGAAACCGGAAGTAAATATGTGTGGGTTGGTATGGGTATGTATGTGGGTGTGGGTGGCTTAGTTTTAAGTATAGCCAAAAAAAATATCAAAAGGGGCATATTTTTAACAAATTTATGGACAACAATCTCACAGAAGTGCCTTTTATAAGTATGGGCAAATCAATCTGAGGGGGCTCATCCTTTCTACTCTAGAATCCAGAATTTCTTAAAAATTAGAGCATATCACACCTGAAGAATTGGGGTATAAGCCCCCCTTGCTATTGTTTTAAGTATAAGCAAATCGGGCTGTTCAATCAAATAACCTCTTCTTTCCTACACTTATAAGTGGTGCTTATCCTATAGCCAATTATACTACTCACGTAGAGGCTCTCGTGTAGTTTAGCACGTAATAAAAAAAATGAATAGGTTAAGTTATATCACGTAAGATCGTGGCATTCGTACCAAGTACGAGGTGGGAAAAATTGAAAATTGCACTAAAACATCGACAAAAAATTGTCAAAATATGTCAAAAACTGATATTCAATTGATAAAAAAAGAGGATAAAAAAGGACTCGTACCAAGTACGACGTAGAAACAATCAACTTACACTACTAATTTATGTGGACAATATGAGCAAGTTGTGTATTTTACAATTAATCTCTATTAATGACGATATTTTATCAATATTATAACACATTATCACATTATCACATTAACACATTGATCAACACATTATTTTTTAGGTAATATTTAAAGTATTTCATTTCATTCAATTGTGATTTATAAATATTTTCAGTCAATTTAAGAGTTCATATATTTTCAGACATCAATTATAACTGAATGAAGCGCAGATGGTTACTTTTGGTAACATAATTTTGTACTTGGAAAGATAAATTGATCTGGAGAATTTATTATGACACTGCAGGTTGTTTTCTGCCATATAAACTGTTCAGGCAGCAGGAAATATTTCACCCTGATTTTTCCAGGACGAGGATAGTAATTCAATAATATTTAGTTTCTTGAAATTTAGATGAATATGAATCCTAACCTACTTCAACAGTGACGGAAAAAGGGGGCTATTACCCCCGATCCCGAAAAGTAGGGACCGGGATCGGGGGCAAAACAGGCCAGTAGCTAGAGGGGGGCAGGGGGCAACTGCCCCCCCTGAGAGCCTGCTTTGCCCCACCTGTGAAAAATACAGAACACATTCCTACCTGAAATTCTCAATAATCTTTACAATTATGTAATGTGTTACTCTAGCAACATAACAAAGGCACTTATTGATTTTGTGAATTATTAGGGTGTGTGGGATTCCATATAATGTCATATCATGATTGGGGGAAGGGGAGAATTCCCTTCCAGATTCAGACTTCGGAAAATGATTTCGCAATTTTCAGTATCTAGAAGAGTTGTGACATTTTGAGAGTCTTGTATTAAAGGTACCTAAAGGTGTCGGATGTTTTTCTTGGATGTGTTGCTATGAACTTGGAACTGTTTAAATTTTTGATTCATGTGAGAGAGAGAGGGAGTTGATATTTGATTTTTGTTACTTAGCGTTGCTTTTCTGACACTTCTAGCTAATGGTAACAATGACTGACGACGTGAAATTGATGAAGAGACACTCACAAACAGTGCCGCAACCACAGGGGGTATGGGGCATTGTCCCGACCCCCCGACGTTGGACGGAAGTCCATTCTAGGGGAAGCAAACATTGAAGTAAAAAAACAAGTTTGGAGAATCTAAAAATAGGAGGACAATTGAATACTCATGATGGAATTAGTTTTTACGTGTTCCTTGCATTTTTCTTACATACGGCCAAGGGGACTTGCAAGGGGCAATAGCCCCCATCCATTTCAAATTTTATACAAATAACAATACATTTCGTAAAATGTTCTTGCTCGCTTCGCTCGCAATATCTGCTATTCTTATAGTCCAAGTTCAGAGCCATAGCTATGGGGCGGCGGGAGTCGGCCCTGGTAGCCAAATGATCTATAGTAAACAAAAAGGTTAAAGAGAATGCCATGGCGCCCCGTAAAGTTATTTGCGCCCTATTAAAACAATTTCTTTCTATGAAATTTAATCTGAAATATTAAAGATGACACTGTAATCCAAGAAGTCATTGATCAGTCAAGGGGTTCCTATTTGTTTGTCAGGTGTCAAATATGTTCCAGTTTTGCTGGAACGTATGTTGAAACGTTTATAAAGGAACAATGGTGGAAAATATCAGAATCAGATTATTAGGGTATGTATTATTCACATGTTATCCATAACATATCAGCAAGGGTAAATAATATTTTCAAGGCAGCCTACACAACACAGCTCTGTTAGAGATAGGGATTATGACAATAACAATATCAACAAGGCTCTATATCTATGTGTGAGATTTGTACCTACACAACACAGCTCTGTTAGGGATTCATAACAGTTCCATGCTGTAGAAATATCAGCAAGGCTCTATTAGATGTTATTCCCATAGTAATCACCTGTCCATAATAATTCCAAGCTCAGCAAGGCTCTGTATCTGTGTGGAATTTGTAATTGTTAGAGATAGGGATATTAAGTATAGAATTAATACTAAATATTATTTTATTTTCTGTGTCTGTATCTAATATCTATCTTCATGCCTATCTATAATAATTCCAAGCTCAGTATTAAAGCTTGTTCCCAATAACAGCATCACCGCACAGCTCTGTAAGATATAGGGATATTGAGTATAGATTTATAAAATTTGTGTCTAATATCTATCTTCATGGCAATCACTTATCCATAATAATTCCAAGCTCAACATTGAAGCTTGTTCCCAATAACAGCATCACCACACAGCTCTGTCAGGTATAGGGATATTGAGTATAGATTTATGATTTCATTCTCTGTGTTTGTGTCTAATATCTATCTTCATGGCAATCACCTATCTATAATAATTCTAAGCTCAGTATTAAAGCTTGTTCCCAATAACAGCATCACCACACAGCTCTGTCAGGTATAGGGATATTAAGTATAGATTTATAAAATTTGTATCTGATATCTATCTTCATGACAATCACTTATCCATAATAATTCTAAGCACAGCAAGGATTTGTATCCGTGTAGGATTTGAATGCTGTTCTCAATAACACACCTATCTATAATAATTCTAAGCTCAGCAAGGATTTGTATCTGTGTAGGATTTGAATCCTCTCAATAACAGCTTCACCGCACAGCTCTGTCAGGTATAGGGATATTGAGTATAGATTTATGGATAAATATTATTTACCTCTTCATGGCAATCACTTATCCATGATTTGAATCCTGTTCAAAATAACAATGACCGCACAGCTCTGTCAAAAGGATATTGAGTATAGATTTACAAAAATTTATTTACTAGATATTATTTCATTCTCTGTGTTCTTTATGACAATTACCTATCTATAATAATTCCAAGCTCGGCAAGGCTCTGTATCTGTTTGTGTTTGTGTCTAATATCTATCTTCATGACAATCACCTATCCATAATAATTCCGCTCTGTATCTGTGTAAGATTTGAATCCTGTTCCCAATAATTATATCACCGCACAGCTTTGTTAGGTATAGGACAATCACCTATCCATGATTTGAATCCTGTTCCCAATAACAGCATCACTACACAGCTCTATTAAATATAGGGATATCGAGTATAGATTTATGGATAAATATTATTTCTATATCTATATCTAATATCTATCCTCATGGCAATCACCTATCCATGATTTGAATCCTGTTCCCAATAACAGCATCACTACACAGCTCTGTTAGGTATAGGGATATTGAGTATAGATTTATGTTATTAAATATTATTTCATTCTCTGTGTTTGTGTCCAATAACAGCAGAGATATTGAGTATCTATCCTCATGGCAATCACCTATCCATAATAATTCCGCTCTATATCTGTGTAAGATTTAAAGCTTGTTCCTAATAATATTAACCACACAGTTCTGTCAGGTATAAGGATATTGAGTATAGATTGATGGAAAATATTATTTCTGTGTCTGTATCTAATATCTATCCTCATGACAATCACCTATCCATGATTTGAATCCTGTTCCCAATAACAACATCACCGCACAGCTCTGTCAGGTATAAGAATATTGAGTATAGATTTATGGAAAATATTGTTTCTGTGTCTGTATCTAATATCTATCCTCATGACAATCACCTATCCATGATTTGAATCCTGTTCCCAATAACAACATCACCGCACAGCTCTGTCAGGTATAGGGATATTGAGTATAGATTTATGGAAAATATTATTTCTGTGTCTGTATCTAATATCTATCCTCATGACAATCACCTATCCATGATTTGAATCCTGTTCCCAATAACAGCATCACTGCATAGTTTTGTCAGGTATAGGGATATTATAAATTTATTGATAAATATTATTTCTGTGTCTGTGTCTAATATCTATCCTCATGGCAATCACCTATCTATAATAATTCCAAAGCTCTATATCTGTGTGAGATTTGAAGCTTGTTCCCAATAACAGCATCACTGCACGGTATAGGATATTGAGTATAAATTTATGGAAACTACAGCTCTGTTAAAAATTATTATCTAGATATTATTTCCGTGTCTGTATCTGTGTAATTGAATCTTGTACCTAAGTTCCAATTCCCAATAATAACATTATTGCACAGCTCTGTCATGTAAAGGGATATTGAGTTTCTATCTTCATGGCAATCACCTATCCATAATAATTCCAAGGCTCTGTATCTGTGTAGGATTTGAATCCTGTTCCCATTAACAACATCACCGCACAGCTCTGTTAATAAATATTTTTGTAACTGTATAATTGAATCTTGTACCTAATAACAAAAATATTCAGTATCTTCATGGTAATCACCTATCCATAATAGTTCCAAAATTTGAATCCTGTTCCCAATAATTATATCACTGGTATCTTCACTCTAAGCTCAGCAAGAATCTGTATTTGTGCGGGGATTTGAAGCTTGTTCCCAATAATTATATCACCGCACAGTTTTGTTCATGGCATAGTTCTAAGTTTAGCAAGGATCTGTATATTTGAATCCTGTTCCAATAACAGCATCACTGCACAGCTCTGTCAGGTATAGGGATATTGAGTATAGATTTATGGAAACCACAGCTCTGTTAAAAATTGTTCCCAATAACAGCATCACTGCACAGCTCTGTCAGGTATAGGGATATTATTTCATGGCAATCACCTATCCATAATAGTTCTAAGCCCAGCAAAAATCTGTTTCTGTGTGGGATTTGAATCTTGTTCCCAATAACAGCATCACCGCACAGCTGTCAGGTATAGGGATATTGAGTATAGATTTATAGAAACCACAGTTCTGTATGCATTATTATTTATCTAGATATTATATCTGTGTCTGTGTAATTGAATTTTGTACCTAATAACAGCAGAAATATTGAGTATCTTCCATGACAATCACCTATTAAGCTCAGCAAGAATCTGTATCTGTGTAGGATTTGAATCCTGTTCCCAATAACAGCATTATTGCACAGGGATATTGAGTATCTAGATATAATTTCATGGCAAAAATTAATTCTTCACTCCTATCCATAAATCTGTGTAGGATTTGAATCCTGTTCCCAATAACAACATCACTGCACAGCTCTGTTAAGTTTAGGGACTAGATATTCATCATCACAACATGCAGCAGAGCTGTTCATAATTGATAAGATATAATTATACTCAGAACAAACCTCTATAAGATAAGACAACCTGCAACAATTTGGATGTATGAGATGTTTTATTGATTTTATGTTTCTGTATTTTTCAAGCTCTGCTGTAACAAACACTTCAGTCTTGTCCCTGTATATGTACTCAGCAAAATATGGGCCATTACTATAATAATATCTGTCACATATTCTGTGATTATATGCTCTAACAACTTCATAATCTAAACAAAAAATAAACCTGAAAACATATCTGTAATCTTATAATAATTATTCTTATCGGTGATACGAACATTGTCAATTCTAACAAGTTTAATTTTCAATAGGCTCTTCACATCAGTGCAACAAATTTTTGCAGATTCAATATTGGGCACAGTGGGCTGCCCGCACCTGCTCACATCTGTAATTGTTTTATTGTCATCCTGGAAATACATGCACATCATCAGATATTCATATTGAATATTTGAGCACAGCCTGGGTAATAGGGGAACAATATTATAATTTTCATCATCTTCTGTTATCAAAATTGTAAAATATATTATATGCTCCATTATATTTGCATAATTTGTAGATAAACATCTTATGGCCTGTTTCTGGTGCACAGGGTCAAGTTCCTGGTCTAGAAAATTGCAAAACTTAGCCTTGCAATCCAAGCTATACAGGGCAATCACACAAATATTTCCAATCAATTTTGTTTGGAAATGTTGATGACTGTGCAGAGCAAGTATCTTTATGTTTATATGTGAAATATTCCATGCTATATTTTCTATTACATTTGGGGCATATTTTTGTGGGAGTTCTGTATTTGTTTGGGTTACAATTTCTTTGGTGTCTGGCCCAATTGGGGCTGGATATATTCTTATTGCATTGATTACAATATTTTTGATTCGGCATTTTTGCTGTTGCTTTATTATATAAAATTTCTTGGGGTCAAATCAAAATTCTATGCTTAATAAAAAATATCAGTTGGGTTCAGCAGTGTGCTTTGTATGTGTGTGTGTATATTTAATATGTTAATATTATTAATTTTTATCCTCGGTTTATTATATAAAATTTTTTGGGTTTTAAATCAAAACTCTATGCTTATTATGACAGGTTGTAAAGCCAATAGCCTACAAGTGGAAAAAGAGAATAAATATTGATTCACACTGACCTTCCGCAAATACCTGCACGGACATGCATGTCTAGAATGGCAATGACCTAGCACTGTGTTATGTATTGATTTTTGTATAACAGGCTGGGACAGATATAAGTCTGACTCTAAATAAGAGTGGATTACAACAATCAAGCTGGATGTAACAAATATCAGATTTTTTATACAAAATATAAGCCCTTTTGTTCAATATATCAGAAATTGAATAATAAGAAATATTTTATATTAAAACAAACAGGCCTGTAGCATGAGAAGCACTGTAACAACACATCTGTACTCCTCAGCCACTCTCACAATACTGGCTGATGCAATGCAAAATCTCTTTATATACCCTAAGCCGGGCCGAGAAGAAAAAAAAACAGAAATTTCCCATGAATTTTGTTTTTACGAGAAATTCCCGAGGGCTTTTTTACAGAAAATTCCCGAGGTGTCATATTTTTCACGAGAATTTCCTGAGAGCTTTTATTAAAATTACCTGGCTGATGCAATTTTGCTTTGCATGCAAAACTTCAATACTCGGGAATTGTGCACATTAATCACTTTGATCTCAATAGCATAAATACTGAGAATCACTTGAAACATGCAAACATATGATGTAAAAATGAGAGGGTCACAGAGCAATTCTAGAGGGGCTCTGCATATTACATTGTTTTAATATTAGATATGCAAATTGAACCTGGTATCCAATTGAACTTAAACCGGAAGTAAATATGTGTGGGTTGGTATGGGTATGTATGTGGGTGTGGGTGGCTTAGTTTTAAGTATAGCCAAAAAAATATCAAGAGGGGCATATTTTTAACAAATTTATGGACAACAATCTCACAGAAGTGCCTTTTATAAGTATGGGCAAATCAATCTGAGGGGGCTCATCCTTTCTACACTAGAATCCAGAATTTCTTAAAAATCAGAGCATATCACACCTGAAGAATTGGGGTATAAGCCCCCCTTGCTATTGTTTTAAGTATAAGCAAATCGGGCTGTTCAATCAAATAACCTCTTCTTTCCTACACTTATAAGTGGTGCTTATCCTATAGCCAATTATACTACTCACGTAGAGGCTCTCGTGTAGTTTAGCACGTAATAAAAAAAATGAATAGGTTAAGTTATATCACGTAAGATCGTGGCATTCGTACCAAGTACGAGGTGGGAAAAATTGAAAATTGCACTAAAACATCGACAAAAAATTGTCAAAATATGTCAAAAACTGATATTCAATTGATAAAAAAAGAGGATAAAAAAGGACTCGTACCAAGTACGACGTAGAAACAATCAACTTACACTACTAATTTATGTGGACAATATGAGCAAGTTGTGTATTTTACAATTAATCTCTATTAATGACGATATTTTATCAATATTATAACACATTATCACATTATCACATTAACACATTGATCAACACATTATTTTTTAGGTAATATTTAAAGTATTTCATTTCATTCAATTGTGATTTATAAATATTTTCAGTCAATTTAAGAGTTCATATATTTTCAGACATCAATTATAACTGAATGAAGCGCAGATGGTTACTTTTGGTAACATAATTTTGTACTTGGAAAGATAAATTGATCTGGAGAATTTATTATGACACTGCAGGTTGTTTTCTGCCATATAAACTGTTCAGGCAGCAGGAAATATTTCACCCTGATTTTTCCAGGACGAGGATAGTAATTCAATAATATTTAGTTTCTTGAAATTTAGATGAATATGAATCCTAACCTACTTCAACAGTGACGGAAAAAGGGGGCTATTACCCCCGATCCCGAAAAGTAGGGACCGGGATCGGGGGCAAAACAGGCCAGTAGCTAGAGGGGGGCAGGGGGCAACTGCCCCCCCTGAGAGCCTGCTTTGCCCCACCTGTGAAAAATACAGAACACATTCCTACCTGAAATTCTCAATAATCTTTACAATTATGTAATGTGTTACTCTAGCAACATAACAAAGGCACTTATTGATTTTGTGAATTATTAGGGTGTGTGGGATTCCATATAATGTCATATCATGATTGGGGGAAGGGGAGAATTCCCTTCCAGATTCAGACTTCGGAAAATGATTTCGCAATTTTCAGTATCTAGAAGAGTTGTGACATTTTGAGAGTCTTGTATTAAAGGTACCTAAAGGTGTCGGATGTTTTTCTTGGATGTGTTGCTATGAACTTGGAACTGCTTAAATTTTTGATTCATGTGAGAGAGAGAGGGAGTTGATATTTGATTTTTGTTACTTAGCGTTGCTTTTCTGACACTTCTAGCTAATGGTAACAATGACTGACGACGTGAAATTGATGAAGAGACACTCACAAACAGTGCCGCAACCACAGGGGCTATGGGGCATTGTCCCGACCCCCCGACGTTGGACGGAAGTCCATTCTAGGGGAGGCAAACATTGAAGTAAAAAAACAAGTTTGGAGAATCTAAAAATAGGAGGACAATTGAATACTCATGATGGAATTAGTTTTTACGTGTTCCTTGCATTTTTCTTACATACGGCCAAGGGGACTTGCAAGGGGCAATAGCCCCCATCCATTTCAAATTTTATACAAATAACAATACATTTCGTAAAATGTTCTTGCTCGCTTTGCTCGCAATATCTGCTATTCTTATAGTCCAAGTTCAGAGCCATAGCTATGGGGCGGCGGGAGTCGGCCCTGGTAGCCAAATGATCTATAGTAAAAAAAATGTTAAAGAGAATGCCATGGCGCCCCGTAAAGTTATTTGCGCCCTATTAAAACAATTTCTTTCTATGAAATTTAATATGAAATATTAAAGATGACACTGTAATCCAAGAAGTCATTGATCAGTCAAGGGGTTCCTATTTGTTTGTCAGGTGTCAAATATGTTCCAGTTTTGCTGGAACGTATGTTGAAACGTTTATAAAGGAACAATGGTGGAAAATATCAGAATCAGATTATTAGGGTATGTATTATTCACATGTTATCCATAACATATCAGCAAGGGTAAATAATATTTTCAAGGCAGCCTACACAACACAGCTCTGTTAGAGATAGGGATTATGACAATAACAATATCAACAAGGCTCTATATCTATGTGTGAGATTTGTACCTACACAACACAGCTCTGTTAGGGATTCATAACAGTTCCATGCTGTAGAAATATCAGCAAGGCTGTATTAGATGTTATTTCCATAGTAATCACCTGTCCATAATAATTCCAAGCTCAGCAAGGCTCTGTATCTGTGTGGAATTTGTAATTGTTAGAGATAGGGATATTAAGTATAGAATTAATACTAAATATTATTTTATTTTCTGTGTCTGTATCTAATATCTATCTTCATGCCTATCTATAATAATTCCAAGCTCAGTATTAAAGCTTGTTCCCAATAACAGCATCACCGCACAGCTCTGTAAGATATAGGGATATTGAGTATAGATTTATAAAATTTGTGTCTAATATCTATCTTCATGGCAATCACTTATCCATAATAATTCCAAGCTCAACATTGAAGCTTGTTCCCAATAACAGCATCACCACACAGCTCTGTCAGGTATAGGGATATTGAGTATAGATTTATGATTTCATTCTCTGTGTTTGTGTCTAATATCTATCTTCATGGCAATCACCTATCTATAATAATTCTAAGCTCAGTATTAAAGCTTGTTCCCAATAACAGCATCACCACACAGCTCTGTCAGGTATAGGGATATTAAGTATAGATTTATAAAATTTGTATCTGATATCTATCTTCATGACAATCACTTATCCATAATAATTCTAAGCACAGCAAGGATTTGTATCCATGTAGGATTTGAATGCTGTTCTCAATAACACACCTATCTATAATAATTCTAAGCTCAGCAAGGATTTGTATCTGTGTAGGATTTGAATCCTCTGAATAACAGCTTCACCGCACAGCTCTGTCAGGTATAGGGATATTGAGTATAGATTTATGGATAAATATTATTTACCTCTTCATGGCAATCACTTATCCATGATTTGAATCCTGTTCAAAATAACAATGACCGCACAGCTCTGTCAAAAGGATATTGAGTATAGATTTACAAAAATTTATTTACTAGATATTATTTCATTCTCTGTGTTCTTTATGACAATTACCTATCTATAATAATTCCAAGCTCGGCAAGGCTCTGTATCTGTTTGTGTTTGTGTCTAATATCTATCTTCATGACAATCACCTATCCATAATAATTCCGCTCTGTATCTGTGTAAGATTTGAATCCTGTTCCCAATAATTATATCACCGCACAGCTTTGTTAGGTATAGGACAATCACCTATCCATGATTTGAATCTTGTTCCCAATAACAGCATCACTACACAGCTCTATTAAATATAGGGATATCGAGTATAGATTTATGGATAAATATTATTTCTATATCTATATCTAATATCTATCCTCATGGTAATCACCTATCCATGATTTGAATCCTGTTCCCAATAACAGCATCACTACACAGCTCTGTTAGGTATAGGGATATTGAGTATAGATTTATGTTATTAAATATTATTTCATTCTCTGTGTTTGTGTCCAATAACAGCAGAGATATTGAGTATCTATCCTCATGGCAATCACCTATCCATAATAATTCCGCTCTATATCTGTGTAAGATTTAAAGCTTGTTCCTAATAAAATTAACCACACAGTTCTGTCAGGTATAAGGATATTGAGTATAGATTGATGGAAAATATTATTTCTGTGTCTGTATCTAATATCTATCCTCATGACAATCACCTATCCATGATTTGAATCCTGTTCCCAATAACAACATCACCGCACAGCTCTGTCAGGTATAAGAATATTGAGTATAGATTTATGGAAAATATTGTTTCTGTGTCTGTATCTAATATCTATCCTCATGACAATCACCTATCCATGATTTGAATCCTGTTCCCAATAACAACATCACCGCACAGCTCTGTCAGGTATAGGGATATTGAGTATAGATTTATGGAAAATATTATTTCTGTGTCTGTATCTAATATCTATCCTCATGACAATCACCTATCCATGATTTGAATCCTGTTCCCAATAACAACATCACCGCACAGCTCTGTCAGGTATAGGGATATTGAGTATAGATTTATGGAAAATATTATTTCTGTGTCTGTATCTAATATCTATCCTCATGACAATCACCTATCCATGATTTGAATCCTGTTCCCAATAACAACATCACCGCACAGCTCTGTCAGGTATAGGGATATTGAGTATAGATTTATGGAAAATATTATTTCTGTGTCTGTATCTAATATCTATCCTCATGGCAATCACCTATCTATAATAATTCCAAAGCTCTATATTTGTGTGAGATTTGAAGCTTGTTCCCAATAACAGCATCACTGCACGGTATAGGATATTGAGTATAAATTTATGGAAACTACAGCTCTGTTAAAAATTATTATCTAAATATTATTTCCGTGTCTTTATCTGTGTAATTGAATCTTGTACCTAAGTTCCAATTCCCAATAATAACATTATTGCACAGCTCTGTCATGTAAAGGGATATTGAGTATCTATCTTCATGGCAATCAATCACCTATCCATAATAATTCCAAGGCTCTGTATCTGTGTAGGATTTGAATCCTGTTCCCATTAACAACATCACCGCACAGCTCTGTTAATAAATATTTTTGTAACTGTATAATTGAATCTTGTACCTAATAACAAAAATATTCAGTATCTTCATGGTAATCACCTATCCATAATAGTTCCAAAATTTGAATCCTGTTCCCAATAATTATATCACTGGTATCTTCACACTAAGCTCAGCAAGAATCTGTATTTGTGCGGGGATTTGAAGCTTGTTCCCAATAATTATATCACCGCACAGTTTTGTTCATGGCATAGTTCTAAGTTTAGCAAGGATCTGTATATTTGAATCCTGTTCCAATAACAGCATCACTGCACAGCTCTGTCAGGTATAGGGATATTGAGTATAGATTTATGGAAACCACAGCTCTGTTAAAAATTGTTCCCAATAACAGCATCACTGCACAGCTCTGTCAGGTATAGGGATATTATTTCATGGCAATCACCTATCCATAATAGTTCTAAGCCCAGCAAAAATCTGTTTCTGTGTGGGATTTGAATCTTGTTCCCAATAACAGCATCACCGCACAGCTGTCAGGTATAGGGATATTGAGTATAGATTTATAGAAACCACAGTTCTGTATGCATTATTATTTATCTAGATATTATATCTGTGTCTGTGTAATTGAATTTTGTACCTAATAACAGCAGAAATATTGAGTATCTTCCATGACAATCACCTATTAAGCTCAGCAAGAATCTGTATCTGTGTAGGATTTGAATCCTGTTCCCAATAACAGCATTATTGCACAGGGATATTGAGTATCTAGATATAATTTCATGGCAAAAATTAATTCTTCACTCCTATCCATAAATCTGTGTAGGATTTGAATCCTGTTCCCAATAACAACATCACTGCACAGCTCTGTTAGGTTTAGGGACTAGATATTCATCATCACAACATGCAGCACAGGGTCAAGTTCCTGGTCTAGAAAATTGCAAAACTTAGCCTTGCAATCCAAGCTATACAGGGCAATCACACAAATATTTCCAATCAATTTTGTTTGGAAATGTTGATGACTGTGCAGAGCAAGTATCTTTATGTTTATATGTGAAATATTCCATGCTATATTTTCTATTACATTTGGGGCATATTTTTGTGGGAGTTCTGTATTTGTTTGGGTTACAATTTCTTTGGTGTCTGGCCCAATTGGGGCTGGATATATTCTTATTGCATTGATTACAATATTTTTGATTCGGCATTTTTGTTGTTGCTTTATTATATAAAATTTCTTGGGGTCAAATCAAAATTCTATGCTTAATAAAAAATATCAGTTGGGTTCAGCAGTGTGCTTTGTATGTGTGTGTGTATATTTAATATGTTAATATTATTAATTTTTATCCTCGGTTTATTATATAAATTTTTTTGGGTTTTAAATCAAAACTCTATGCTTATTATGACAGGTTGTAAAGCCAATAGCCTACAAGTGGAAAAAGAGAATAAATATTGATTCACACTGACCTTCCGCAAATACCTGCACGGACATGCATGTCTAGAATGGCAATGACCTAGCACTGTGTTATGTATTGATTTTTGTATAACAGGCTGGGACAGATATAAGTCTGACTCTAAATAAGAGTGGATTACAACAATCAAGCTGGATGTAACAAATATCAGATTTTTTATACAAAATATAAGCCCTTTTGTTCAATATATCAGAAATTGAATAATAAGAAATATTTTATATTAAAACAAACAGGCCTGTAGTATGAGAAGCACTGTAACAACACATCTGTACTCCTCAGCCACTCTCACAATACTGGCTGATGCAATGCAAAATCTCTTTATATACCCTAAGCCGGGCCGAGAAGAAAAAAAAAACAACAGAAATTTCCCATGAATTTTGTTTTTACGAGAAATTCCCGAGGGCTTTTTTACAGAAAATTCCCGAGGTGTCATATTTTTCACGAGAATTTCCTGAGAGCTTTTATTAAAATTACCTGGCTGATGCAATTTTGCTTTGCATGCAAAACTTCAATACTCGGGAATTGTGCACATTAATCACTTTGATCTCAATAGCATAAATACTGAGAATCACTTGAAACATGCAAACATATGATGTAAAAATGAGAGGGTCACAGAGCAATTCTAGAGGGGCTCTGCATATTACATTGTTTTAATATTATATATGCAAATTGAACCTCGTATCCAATTGAACTGAAACCGGAAGTAAGTATGTGTGGGTTGGTATGGGTATGTATGTGGGTGTGGGTGGCTTAGTTTTAAGTATAGCCAAAAAAAATATCAAGAGGGGCATATTTTTAACAAATTTATGGACAACAATCTCACAGAAGTGCCTTTTATAAGTATGGGCAAATCAATCTGAGGGGGCTCATCCTTTCTACACTAGAATCCAGAATTTCTTAAAAATCAGAGCATATCACACCTGAAGAATTGGGGTATAAGCCCCCTTGCTATTGTTTTAAGTATAAGCAAATCGGGCTGTTCAATCAAATAACCTCTTCTTTCCTACACTTATAAGTGGTGCTTATCCTATAGCCAATTATACTACTTACGTGCTTTGACCTACTTTGTAGAGTAGGTGAAACCCAACGTTCTGGCGCAGCCCTTTGACCTACTTTTTATTTTACGACGTTTTACGGACTAAACTAACCTACAATGAGAGAAAAATGGAGAGAAGAAGCTCTGGCATCACTTTTTAAGCTATTTTTTACCTCCTCCAATTTTGCTCTTATGCTACCTCGCCCTTTGACCTGCTTTTGAAATGACTTACGACTTTTTCCTATAAGTCTGCTGTCTCCTCTTACTGTAAGGTCCCTCAGTGTAATCTACTACGACCAGCTAATAGGCTTCTGCTCTCAGCGTAATCCGTTTTACGGACTAAACTAACCTACAATGAGAGAAAAATGGACAGAAGAAAAGCTCTGGCATCACTTTTTAAGCTATTTTTTACCTCCTGCAATTTTGCTCTTATATCTATTATAACGACTTTGTCAGTATAACTCAAACTCAGCATCAGCACAATAGGCAGCTACGGTGCTACATTGAAAAGGAAATTTAAATTTACATACACAGACAACTTTACAACTATTATATTGACAAAAAAACAAAAAAAAACTAGAAACAACAAAAATCACAATAGCATCAAATCATGCATGTGTTCACAAGAACATTTATAAGATACCAATGCTATACATAAAACAATATATCTTTGTTATCTCCTTCCAGGATAAAGTAAGTCTTTGTATCTACAATTCTGAGATTCAGTTTTCGAAATTCATCATCTGATCAAATCACCTCCAAACGTAGAACATATAAGTGTCACTCTATGCGACCTTCCTCAAAGCAGTCATTGGAGAAACTGTAACTTTTACAAGCCTGCCCGTTAAGGAAGATGAAAACAGATACCTATTCACTGCTTCCAATTCAACATGGCATCTCTTATGCATATCAGTGTAATTCCACAACTTTCGAATCTTTATATGATTATATCATATTCAAAGTTCATTCGAGTCATAAAAGGCTTCTATATAACTTAAACATCCAAGTTATTATAACATTGCCCAGTTTAATGCTTTAAAAGCAACAATTATAGTACAAATATATCACCATTCCATATTGCTCAATCCGTACTTATCTTTTTTCCATCCAGAGAACCCTCTAAAGTCCCAGACAACTAGTATTAGAGCAACTAGTTCAAGCTAGATTTTTTAGTATGAGTTATCTTCAATTGTTTTTGTTTTATATTTTTGTCCATAAGTGCTTAACAGCTTGAATGTATGTGTAGTAAATGTACATATTTGCTCTGTTACAGCTTTTTTACTATGTATATCACAATATACTTATCTAATGATTACAATTACCATTTTTTGAATGTTGATACAAAATACCAAGTATGACATCATATTATACATTGAACAATTTTAAAGAGTTGACCTTTGTATATAAACCTTGATGCCAATGCAAATGTACATAATTTCAATAAATTTAATTATAAATTTGAATGTATCATATCTTTCTTGTCTGAAAGAACACATATGATTTAAAATATTTGTTTTTCATTTTGTCAGTCAAAAATAACTGTTATGAATATGAATTCAGAATATTTCACAATTTGATAATTTTGTCATGATATACAAATTGGTTTTTTTTTTAAACATCATATTTAATGGAATAGGTTTAAGTAGTAATTTCAGACATTTAATTGTATTATTTGAATAAAATTTTGAGCAACCATATGACTAAATTATTATAAATATTGCACAAATGTGGAACTTTGGACTTAGCCTAACCATTTTCAAATGTAGTTATGACAATGTATTATTTTTATTGTCATACTGGCGCTCAACAAGGGACGAACCCACAACAGATCTGAGCACTACTGAGACTTTTAACATATAATAATTAATATAATGCCTCTATATTTACAATCTGTTTTCATGTTCAGCATTATAATCAATTGAGTGTAACTGAATATTTGCTTTCCAACAATACATCAAGAACTTGTTCATCATGAACCAATACAAAGCAAACTATGCATAATTAATTTTTAGTACATAATAATATTGAAAAAATGAAATTCAAGTTCGACATACTAACAATTATTATCTAGTGAAGTACCACATGAACCATTTTTACATAAACAATGTACCTACATAACATTATTATTTATTATCAACCCATGAAGCACCATTCAGAACTTCATTCTCAACCTGAGAGCATAATTATTATATTAATCTTTATTTAGCCAAAAAATATATTAATAATAATTTTCTACATGTAGAGTAAGTTACCTCTGATCTAAATTTCCCATTAGGAATTGATCCATTCATCTAGCAACATCGGCTAACAAGACAAAAATGAAGTCCCTGCATCGAAAAGCAAACATCCTCAGATTTACGGAGTGCTGAATATAATTTTTTTACATCGCAAATGAATTCATGCAAGAAATGTATAAATTATGATGTGCACACAAAAATTATAAATCATAAATAATTGTTGTTCCTGAACTCGCAGCGTCACGGCTCGAACTTACTATTCAGCCCTTTGTGAACACATTTTGGAGCCATAATGCATTCTAGCATTTATAAAGGAAACAACTACTTGACTGAAGCTTGGATCAACACGTGAATCACTTTGCTCTTTGTCAAGTTCATTCCTATTTGAGCCTACGATTCAATTCTTGGAATCTTTGTGCTCTAGTTAATATTTTTCAAGCCAAAGCTAAATCTTAGCATTCAAAATTATTATGCACATGCCATCACATTATATTATACATTTTTTGCACTCCAAAATACACATAACAAAGAATATTTGTTATATTGAATTTTTCCACCTTTCAACACAACTAAGGATCAAGAAATATGAATGAGGACCGATATTGGATCATGAAGATCAACTTAAAGCAAACTCTACAGAAGAAGACTTCATATCTGAACTAATGTTTGTGACTCAAGAAAAGAAGCACGAAAAAGAGAAAATTTTTACATTGACAGCCGACAAAAGAAAAATTCTGCACAAAGTACTGTGACTCACAGTACCACCTTTAACCAACATCCTAAGAAGAAGAACTCAACCAACCAACCCTCATGGGTATGGTTGTGAAATGAAGCAGTATCTTTTTTCCTTCAAACCAACAAAATAAACAACAAGTTAGCATAAGCAATTTCATAATGCCAAAATTAATATACGAAGAATGAAAAAATAAAGAACTGAGGTCTTATATACCACCCTTGACACTCAGTCAATAAGAAACTCCCAACCAACCAACCCTTAACGCTTACTTAATCTTACATCTTCACTACAGAAATATCTGTTTCCTTTGAAGATCTGACAAGTATGTCATCTACCTTGCATCCTTGCAACAATCTCTTTATTAGCTCCTCATGTGACTTGTTGCAGTTTTGCAAAATTTCTAGCCATTTATACCTTTTGGCATTAGAACACTTCCACACTTTGATGTGTTCAATGGCCACTTGACTCACAGGATTACCAGTGTTGCATTCTAACAATGTAACTGTTGAATTATCATGATTCTCAACACACAAATAAGGTCCTTCAAACAAGAAGCAGTATTTCTTAATGGGATTATTTTCTAAATCTTTATGTCTGTTTCTAACAAACAACAAATCACCAACCAATATGGAAACTTTATCTTGTTGTTTTTGGTTGATTTGGTTTGTTTTCTTACTTCTGGCCTCAAAACTTTTTAGATGTGCCATGTGAATTTTATTATCCCATGACATTACTTCATCTTCAGTGATATTATTGAATATGCTCATGTTAGGTTCCATATTTAATCGCAGTTCTATAGGAGCATAACCTGTTTGAGATGAAATTGCATTATTTAAACAATGAAGGGCAACATTAACCTTTTCAGGCCATAGGGTATGACTATCCTGACACAAAACTCTCATTAAGCGGTTAAGCTCTGCATGATATCTCTCAACCATATTGGAGGACGGATGATATGGAGGAGTGAACACTAACATGATGCCTAAGTGTTTCATTTTATCTGCAAACTGATGAGATCTGAATTGAGGTCCATTATCGGCAATCAATTTTTCAGGAATACCCAAATGAACAAAATAACAATTGATAAGCTTTTTGATGACTGTATTTGCATTACTGTTGACAATAGGATAAGCCAACAAGTACCGACTTGCAGCATCCAACACTGTCAACAAAAATCTCTCCCGCTTAGAACCCATGATGAATGGACCTTGCAAATCCACAAAAAGGACTTTTCCAGGTTTACTGGTCAGGTGTATTTTAACTAAATGTTTTGCAGGATGTTTATTGGGCTTTGACCTGACACAAGTATCGCAATCAGCAACATATTGTTTTATATCTTTAAACATGTTTTTCCATCGGAAATTTCTATATATTTGTGCCATTGTCCGAGATGCACCGAAATGACCACTCTCATCATGAAACTTGATGAGCATATTACCAATTAAGGAGGCAGGTAAGCATATCCTTAACTTTTCTGGTCTGTGAAAATCCCTGACACATAATATGTTCTCCCTGAGACAATACTGTTTCCGCCAATTCCTACAGCGAGAATTATCAGTATCAACATCTCCAGAGAGATAGGAAATGATCTCATTCAATTCGATATCATTTCTCTGTGCATTCGCAAGTTCCTTACAGTCACACAAAGGTTGCAGCATTAATTCCAACTCTGAGTAGTTGACATGATAATGCATGTCCAACTGCCAAGGAAAAGATCGACTTAGCAAATCAGCGATTACATTTTCCTTGCCTTTGCAATATTGAACATCAAAAGAATACATCTGTAACTGGATGAACCAGCGAGTGAGACGAGCATTCCACGTGTGGGCAGTTTCCAACCACGTGAGGGCTTTATGATCTGTAATAATGACAAAATGCCTCCCTTTTAGTATAGAAGCAAATTTCTCTATAGTATATAGGATCGCCAACACCTCCATTTCAGTAGATGTATAAGATTTCTCATAATCTTTTAACAACCTGCTGACAAATCCAAGAGGCTTGAACCCTCCTTCTATGATCTGGAAACAATAACCCGCTACTCCAATAATCGAAGCATCAGTTTGAACAAAGAAATTATGTTCAAAATCGGGAAATGCAAGCATTACTTGTTCAGCAATTTTTTCCTTCAAAAGCTGAAATGCTTCAGATGCCTCTTTATTCCAACACCATTTTTGTTTAGCTTTGAGAAGCTCATACATGGGTTGGGCAAACATTGCATAATTTTTTATGTATTTACTAATCCAATTTAAGGAACCTAATATCTTTTGCAATTGTTTAATTGAACTAGGTTTCGGTAACTCTATTATAGACTTGACAAAAACTGGATCTTTATGATACCCTTCTGGGGTAATGATGTGACCCAAAAACTTTATCTCCCTGCAGCAAAATTTACATTTCTGTATTTTAAGGGTCATGCCTGCTTTCAGTAGACAATTAAATACACTTTCAACATGAGTCAGATGAGAATCAAAGTCTTTGGATCTTATAATGATATCATCCACATACACCACTACAAAATCCTTACAATCAGCCAAAACTCTATTCATTGCATCTACAAAGACAGCGGTGCCATTCACTGATCCAAATACAACACGTTTAAATTGATATAACACGCCTTCGAATGAAAATGCTGTGTATTTTCTACTTTGTTCATCCAAAGCAATTTGCCAAAAGGCATTACCTAAATCTATAGATGAGAAATAATTACAACCTTGAAACTGTACTAATAACTCATCTATTTTTACGGGATGAATTTGCATCAACTTTACATGCTTATTTATCCCTTTTAGATCAACACACATTCTTATCCCTCCACCTGGCTTAGGTACAACCAATAGAGGGGATAAGTATTCAGAGTTGGACAATTCAATCACGTCCCATTCCAACATGGTGTTGATCTGTTCTCTAACTTCGTCCCGGTATGCAAATGGAATAGGATAGTTTCGACCTACCACGGGTTTGTCTGTATCCAGTTCCATTGTGTGCACATAATTTTTACATAAACCTGGTTTAATGGAAAACAATTTTTTATATTTATACAATATATTTAAAAATTTCTGTTTTTCAACTACCGACAACATCTCAGTTTGATCCAACTGACCAGAAATTTTTAATATTGTTTCATCATCCACCTTATTACCCTCAGAACTTGACACAAAAGAACATTCATAATAATGATCCACATCTACAGTATTTTCCAATGGAACGAAACGGGCAAGTACATCATATTTATTATTATCACATACAAGTGCCTTCTTAGAGAAATCTAAGGTACCTTGCAATGCATATAGAACATCTAAGCCCAAGATCATATCCACCTGCAGATTCTGAACCACTAAAAATTGTACCAACAAACTTTGCAAACCGATAACAATCATAAGCCTAGTTAAACCTAAAACTTTGTTCTTTTTAGAGCCTGTAAAATCCACTAGTCTAATGTTTTTAGTACTCAATAATCTTGGCCTACTGGCTGTAGAAGAGATATTTTTCCACACCTGATAGGAAAGCAAACTAATTTCTGCTCCACTATCACATAGAGCCAAATGTTTATGATCTAGTATATTAACCCAAATTTTTGCAGTATTCGAACCATTAAGAACATTATTGATTGGTCGGTAATTTTCTTTCATGTAATTTTGATCTTCAGATTCTAATCCTTTTTCCCAATCCCCAACATTAACAACTGCTATGGCAGGGTTTATAGCATACCCTCTGTCACCTGCCTCAAGGCAAAGGGAATTGACTAGTTTTTTTGATTTTCAGGAACATGAGATCTTCCCTGATTTAAGTGTCCAATCTTGTTACGCTCTTTGTCACCTATCTCAGTTGCATGAACTGACACTTCAGTCTTAAAAGTATTATGCACACTTTTGACAGGCAACTGCATATTTCGGATGACACTCATACTATATAAAAATTGCAACAACTTGCACATGCCCGCACGATTCCAATGAATCATATCCAGACGATTTTGTATACGAGGACCAATGTACTGTTCATACAGAGTTTCATTTATCTTGTCATCATCATCAAAGAAATGAGGAGCAATATTTAGCACTTTGACCTTATCCTCATCTTGAAGAGATAACAGGTGAGAATTGTACCTTTGCCATCTGACCCATTCTGGATCCCCTCTAGAATGCATAACTTTCGGAATTGGTGGTAAGGTAAGTACAATTATATTCCTTGTCTTATTTTTCATGACCTGTATCAGTCTATTAAAGCTTTGTTTGATATCATCATCATTTCTCCGTTTCAGTAGATCATTCGTGCCAATCATTAACATTACCTGGTCTGATAACTTGTTATAAGATTCTATTCTTTGTCTTAGCTGATCTATTGTTTGACCTGAAACACATAATCCAATGTTCCGTGTACCATCCTTTTCCACCTTCACAGCTTCACCTAAGATATTTTGTGAAAGTCTAAGCATCATGCTATCTCCTACTAATTGATTATTGTCAAGTATAGGAGTTAGAATGTCTGTTTCCATTGTGTTTCTATTATAGGCAAATCTATTCTTATTTGGAGGCTTTAATACATTATTAGCACCCATGTTACCTCTCCCAACATGAGTCCTCATCAGTTTTCCGCTTGGGAAACAACACCATTAGCTACTGTGGGAATCTTATCTGTTCCACAATTGTAGCTCTTAACCCCAAGGTTTGTTTTGTCATAGTTCCTATGAATATTAGTTCTTGTGTAATTTGATTTGCGAGAGTATGTATTCTCTTTATCTGCACTAGAAGCTTGTTCCACAGCCACTTGAGCTACTTTAGCTTTAAAGTTTCGATTTTTTACACCATATTCTGAATTGCTCATCCTAAGTGGGATGTCTCTAAGCGATTCAAAATTCTCTATGGCTTGCAATGCTCTTTGCAATGTCTCAACATTATTTACCACAAAGTGCTCTCTGATCTTAAATGGCAAAAGCGTAGCCACTTGTGCAATCAAGTGTGCTTCCTCCGCATGAGGCTGGATGGATTTGAGCAATTTATAATTCTTGTTTACAAATTTCTGTAAGTTACCATGTGCAGCTCTAGAAAATTGAGTATTCAGTATCCGAGTCAATGTGACACTCTTCCACCTAGAATTCTCATAGTGAGACAGAAAGGCCTTTTTAAAATCATGGTAAGTATTGAAGGAAGATTTATTCTGAGTGTACCAACTTTTTGCACAGTCTTTGAGTAACTTAGGTATATATTGCATGTAATCCTTTTCCTTGATATTGTAAATATCCATCATTTCCTCAACTTTCTCCAAAAATTCCGATGGCATACTGTCCATCGAGATTCCATCAAACTGTGGAAACTTGCACAATTCTTGTGGCTTTATGAAAGATTGTCGGTGCGGTAAAGAGTTGTCATATTGAGTACTAGTCGCAAAAGTTGCACTTTGAGAAGGATCATTTACATCACTCTTATTTATGTACTTATTATGATGCAAACAAGAATCACCTTTTACATAATCTTGGCGATGACCAGATGGTGTTCCTCTACGGTCATTGGTAGAATCAAATAACTTTTCTTCTGAGCCAGATGACTCAGTTTCAGTATTAGTGGCTTTATCACATACCTTAGATACATGCCTGCGCACTACATCCTCATCAACACAACTATCAGAACTATTCACTACTGTAGGAACTTTTGCACGTTTTCTCTTTGTAAGAGTTCTTCTGCCAGCTGATTCTAACCTACACTGACTAATGGGTGACAACACTTCTTTTACCAATGTTAAAACTTCTAGCTTTACACCCATTATTTGTTCCTGCAGAACCTGGTCCTGAGAGAGATCATTATTCACTAATTTGCAATCACTTGTCACAAGTCCTTGCATGGTTTGAATAAGTTCATTAGGCATATTTCCTGCTGAACCATCCTCTTCATTATGAAGCACTTTGTACTGAAATTGATCAGAATTCATCTCTTGATTAGGTTGAATTTGTGGAGAAGAAGCACCATCACACACTGAAGGTTTAGGTAAACTTGAAAGAGAGGACAAAGTATTTGCTAAATGCTGTTTAGTTTCACACCATTCCTTTTGCATGTGTCTCATATCAACATGCAGTCGCTCTGCCAAATCTGCATGTGCTTCTTGTACAGCACCAACCTGCTTACCCAAATTTTCCATCTTTTGTTCCACAACACAGGATACTGCAGAAATATCAGTATCCACTTTCATGGATAATGCTTTTATATGAGATTCCACTTTCTCTGTTCTTATCAAACACTCCTTCTTATATTGAGCAAGATCAATTCTAATTTCTTTTAATTGAGCATCAGAAGATTGCTGAAGAGTTGTCAGCCCAGATTTAAGCACCATCTGGCTAGCATTCAGCTCTATTAATTGAGCATCAGTCTTTTCCTGATTAGCTTTGAGATCCTCCTGATTAGCTTTGATCTCTGTTTGGCCATCCTTGATAGCATTGAGAGCAGCCATAACATCTGCCAAGCAGAAATCACCCTTTGGATCTGACATATTTAAAGGTAAAAACACCTAACCTCAGAAACCAGAACAAGAAGCAAAACAATACAAAGATTATTATAAGCTTGAACCTTTTCAACTAATCACCTGACGTCTCATAATCTTAAATATATATAACGACTTTGTCAGTATAACTCAAACTCAGCATCAGCACAATAGGCAGCTACGGTGCTACATTGAAAAGGAAATTTAAATTTACATACACAGACAACTTTACAACTATTATATTGACAAAAAAAAAACAAAAAACTAGAAACAACAAAAATCACAATAGCATCAAATCATGCATGTGTTCACAAGAACATTTATAAGATACCAATGCTATACATAAAACAATATATCTTTGTTATCTCCTTCCAGGATAAAGTAAGTCTTTGTATCTACAATTCTGAGATTCAGTTTTCGAAATTCATCATCTGATCAAATCACCTCCAAACGTAGAACATATAAGTGTCACTCTATGCGACCTTCCTCAAAGCAGTCATTGGAGAAACTGTAACTTTTACAAGCCTGCCCGTTAAGGAAGATGAAAACAGATACCTATTCACTGCTTCCAATTCAACATGGCATCTCTTATGCATATCAGTGTAATTCCACAACTTTCGAATCTTTATATGATTATATCATATTCAAAGTTCATTCGAGTCATAAAAGGCTTCTATATAACTTAAACATCCAAGTTATTATAACATTGCCCAGTTTAATGCTTTAAAAGCAACAATTATAGTACAAATATATCACCATTCCATATTGCTCAATCCGTACTTATCTTTTTTCCATCCAGAGAACCCTCTAAAGTCCCAAACAACTAGTATTAGAGCAACTAGTTCAAGCTAGATTTTTTAGTATGAGTTATCTTCAATTGTTTTTGTTTTATATTTTTGTCCATAAGTGCTTAACAGCTTGAATGTATGTGTAGTAAATGTACATATTTGCTCTGTTACAGCTTTTTTACTATGTATATCACAATATACTTATCTAATGATTACAATTACCATTTTTTGAATGTTGATACAAAATACCAAGTATGACATCATATTATACATTGAACAATTTTAAAGAGTTGACCTTTGTATATAAACCTTGATGCCAATGCAAATGTACATAATTTCAATAAATTTAATTATAAATTTGAATGTATCATATCTTTCTTGTCTGAAAGAACACATATGATTTAAAATATTTGTTTTTCATTTTGTCAGTCAAAAATAACTGTTATGAATATGAATTCAGAATATTTCACAATTTGATAATTTTGTCATGATATACAAATTGGTTTTTTTTTTAAACATCATATTTAATGGAATAGGTTTAAGTAGTAATTTCAGACATTTAATTGTATTATTTGAATAAAATTTTGAGCAACCATATGACTAAATTATTATAAATATTGCACAAATGTGGAACTTTGGACTTAGCCTAACCATTTTCAAATGTAGTTATGACAATGTATTATCTTTATTGTCATACTATATCTATATCCTCGTCCTTTGACCTACTTTTGAAATGACTTACGACATTTTCCTATACGTCTGCTGTCTCCTCTTACTGTAAGGTCCCTCAGTGTAATCTACTAGGACCTGCTCTCAGCGTAATCTGCCACGACCTAATACGATGTTTTTTTTTAAAAAAAACTCATGTGTGATCTTCTACAATGTGTGGCCCCCTGCTACGACCTAACGGGAGGACCTCTCTCCTACGATGTTTTTGGGCCCCCCTGCTACGATGTTTTTTCTCCTCATGATGCAAAAATATGGTATTGTAGCGGTGTTTGAAATCGACTGTGCTGCGTGAAGGGGGGAAAAAAATCTTCATGTTCACTGAACAAATAGGAGAGCTGGAAGAGTACTTCCTGGCTTTTCATCGAAAACGGGGCGCGATGATGATGTTCAGTTCAGACAATTGGAATGGGGACTAATTTTCGGATGCGGATTACGCCACCTGGCATCCCTTATAATCCGAAGCTCTCTGCCGTGGAAAAACTTCCATATCATCTAGAGCGACTGTTCTGAACGCGATATTTAAAACTGCTCCGTGACCCTCTCGTTCTTCACGTCGTACGCGAAGGACTTCTCTGCGACCAGGATGACGCTGCACACGGTATCCTCGGGGAATGGACTGTTGAACTCGCAAACGATCTTGATGTTGGTTCGATCGTTGACCACCACCTGCTTCCGCTTCGTCGTGTTGATGACGAACATCGGTCTTTGTGTTTTGAATTCGCTGGGCGTGTAGTACATGTCGACGTTTCCCTCTGTTACCCTCTTGTAAGCGGAGTACGCTTCGTAAAGTTTTAGATAATCATCTTTGGTCATGTCGAGGTTGTAATTCTCGCGCGGGAACACTTCGTTCCTGCCATTCTTGAGATAAACATTTTTGATCTTGGAGTCGTCGAATTTGCTGGAATCTTTTTCCTGATCGTTATCGCGTCCGGTCTGAAAGAGTACAATGACGAAATCTGGCATGTCGAACTGTATATTGTTGAACTGCGTCGTCACGTCGAAATCCAGATGACTTCCGGACGCTATTTTCTGCACGCACTGGTAACCGTGAAAGTGAATGGGCACCTGTGGACTTTTCAAGATCTCCGCTTTGTACTTGAGGGCGTAGTTCGTTTCGTATTCCACGATCGGCATTCTCAACTCCATGCTCCGGATGACGCATTTGGCTGCTTCGGGTAAAGTGTTGGGCAGCGGCGTGATACCGTCCGGACCCAAAGTAGCGTATCGCATCAGTGCGTCGTTATCGTTGGCCGCTCTTCGAAATGTGATTCTCAGTCCTCTTTTCCACATGATCTCCTTGTAGTCCGAGAAGAATCCCGGAAGCAGACGCATGGGAAAGAGCACCGTGTGACTTCTCGTCGATATTTTGGTTCCCGTTTCGAACCCCCCCGCTTGATAGTATGCTGCGTCCGTTTTGGATAATTTCAATGTTCCCACTGCCGTTGACGTGATGCCTGGATAATCGATTCTGTCGATGACGGTGTTGTGTTTCCTCACCTCCACTTGCGAGAACAGGTGAGGCACGAAGTTGTCCACGAGTTTCAAATTTGCTGCTGCGGGGAACGCGTCTCCGCTTTCTTTCTTCACCACGTCGAATTGAAGGTAAAGGTCCGCTCTGTGAGGATGAACGAACCCATCGCCTACGTCCACGTCGTATTCGATTTCTCTGTTCGCTTCGTTCAAATTTGCGAACGTGCGATGGTTGGGAGGGAAAGATTGCAATTCGTAACTTTAGATCTGTTACATGATGTATGGTTATTTGTTATACGTTGATCTCCAGGACGGCCGTCGTCCTGGCACCTGCAAAATCCACCACGTCACCTTTCTCGTTCGTGACCACCAACTCTATGTTGTCTATGCGGTTGCGACATACTGGAAAATAGATCGGCGAAGAGGGTGTGTAGATGATCGGTTCCATGAATTCGGAACTGGGTTTGAACGTGGCTATGATTCCCGTCTGCTTGTGACTTCCCAACAACCCTTCAGATTTCGTGATCATGCCTTCGGCCACGTTGCAGTGAACGTTCAAAGTTTCGATGGCTAGAAATTTAGGAATGTTTGCTCCCGTGAGCGTGATGCCAGCTTCGAGTTTGGTGTTGTTCTCGAAACCTAATAGTTCTCCTATGGTACCCAGGTCCACCGTCTCCGTCGCGGACACGATTTCGACTCTGTGCGTGACCGAATTTTGAGAAAGGTACGTGCCTTTAGGTAACTGAGCTTGCAAAGTAGAAAGATTGTATTGACCTGGCGTGACGACGATATGTTCGCTTCCGACGCTAATTTTATTGTTGTGCTGCGTGACGTTAGGTATGAGGTACATGCTGTAGAATGCACGCAGAGCTATGGATTTAGGATAGACGATGTCGTCGTGCAGCGTGAGTTTCAAGATCGAAGATTCGCTCGTGAGATGGAACACGCCCATCGTGATGCTTTAGGTTCCACAATGCTTTCTGGAAATCTTCCACCTGTGGCTTATTTATTTTAGAGAGAAACGTGAGCATGGAGAGGCAGAGATGACCGCAGTTCACGTCTCCGAAATTTTGAATGCGTTCGTCGTTGTAGTATAGGTTGTTCGTTTTCAGATAATGAACTAAATTTGTAGGTGGAACACCTCCGAAAGAATCGAAAACGAATGCTTTGTTGTTATTTGCATTTTTGTGGTAACATATCCAATGCGTGCCTGGATTTTCTTGACTGTCCAAGTTGACTACTCCACATTCTCTATTTTTAAGGGTTGAAGGTAACGAGTCGGACATGAAAACGCCTCTGAAGTGTTTGATTTGTAATGGTTTGATTAAAGATTCAATGTCTCGGTTGGTGAGTGCTTCTTCTTTTTTTTATACTTGCTCGCGACGCCCTTCCCTTTCTTCTCCATGGCCAGGTTGTGACGTTTCTGTTCTTCCAATTCCGCCTTGTTCTTCTTCGAGTCGATGACGGTGTTCGCGATGGCGGCGCTACCCCCAGCCAAACTTCCAACGGCCCCCAATGCTGCCAGGATGGCCGGGATGCTGAATATGAACCCTCCTGTCTTTTGCTGTTTCCGCGAACGCTGCAACCGTCTCAATTGTGGAGTGCTGAGCAGCAATTTCATTCCGTGTCCTTTAGACAAGCAAGAACGTTTCTTCTCGCGTTGTTTCTTGGTGAGTAACCCATCGAAGACACCTAGATTTTTTAGATTGGAGTATGGTATTTGGTACACTACGCCCTTGGGTTTCATTTTTTTTGATGCTATGTTATCTGGGAAAGAGAACAACTTTTTTTTTCCGCTAGGTTACGGTGTGTTATTTATATCGTCTCACTCAACACAACTGAGAATAGGTGGCGGTGTGTTGTTTATATATATGTATTCTGGGAAAGAAAAAAAGTTTTTGCTTCGCCTAATGCTATCATGTGGTTTACAAGATCGTCAGTTTCAATGTTCGATGCGTACCAGTCTTCGGTAAATATTCTTCTCCCCTGCCTCCACTCGTGCAGCTCGTCTAACCTATCGTCAATTTTTTTGTCTGCAGCTCGAAAGAGAGTCTCGGGATCGGAACATTTTTTCATTCCGCTTATTTCTCGGAGGTGATCCATGAAAATCATTTTGCACGGTGAACGAAATTCTGGAGTTACTTTACACAAGTCTATGAGTTTAGTTACATCCCCGTCGAACGTGAACGTAAATATTTTGTGCAACACTTCGGGAGGAAGTTGAGTTATACAAGTTGTCATTTTTCATGGTATGTTATTTATATATATATTCCGGGGGTGGGTGTCTGTGATTAAACAAATTCTATTACGTGCTTCGTTTTCTTACCAAGAAGTTCCTTTGTCCCCTTGTACACGATTTGAGTTTTGTTCTCGATTAAAATAGCTAGCTTCTCGTCGGATAACATGATAGCGTATCGATCTGGTAAAAAAAGACTGCATTGTCCGTTGAGCAACAGACGCACCTTGGGACCATACTGGGTAGAAACAATTGAACCGGAAGTTATCGTGTAAGGTTTGTCCACTTCCAATTCCTGAATTTTTACATATTCGACTGATGAATTTAGCATTTGTTTTAATGCTTGGGCGTCTAGTGATTGTTTACTCATTTTTTTTATAAGATGACAAACACAACTGGAGGTTTTTTTTTCACGTACTGTTATTTATATACCGAAGAAAATTTTTCACGGTTCGAGAATTTTTTTTATTTCTACACTCCCCATCCAAATTTTTGTTTCGTGTTCATGGCGATGGTGGTGCCCACTGCTGCAACTTTTCCCCCCAAAGAAGCGTCTCTGCTGACGAATCTTTCGAAAGCGGCATGCTCCAATTTCTTGTCTGCTTCGTGACGTGCATCCAAATTCGTGTGCGTGTTGTAAGCGATGTCGTGATCTTTGCATGCCGCATCCAACGGATTCACACCCTTGTCTCCTCTCTCCAATCTTTTCTCGAGTTTGGTACCCGGTCCGCAGTACTGGTAGCCAGGTAAATGCATCTCGAAAGGTAACTTGTTGATGATGTCGTTCACGAGTCCCTTTCCTTCGGCCACGTTCCAGAATCTCGGAGGCAGCGTGTTGATGATCTTGATCAGGTAACCTATGCCCTTGTCGTCGTTCACGATGAAGTTGGAAAGTTTGGTGCTGATCATGTCCACGATGCCAACTTTCTCGTTGTAGAAATTACGATTGCCTGCATTCTCTTCACCGGTTATCACTAACAATCGGTCGATGAGTTTTCTCACGTCGTCCACCCAAACGAATTCTTTGGGTAACGTGTTGTAGCGTTTGACGCCGCTTCCACTTTTCACCTCGTTCCATATCGGTTTGATGAGATTCCTGTACTTCTCACCGCTGCCCGATTTCACCCTATTCTGCGAGGCATCGTTGTTCTGGTACATGGCATCCGTCATGATTAGAATTTCCCTGTAACTCTGATAATCTTCGTCGGTGTAATTTTTCGGATATTTTTTGGCAACGAGTTCCCACAGTCCCACCGTACCCGGATACCTGG
Source organism: Lepisma saccharinum (assembly GCF_977018435.1). Lineage (NCBI taxonomy): Eukaryota > Metazoa > Arthropoda > Insecta > Zygentoma > Lepismatidae > Lepisma > Lepisma saccharinum. The sequence goes on from NC_139254.1 coordinate 28,962,523, forward strand.
TCCAACTATTTTTATCGCCTAAATTAACTTTAATGTCGTTGCCTTCGAAGGTGACTTTCGATTTTCCAATCTTCCACACGACGCCTTCGTTGGTTTCCATGCTCGGATAATATCCAAACACTTCATCCTTGTCGAATTTCCCCGTGCTCAGGTAGTCTCGTGCCAACGGTCCCAACTCGATTTTATCCGAAGACGACGTGCTGCTTATGGCTCGACGTCGTGGTACGTCCTTCAGTTCGAACGGCGTCGAAGGAATGCTTGAAATGGGCGTGGGTACAATGTAACTTTTAGCTGCAAGTGGTACAAGTTCGTTGATCAAATTTTATTTTGTTCCGTGACACCTTTAATTACTTTACCTAGATCGCTGATGGCATCGATCACAGGTTGATCTTGACGTTTCTTCCCTTCCTACAAACCACGATTCTCGGATTTCCAACCTTTGAATCGCTTCACTAGATATTCCCGCAACTTGAGATTGTCTTCTTCTTGAAATTGACGTTTTGACATTTTTCTATATACGTCGGAACGTTTCTGAAACGTCGAATTCTCAGCCTATACGTTCGGTTCTCGTAGTTTTCTTGCCGTCACCCGCTTAAGACTATCAACTTTTCTAACACACACTTTTTTTGTTATAATGGTTATTTTATATATACGCTTGAGACGTTTGAAAAAAAAGAACGTTGGATGGGGAGTGTAGAAATAAAAAAATTCTCGAACCGTGAAAATTTTTTTTCGGTATATAAATAACACTACGTGAAAAAAAACCTCCAGTTGTGTTTGTCATCTTATAAAAAAAATGAGTAAACAATCACTAGACGCCCAAGCATTAAAACAAATGCTAAATTCATCAGTCGAATATGTAAAAATTCAGGAATTGGAAGTGGACAAACCTTACACGATAACTTCCGGTTCAATTGTTTCTACCCAGTATGGTCCCAAGGTGCGTCTGTTGCTCAACGGACAATGCAGTCTTTTTTTTACCAGATCGATACGCTATCATGTTATCCGACGAGAAGCTAGCTATTTTAATCGAGAACAAAACTCAAATCGTGTACAAGGGGACAAAGGAACTTCTTGGTAAGAAAACGAAGCACGTAATAGAATTTGTTTAATCACAGACACCCACCCCCGGAATATATATATAAATAACATACCATGAAAAATGACAACTTGTATAACTCAACTTCCTCCCGAAGTGTTGCACAAAATATTTACGTTCACGTTCGACGGGGATGTAACTAAACTCATAGACTTGTGTAAAGTAACTCCAGAATTTCGTTCACCGTGCAAAATGATTTTCATGGATCACCTCCGAGAAATAAGCGGAATGAAAAAATGTTCCGATCCCGAGACTCTCTTTCGAGCTGCAGACAAAAAAATTGACGATAGGTTAGACGAGCTGCACGAGTGGAGGCAGGGGAGAAGAATATTTACCGAAGACTGGTACGCATCGAACATTGAAACTGACGATCTTGTAAACCACATGATAGCATTAGGCGAAGCAAAAACTTTTTTTCTTTCCCAGAATACATATATATAAACAACACACCGCCACCTATTCTCAGTTGTGTTGAGTGAGACGATATAAATAACACACCGTAACCTAGCGGAAAAAAAAGTTGTTCTCTTTCCCAGATAACATAGCATCAAAAAAAATGAAACCCAAGGGCGTAGTGTACCAAATACCATACTCCAATCTAAAAAATCTAGGTGTCTTCGATGGGTTACTCACCAAGAAACAACGCGAGAAGAAACGTTCTTGCTTGTCTAAAGGACACGGAATGAAATTGCTGCTCAGCACTCCACAATTGAGACGGTTGCAGCGTTCGCGGAAACAGCAAAAGACAGGAGGGTTCATATTCAGCATCCCGGCCATCCTGGCAGCATTGGGGGCCGTTGGAAGTTTGGCTGGGGGTAGCGCCGCCATCGCGAACACCGTCATCGACTCGAAGAAGAACAAGGCGGAATTGGAAGAACAGAAACGTCACAACCTGGCCATGGAGAAGAAAGGGAAGGGCGTCGCGAGCAAGTATAAAAAAAAGAAGAAGCACTCACCAACCGAGACATTGAATCTTTAATCAAACCATTACAAATCAAACACTTCAGAGGCGTTTTCATGTCCGACTCGTTACCTTCAACCCTTAAAAATAGAGAATGTGGAGTAGTCAACTTGGACAGTCAAGAAAATCCAGGCACGCATTGGATATGTTACCACAAAAATGCAAATAACAACAAAGCATTCGTTTTCGATTCTTTCGGAGGTGTTCCACCTACAAATTTAGTTCATTATCTGAAAACGAACAACCTATACTACAACGACGAACGCATTCAAAATTTCGGAGACGTGAACTGCGGTCATCTCTGCCTCTCCATGCTCACGTTTCTCTCTAAAATAAATAAGCCACAGGTGGAAGATTTCCAGAAAGCATTGTGGAACCTAAAGCATCACGATGGGCGTGTTCCATCTCACGAGCGAATCTTCGATCTTGAAACTCACGCTGCACGACGACATCGTCTATCCTAAATCCATAGCTCTGCGTGCATTCTACAGCATGTACCTCATACCTAACGTCACGCAGCACAACAATAAAATTAGCGTCGGAAGCGAACATATCGTCGTCACGCCAGGTCAATACAATCTTTCTACTTTGCAAGCTCAGTTACCTAAAGGCACGTACCTTTCTCAAAATTCGGTCACGCACAGAGTCGAAATCGTGTCCGCGACGGAGACGGTGGACCTGGGTACCATAGGAGAACTATTAGGTTTCGAGAACAACACCAAACTCGAAGCTGGCATCACGCTCACGGGAGCAAACATTCCTAAATTTCTAGCCATCGAAACTTTGAACGTTCACTGCAACGTGGCCGAAGGCATGATCACGAAATCTGAAGGGTTGTTGGGAAGTCACAAGCAGACGGGAATCATAGCCACGTTCAAACCCAGTTCCGAATTCATGGAACCGATCATCTACACACCCTCTTCGCCGATCTATTTTCCAGTATGTCGCAACCGCATAGACAACATAGAGTTGGTGGTCACGAACGAGAAAGGTGACGTGGTGGATTTTGCAGGTGCCAGGACGACGGCCGTCCTGGAGATCAACGTATAACAAATAACCATACATCATGTAACAGATCTAAAGTTACGAATTGCAATCTTTCCCTCCCAACCATCGCACGTTCGCAAATTTGAACGAAGCGAACAGAGAAATCGAATACGACGTGGACGTAGGCGATGGGTTCGTTCATCCTCACAGAGCGGACCTTTACCTTCAATTCGACGTGGTGAAGAAAGAAAGCGGAGACGCGTTCCCCGCAGCAGCAAATTTGAAACTCGTGGACAACTTCGTGCCTCACCTGTTCTCGCAAGTGGAGGTGAGGAAACACAACACCGTCATCGACAGAATCGATTATCCAGGCATCACGTCAACGGCAGTGGGAACATTGAAATTATCCAAAACGGACGCAGCATACTATCAAGCGGGGGGGTTCGAAACGGGAACCAAAATATCGACGAGAAGTCACACGGTGCTCTTTCCCATGCGTCTGCTTCCGGGATTCTTCTCGGACTACAAGGAGATCATGTGGAAAAGAGGACTGAGAATCACATTTCGAAGAGCGGCCAACGATAACGACGCACTGATGCGATACGCTACTTTGGGTCCGGACGGTATCACGCCGCTGCCCAACACTTTACCCGAAGCAGCCAAATGCGTCATCCGGAGCATGGAGTTGAGAATGCCGATCGTGGAATACGAAACGAACTACGCCCTCAAGTACAAAGCGGAGATCTTGAAAAGTCCACAGGTGCCCATTCACTTTCACGGTTACCAGTGCGTGCAGAAAATAGCGTCCGGAAGTCATCTGGATTTCGACGTGACGACGCAGTTCAACAATATACAGTTCGACATGCCAGATTTCGTCATTGTACTCTTTCAGACCGGACGCGATAACGATCAGGAAAAAGATTCCAGCAAATTCGACGACTCCAAGATCAAAAATGTTTATCTCAAGAATGGCAGGAACGAAGTGTTCCCGCGCGAGAATTACAACCTCGACATGACCAAAGATGATTATCTAAAACTTTACGAAGCGTACTCCGCTTACAAGAGGGTAACAGAGGGAAACGTCGACATGTACTACACGCCCAGCGAATTCAAAACACAAAGACCGATGTTCGTCATCAACACGACGAAGCGGAAGCAGGTGGTGGTCAACGATCGAACCAACATCAAGATCGTTTGCGAGTTCAACAGTCCATTGCCCGAGGATACCGTGTGCAGCGTCATCCTGGTCGCAGAGAAGTCCTTCGCGTACGACGTGAAGAACGAGAGGGTCACGGAGCAGTTTTAAAATTCGTAAAAAAAATTGCCACATACTAAATAAAATCAACACATTTTTTTAGGTTATATAAAATATGTGAAAAAAACTTTAAAATATTAAAACAAACGGAGTCCAATATAAGTTAGTTCGGTGCGTAAAAGATCGCAAATAAAAAAAAATGATAGCTTAAGTTATATCACTGAAAAAAAATCGTAAGAAAAAAAGGATAGGTTAAGTTATATCACGTAAGATCGTGATTTACCTGCAAGTATGAGGTGGGAAAAATTGAAAATTGTACTAAAACATCGCTAAACGCTAAAACATCGACAAAAAATTGTCAAAATATGTCAAAAACTGATATTCAATTGATAAAAAAAGAGGATAAAAGAGGATACCTACAAAGTATGACTTAGAAACAACCTATTCACACTACTTAAATTGAAGTACATCAGATAATATGACATATGTGTGCAAGTGTAACTCGGATGAGTATCACAAACTTTGCTGATTTTGTAAATATTAACTTTAAAATATTTCATAGTGTTGTGCAGTGTCAGTGTTTACAGGATTGATTGCATACTACCTCGTTAGTGTGTTACTGTGCCATAAACCTTTTAAATAAGTCAATACTGATGGAACAATAACCTTATAATTATGTCACGTGCTGTGTGTTTACATATTTTAGGCATGGACAATCATAACTTCAACGTGTGACACGTAAGACTCACAATAATTGCATACATGAGTCAGCATAACAAACTCACATGTCAGTGTTTACCTTTCATACGCTGACAAGTATTGTTTATTTATTTTGTTTATTTATTGGTTATTTTTCTCCATTCCTTTTTTTTTTCAAGAACAATATTACTAAAATTTCATATTTTCGGTTATGGTATGTTCATTCAATAATTTTGGGACTATATTTTGTAATAAAAAAAATCTCTCCATAGAAAGGATCGATATGGAATACAACTTTAAATCTTTCATATTTAAGTGAAAATCAAAAGATTTTCTTTAGGGGGTAGAGGAGCGTATCGTACCCAAGGTATTGGGTAAGAAGTATAAAGTCTTAGCATAGCAGGTATCAGAGAAAGGAATACTGAATAAGTAATCAGGAAAAGGTCGGGTGATTGACTTGGAAGGCGTATGTGGCATGAGTGTTGGAATTGTCAGGAGGTGTGATCAGTTGGCGAGAATAGGAGAGAGAGTAAGGTCTGCGGATTGTGAGAGAGGAGCAAAGTGGAGAACGTTTATTGGAAGATGGTGTGTGATAGATTCGATGTCTGACAGGGAGGTCAGACAAGTGATAGTTGAGAGGACAAGTGTAGGAACAATCTTCATATATTTGTAAGGCAAGTAATATCCTTTCTTAACCAATCCATATCGGTTCAGTCATGGAGAGTATAAAACCCATATCTAATCTAAGTTAATTTCTATCGCCATTCCTCTAAAAGTAACCTCTTGCATTTATCACATTTAGGCCAAGCGAGTGATAACCATCTGAGAGATGAATGAGAAATAACTACATCACCCCATTCAATCTAGAGGTTCTTGGTTCGATCCCAAACGCAGCATGGGAGTTGCGTTACGAAACCAATGAATCGTATCGCAAGAGAAATAAAAAAATCATGATCAAAATCACGCATTGTGTATTCAGATATTAGTTTCCAGCTTCCACCAGTCTCAAACTTACAGGACGGTAGGAAACAAAGAACTGAGAAGTTTCGATTTCTACAATAAAGCACGGGTCTTTCTTGTCGCACAACAGTTTTGCTACCTTGTGCATACATAGCTAGCCTGCCTAACCTAACAAGGTAGGTATGTGCCCTAAAATTAAAAAGCTTTCTCCCGTGACGTCAGAACAAAAGGTTGGTCAAGTGTTGTGCGATAAGTGAGACCCATAAAGCACGGATTAATTGACACAGATTTAATTAAAAGACAGGGTTGCCAAACAAAAAAATTATCATAGATTATAAAATACACATTGTTTTAAACGTTTAAAACATTTGCAAAAAAACATAGCCCTGTGTTTTAAACGTTTAAAACAAAGTGTTTTAAACACTTTTGTTTTAAACATGCCAACCCTGATCGCGACTCAAATCGTATGCAATCATAATATGCAAAACTATTTTTGAGCACTGCATATATCTACAGTAAAACAGCAACTGAGAGTGTATTGAAATGTCAGTTGTGTCATCACATTGCAGAGAATAGAACGGAGATTTCTTTAACTTTTCTATTACTTGTCTTCTATTTACACTGCTCGTCTGCCTCCAACAGAGATGCAGAGGGTTCTAGCGATATCGGGGCAAACTGTTTATGTATAGGGCAGTGTAAATAAGATGTGTGTGTGAACAGCGGTGACAGAAAATATTTGCAGAAGTTTCTTTTCTGAGATTTACACAAGGGTTTTTTTTTTGGGGGGGGGGTAATTCATGTATATGATTTTCATTGCTCACCACGCTTCCCCTGAAATTCTCCAATGCCTCCCCAGGCGGGCGCGCCCCCTAGGTTGAGAACCCCTGTATTAGAAAAATTTAAAGAAAACATCAGGAGAGAAATTGAAGCAATTTCGGAAGAGGAACTGATACGTGTTAGTAAAAAATTCCTTTAAAAAATGCCGTAAATGTGTGGAAGCAGGAGGACAACATTTCCAACAACTCTTGTATCAACGTATGTGCTCATTTTAATTGTAACTGTCAATGTAATTGTACGAGCTTATTTCATTAAATAGCTTGCGGTTCCAGTTACGTGGATGTTGCATCCACTGCTCGGCATGCTAGCCGCCACTCCATGGCAGGGACGTCGGAACTTATTTTGGAGTGGGGGGCAGGCTTTCAAATCCATCAACCAGTTTTTACAATCTCTTCCCCTCCATATATATTATTAAATATCTTATTATATATTATTGTTATAATTATATATTTATTACATAAATAATAAATATATAGTTATTGAATATATGAATATTCACAGTGGCAAAGCCTCATAAGAGATAAGAGGAAGCCCAGAGGCCTCTATTACGGATTATTTTGTCACTTATAATTCCATTAAACGGCGCTAATACATGAAAACTGAAATTTTAGGGCACACAGACCAATGTTTATTATTAGCACATCAAAAAGAAAACAAGTGGTAGTTAATGATAGAACTAATATCAAAATTATGTGTCAGCTTCTGCCTGACAACACTTTATGTAGTGTTATTCTTGTTGCAGAGAAAACTTTTGTTTATGATGTGAAGAATGAAAGAGTCACAGAACAAATTTAGTTGTCAAAACTTTCTTGATTGTTAATATTACTTAGATCCAAATATTATAAAATTAAACTCTCAAATAAGAGTATATAATAAGTAACATACTTGTAGTATTTACTAGATCTTAGCAAATATGAGTATCTCAAAAATAACTAGTAATCAAGTAGTCTGTAGTTTTTTCATACCCAAGAAACTACCTTGACATCATTCTCAAACAAAACTAGCCACCTGCTTGGAGCATAACCCCAAATACACTCTCAACCAATCAACAGAGTGTAACATGACTCTTAGAGTATAATTCCCAAGCTAGATATTAAAAAATGTTAATCATCTTAGTACAAGAATTTAGTATTCGTAGCATGGTTAGACAATTTTCTACACCTATAAATTAGCTAAATCCTCCAAAGATATGAAAATATAGCTTAATGTTGGCCAAAATAGGCTATGGTATCAATTGGCCTTGGACAAGGTCGTCCGCAGAAGGAATATATTAGTACTACTACATGATATTCAGAAATACTTTAAAAATACATCTGGACAGGGATTTTATGTAAGCCTCACTATAACAATTCTGCCCCTCGGTGCAAGATAATGGGAACCCACAAATTAACAAAAAATGAGTTTATGGTTGTTTTGCAAACTTACCCTAAATTTCGTCCTGCATTGTCAGAGTTCGCAATCGACACTGTCATCTACATTTTCTAGCGTGTACTAATTTATACCATCATCACTTTTTCGTAGCAAGATAGTGGTAACCCACAAGGCAAGATGGCCGCCAATTCAGTGAAGGGTGTGCGTCTATCGGAGCAATTAGAAAGTGAATTTCCGGAAGAAGAATGTGAAGTGGAAGATAGTGAATCATCATACAAAACATCAAACAGTGGGAGTTCCACAGATGACGAAGAAAGTGTATGTATTATCGGGTTTATTATATAGTCCTGCCAGTAGTTTTGTGGCATACCATTATATTACACCAATATATTATTGTTGTGTTGAATACCATTGTCTTGCTCCTGATTTACTGGGAATTTTTTTCGGTTTGTTCATTGCAGATCGTGCCCATGGTCTCAGATGATGCAGTTGCTGGTCCATCAGGTATCCAGATTAATCCACAGGGGAAGTCGCCTAGGAAACGCCAAAGAAAATGTAAACGCAACCAGTGGGAGAGGAACAAATAAAAACTTTTGCGCAACAGTAGATGCGAGTACATATCGTCTTCGAAGAAAAAATCAAAGCGGATATTTAAGGAGAAGACTGTTTGTGTTCTAGAAAGTGTTTCAAAGAATTGACTGCCCGTCAAAGAGAAAAGTGGTTTGCAGAGTTTTGGAAACTGGGACATTTTGATCTCCAAAATTCATACATCTGCTCTTGTATGAAATTGATTCCAGTAAAGAGACACTATGTACAGAAGAAGAAAACTCTAGAAGACTGAGCTCAGTAACGTATTCACTCAAATGATCTTCCGGAGAGCCTGTAATTGTATGTAAAACAGCTTTCCTAAGTATTTTAGGATTACAACAGCATCGGGGAAAAGTTGAAAATCTCCAGAAGTTGAAACTGAATCAAGAAACCAGACTCCCTCAAGATAAACGAGGAACACATGGAACAAGAGTGAAAAAAAATTCTGATGAAGATAATACATTTGTTAAGAAGCATATAGAATCATTTCCGGCATACCAGTCTCATTATTCAAGACGAAGGAGTGAAACAGGGGACATATTTAGGTCCAGAGCTAAATGTATGTAAAATGTATGAACTACAGTGTGAAGAACGGTCTCGAATTCCAGTGACAGCTGACAAGTATCGACGAATATTTTGCAGCAATTATAACATGGGATTCAAAGAACGAGCTATTGACACTTGCAATTTTTGTGACGAACGTATGATCAAACTTGAAGGTGAAGAGAACACAGAAGTGAAAACGAAGTTACAAGAAACTCAAAAGGTACATCTGCTGAAAGCTGATAGTGTTGGGAAGTCAATGCAGAGGCACATAGAAGAAGCAAGGGCTCATCCAGATGATGTCTAAGTTTTAGCTCTTGATTTACAACAAGCCCTTCCAACCCCAAAGTTGTCTACCAATGTTGCGTTTTACAGAAGGAAGCTTTGGACGTACAATCTTACCATCCATGACTGTCCTTCTGGCCAAGGATTCATGTATGTTTGGTCTGAAAATATAGCCAAAAGAGGTTCAGATGAAATTTCATCGTGCTTACTATGCTTTGTCAAGTCATATCCAAAAAAGCGGGAAAACTTGTTTTTGTATACTGATAACTGTGCAGGGCAAAACAAGAACCACACCATGTTGTATCTTCTTAGTGCATTTGTGTCGTGGGTTTTATGACCGTTACTCACATTATGCCTCCAGCTGGACATACCCGTCTTCCATTTGATTCAGATCAAGCCATTATAGAAAAGGTTCAGTCACGACACCAGTTCGTATATTCACCTGATGATTGGATAAACATCATTGCCACAGCTGCAAGGAAAAGGCCTTTTATAGTAAAGAAGATGTCACAAGAAGATTTCTTCCATATCACTGAACTGTCCTCGAACTTCACAAAACGAAAAGTTGCTACTGATGGTCTGGAGCTAAAATTTCGTGATGCTTGCTCATTTCAGTTTACAAAGGATGATCCCTGGACTGTGAAATTTAAAAACACTTACAGTGATATGGAAACATGGCACGACATTCCCCTTGGCAAACGTGGACCTAGACCCAAAATCGACCTCACTAAACTTGCACGTAAATGCAGTTCTCAGGTTCCAATTTCTGTAAAGAAGTATGAGGACTTACAGTATCTGCTGTTGTACAGTCATGGAAAGTAGTTCTTGGGCCACGAGACCTACGATATCGTAACATCTTAAAACAAAATTGTCGCTTGGGTTTGCCTGGCGGTCCTGGATTCTCGGGAATGATTGAGTATTGACAGCAGCGTGAGTCATACCCCCAGGCCCAGCCATAACAAATAACAGCTGGGTGCCGTGAGACCACCAGAAAAAGTTTCAGGAATTGGTTTCTTATCAACAGCTATTCGTAAGAAAATGTTCTCTTTATTGATATTAGAGTCATTGTTAAGAAAGTTCACTGAAATGGTGGTTTTCGTCGAATCATCATCGCGCAACACACATGCTGTCAACCCAGAAGTACTTGAAAAAGATTGGAGTTAAAAGTAACTACTTGACAAATGATAAGACGAATCGATATTCATTAGTCCCAACTTAGAATTTTGTGTAAGACATGGATCATCATGTCCTATCATCCATTTCATAACTTCATTAATCATCCTCATCGCCTTTGTTGACGCCAAGTGCTAGAAAAGCAATATAAAATAAGCAAAATTAAGAAATTAATAAATGACATTTTCAGCGATTTCACGCAGCGACTCAGTTGCATGTAGACAAAGTTTCATTAATTGGGAACCAAGGGCCTCGTTGTGTTTCATTGTCATTTTCCCTCCACTTTGCCTGCCGCGATTAACCTGATGTTGATTAATGCACAATCCACAAAGTGCACCAAAGGTATGAATAGGTAAACTATGTGATATTATGCTAATTTAGAGTTTAGTAATAAAATGTGAATTTTGGGGGGTTCAGTTAAGTGGCTGCACATCCATTACGTAATCGCGATATCATCAAATTGTACGAAGCCTGTCTACACCTACGTAAAGTGTCAGTCCCCGTCATAGGCGTGCGCAGACCCTCTGATTAGGGGGGATAGCCTTGATGATAGTTCAGGCCGGAAAAGAATAACGTAATTTCATCTCACTTGTTTAAATTTTATTGCATTGATGGGTGTGTTTATATATACACCCCTCCCCCCGCCCCACACACACATATAAATACATACATACATACATATATATATATATATATATATATATATATATATATACACAACACACACACACACACACACACACACACACATACTTATATACCAACAGTAAAAATCATATAAATTGTCTCTCAAATCTGCGCGTTCCTTTTCCTCCAAACAATTGTTGATGCACTTAAGAGAAAACCTTTTAGCAGCAGTACTTCTCTCCTCGGTAATTTAAAATGCATTACAGAAAACAAATTGCGAGCGAAGCGACCAATAAATTTTCAGATCCAAATTTTTGCAAAATGAAAACAATTTCGATTTAATATGGGGAAAAAATTCATGGAGCGCCATATTATTCTCTTTTACAATTTTTTTCATTTAGATAGTTTGGCTTCCAGGGTTAACTCCCGTCGACCCCTAGCTGCGGCTCTGAACTTGACTAGACTGCAAGAAAAGAAGACATTGCGAGCGAAGCGAGCAAGAACATTTTACAAAAGGTATTTATATTTGTATAAAATTTGAAATCAAGGGGGCAATTGCAGCTGTCCCCCCCCCCCCCCCCGCAGGTGCTCTTGGCAGTCTGGAAGAAATAATGCAAGAAAGACGTGAAAACAAAATCCATCTTGAGTATCCTTTCGTCCTGCTACTCTTAGATTCTGCTACTCTTGCTTTCCTTTACTTCCATGTTTGCCCCTAAAATTGATTCCCGTTCAAGGTTGTGGGGGGCTGTGGTTTCGCCACTGCACCCCCTTCCCCCGTAGTTGCTTTGAACTTTCATCGGCTTGAAAATACTTAACTTTCTTTAAGAGTATAATATAGTTTAATAACGGCGATAGGATTCATCTATCCTAAATTTCTAGGTGAAAATATAATAATATAGGGGCATAGATGTCTGGAAGGGGGGCAAGGATTGCCACATATTTCCCTTAGAAAACGAATGTCAACCAAAAAGTACGTTTTCACATGTATAATTTGATTTCAGTCATAATAATTTACATTAATTATTATAATGAGGATGCAGGAATGCGATAATGCAACACAATTATCGGGGTAATATGCCCCATGGAAAAATACCTTGCTTGTCTCTTCGTGGAAAAAATCTGCAGACGTCCATGATTAGGGGGGCATTTGCCCTCCCCCTGGCCCCCTGGGCGCACGCATATGATGCCCGTGATGGAAGATGTAGCGCAAAGCCAGGGCTTTAAGGTCAAATTTGTTTTGTTATTGTTTTTATTAGTAATTACCTCAGTTTTCTTCCTCTGAAGTTAAATTATTCATGACGACGATTTACGATTACATTAAAGACAAGAATGAACATACACAATGAACCCATTTTGGTCGAAACTCGAACTCGGAATCTTGTTCGGCAAGAAATACAAATATCCATAAGGCATGAGTGTTTCATTGGAGATGTTCCTCTACTTCCGTCATTTTATCACTAATATATTTCTTTAATATACAATAATAAATCACAACTACCTAAAAATAAATATTATTTTGCATTTTCACGTTCATATGTTTTTCTTACGGTTAGAGTGTGAACTGTCACCTGTTTATTTAGATTGTTCTTTATGTTTCGTGTGTAGTTAAAGATAGGAAAAATGCTTGAGGAACGATTAGGGCTATAAGAATTCCGCCCGTGACAGAGTGGTTAGCACAGTGCATCACGATGTCTGATGTCCTGGGTTCGAATCCCGTCGTGCGTATGGGTGTTCTTTGTGAGTGCCCCGTCATCAATTTCATCATATCACTCATCCTCGTCGTCGCGATTAGCAAGAGGTGAAAGAAAAACGACGCTAAATAAGAAAATAAAAATACTTATAAGAATCATTCTTATTTCCGGACGTGTCCTACATTTATAGTTGTGTCTGGCCTCCGGAAGGAATTTGAAAGAAATCTCAAATGCCTTATACGTATTTTGGGCATCACGTAACTTCAAATTAGATGGAGAAACAGAAAATCTGAGGGGAGTGTGAGATAACGTGGTTCCTTGGAGAAGTATGCTTAAATCAAAGAGTGTGCATGGTTGCTACTGGATGTTCGGAAAAGCTCAGAAATTACTTCACGATTTTCTAGATCCGGAAAAGTCCGGATATATGTATAAAAATGCTTACTTTGTGAAGTTTTATCGATATAAGTGTCGGTAATTTGTTCGAAGTAACAAGTAATTATTCTCCTTATTGGAGAAATAAGGCACACAATTCCGTTTTTTCCCAGTGTATAGTAGTTTCTTACATATTAATAAACAAGAACTTCCAGACTTTGTTTACCAAATTGTGAATTTTTTCCTTCCCGAATTGATGGATTGTTTTCTCTTCCTGGCCCCACATCGACGAAAAACGTTCTGTCTTACATACACATGTTGAAATCACATACAGCCGTGCTATTAATTAGCAGTTGAGGAATTTTGAACTCAACCGTTCACTTCAACATTAATTTTTGAGCTGAAGATGTCATACTCTTGTTATATGCTAAGATGTCCTAGTAAATACGTTCGTGTCCAACATTTTGAGACAATTTGTCTTACTCTCCGCTGAAGAGCGATCTGATAGCCCTATGCGTGATGAGAACAGTTTTTACTCAATTTCTGATATAATTCATTCCAGCATTTCCTTCAACTTCTATTACCTTGTTATTGCCTCCAATGCTTACACAACTTTTCCTTCGTGCTCGACCTTTGGGTTGAGAAATGTTTACTACACCCCCATCTCCCGCGTGTAAATAGCAGGAGGCAACAACACACTGGAAGACCATAATGTATACAACTTGTTTACTACATATTTTACGAAAATATTAGAATGTTAGCTTGATATAACTGTGGATTGGAACGAACGAAATAAAATACCTGTTTTATACGCACACTGGAACGAGAGAAGGCCAGCTGTGAGTCACTCTGGCAGTGAAGGTCAATGATCGAAGCAGTTAGTGCTTGCTTCCTACAAGCAGACGCCTTATCTTTTCTCAAGGAAACACGGAAATCTTAGTTACTTTCTTTCGCCAGACTAATGGTGAACATTTACAGGAACGTAAGGAGTAGTATCGTATTCTATTGGAATTAGATTTCGTGGTGTTTAAAAGATATCATAACAATATGTAAATCTCTTTTGTGACCTAGAAATTTAGTGATCCTTTTTCCTTACGATTTCTAAACAACCGAAGAGTGTGGTGAACGTGAAACTACTTATTGTTCGCAACAACGATATGCATTATACAAATGGTCTCTAATCAAAAACCCTATTACATCACAGGAAGTGATATTTAAAACAATCCTACCACGTATCCAACGTAACCAATATTCAGATTGATTCCAAGCTTCTGTTTGGGTTATTTTGTGTCGCATTTTTACCTCTTGCGATAATCGCGACGATGAAGATGATGGGTAATGATACGAATGCAATGCTACATCTAAGCCTCAACAGGTTTCAAAAATGGATCCTCTGGCTTTGTATAGAGTTACGGTGATTTTTATTTTTATTTTCATTTGGTATTTTAAGTGGCTAATCGAGACTGCATCTACAGTTTAAAGTGGGATCCTAACCACTGTGTCTCCACCGGGTATCGAACCGGGGACTCCTTGATTACAAGGCGACTCCTCTACTACAGCGCCATCGGGAAGGATGAGAGAGAGAGAGAGAGAGAGAGAGAGAGAGAGTTACGGTGACTACGATAATGAAGAATTGAAAGTAGCAGAACGACTAAGCTATTCTTTTGTCAATATTGGGATTGTTAATGAATGTTATGAATGTAAGTTCAAATTGAAAAAAAATAAACTAAAAAATTTCCAGAGTGCCGTTACAAATCGTTAATTTTTCTCTTTCCACACATTACTTTGCTACTATGTAGATATTTGCATGCTAAGATGTAGAAAGCGCTGCATATTCAGTGTGTGGAATTGAGATTTATTTCTGAGAATGGAGTGAGTAGTGGGAAAAGGATCACCTCACATGTTTAGATTATACCCCCCCCCCTACACACACGCACACAAAATATATCGGCTGTTGTTCTTAAAAGGAAATATAACATGTATGAATTGTGTCAAGAAATATTGGAGCCTATTCACATCCCTACGGAACTTGGAAGAAAGCCCACGTAGAGATTGGGAAGTTTTGTTCCGACAAAATTGGGATGTATAGTAAATTTATAAGCAAAGTCCTACCTTGTGCTTTGCACCAAGCCATGAAGGCGTATAGGGGGTGTGGAGTTAGTGGAGTTGGGGCCCAACGCTTTCTTCATCAGGCCGAATGTGGGAATGATGTGATCAGCACCACGCTCCTGGCCGCCTCCCCCCCCCTTCCCCAGAGTTTCCTCCAGGTACCCACTTTATACGACGCTGGGTGGGCACCGAAGCAGCTTGAACAGGTGGACAAAATCCCGATTATCCCCCGTCGGGGATCGAACCCAGATCTCTCGCATGGTAATAAAACGCCCTAACGACTTTGCTACTGCGGCACATACAGTAATTAAGGCATGAATTGTTTTAGCGTCTCGTTCAACGTTTTTAGGGGAATCATTTTCGGAGATTTAACGTGTAGCTCTTGTCGGTTCTGCGTCCTGGCTTGAGAAAAGACGATTTTCTGACGAACAACATTCCACCTGACAAGTCACGTGACTTTCCTACATTTCCTGTGCCTGTTGGCTTTTGCATGAAAGACGAGTTGCTCTTGAGACAGACAGAATCACCCGATCACCTAATGGTGCAATGTGTGTTGCCTACCCTTCCGGCATTATTTACTGCCATTAAAGTCTTTTTGGGAAGAACTTTTTTCCACCACTGTACGTGCCTCCAGTGTATCATTGTTTCTACAGCAATCTGCATTTTGATGCACAAATTAAATATGAAGACTGATTGTAGATATTAATCATTCCAAATAATGTAAAAGCGGGTTTTTTATACATCACTAGACTATCTCAATTTGTGATCATTTTGTATTAATATCATCAATCCTGATCATCCTCACATGCTAAGATAAAGCATTAGTAATATTGGTTTGTACTTTGCTTTTTCAAATAAAATAATAGTTCCTTTTACATTATTCATATTACCATACATATTTCTTTGATACATTTTGTGGCAACAGCATGGTAACCATCAGTTAGCTGCAATAATGGTATGCCACGTCCATGTTCTCCCACAACATGTACAGCAATTTATTTTGTTTCTTTTTAACGTGATTTTTGGGGTCTCATGTTTGGAGTATAGGGTATATGGTTCTTGAAAGTTCATTTCATCAGTAAGTAAAGTTTCAAAAGCTTCAACTTATATTTGCAAAATTAATTAATTTCTAAAATATTCAATCGTGTTTTTCTCAACACTACCTTGTTGTGGGTTCGCATTATCTTGCACCGAAGGGCAGAATTATTTTATCTCAGTGCAACAAACAGAATGGATAAACATAGCGAGAAAGAGAGTGTGAGAGAGACAAAGAATTCTTCGAACAGACAAAGAAAGATGATCGAATAGGAGGGTGTGTGTGTGTGAGAGAGAGAGAAAGAGATGGGGGGGGGACGTTACTACATTTGCGCACTGAATATATTACGCGTATAAACCAACAAATGTCCCTCAGTTTGGTTCTCATTTAGTCAGAAATGATCAATAGTCCTTATCTTTGTGAAATTTCAGTATTTAATATGAAAAAAAGGAATTTAATTTCCTGCCATTCATTGCAGACATGAATTAGAGCCTCGTTTAATGGTAGAATGCCTTATTGTTCACTCATCAAAATGCATGGCAACCTTTGATCCTGGGGTGACTGGAAATTCATATGCAGAGATAAGACCATGTGTCACATGATCCCCTAAATAGGGAAGGAAAGGAAGGACATGACTTCATAATTCTTGATTCCAGCAAGTACTTCTCCCTGGAAGATCTACAGACATGAAGTTACACTACTTATTAGCTGCTTTATGTAAGTACTGTCTAGAACATGTGATTGGACGTACAGTCATCGGCAATAAAAATGAGACAACTAAATCATGAAATACTCACTTCCCTGCAAGTTTTTATATGTGTTGCCGAACTCTTAGGCGATATGTTTATTTTAAGAGCTACTTTCAAATAGCATTTTCCACCACCGCGCGTAGAGTTAGGCAACACACATAACGGCTTGGGAGCAAGTGTTTCAGGATCTAGGTGTACCATATTTATTGCCGATGACTGTACCTTGTTAGAAATGTAGTATAGTAAATGAAAGTTTAATCTGTGACATGCGTCGAAGAGAAAGGCAGACTAGAGCGATATGGAGATAGAAACGAAGATACAGTTACTCACAATGTTGTTCGTACAGATGAAGTGTGAGAAGTAAACGAAAGAAAAAAAATTACAATAAGCCTTACTACATTTAGTATTCTCCCTACATATAGTTATAACTATACCTCGGAATTTAGGTTTTTAACCTATTTTTTTCCCTTTGCAGGTATATAAGAAATAACAAGTTATGTCAACATATCATTGCAAAACGCAACAACTGACGAAGTTTTATAGTGCCTAAAATAACCTATTTTGTTTCTTAGGACCTATTTTAGGTTTATGTGCCTAAACTAAACCTTTTTTAGGTTCTACAGGATTTTTATATCTCACAGAGGTATTTACTCGGTTAGGTGATGTAACAATTCAGTGACTTGCATGTTTGAAACATGTTTTCTGTCTATTTTCCTCCCCCTCCTTGTCTATGATGTTTTTCAAAGCTCTAAGCAAAACAAAATGTTTCAAACTACTGATACCTGCACACATTGACGGTGATTAGAGGGGGCAGTTGCCTCTTACTTTTTGTCCCCGCACTATGCACTCAGCCTTGTCTACTAAGAGAAAGTAAACTGTCCTTGCGCCCCCGCCCCTCCTTCCAAGTTTTGGCAGCCAATCGCCTCTACTGTCTGCACAGTCCAAAGTGCAAACTTCTGATCCATGTGATCTTGCTCACTTTCGCATCAGTTGGGTTCTATTGTGGCATTGACGCCTTACGAAGTAATGTTTCTCAACATCTGCTTGTACCTTTATTTCATGATTTACCAAAATTCACAAATGTTTTCCAGAGCCAGTAATTCCTGCATCATTCCCGTATATTGTGCAGCAAATTTTACATACTAATTCATTTTTCATGTCAACAAGAAATTTATGCTAATATAACAATTATAGTATCGCAATAATTTGTGTATAATTTTGAAAATGATGCATGCAAATAAAAATTTGGTTAGAAAATTAATATTTGGTTGTTACACATACCTACTAAAATTTCTTACGGTTCTTGTGATTTGTTTAACGATTGAATCTATATCGTACCATTTAAGTTTTTTGGAACCATATCAGGATTCTTCGAGCCCAATTTAATATTTTTAGAACTTGTATCAGAATTTTCAGAACCTATTTTAGGATTTTTAGAATCTATTTTCAGATTTTTAGAACCTATTTTAAGATTTTAGAACCTATTTTAAGATTTTTAGAACCTATTTTTTGGATTTTTAGTCTATTTTAGGATTTTTAGAACCTATTTTAGGATTTTTAGAACCTATTTTAGGATTTTTAGAACCTATTTTAAGATTTTTAGAATCTATTTTCAGATTTTTAGAACCTATTTTAAGATTTTAGAACCTATTTTAAGATTTTTAGAACCTATTTTAGGATTTTTAGAACCTATTTTAAGATTTTTAGAATCTATTTTCAGATTTTTAGAACCTATTTTAAGATTTTAGAACCTATTTTAAGATTTTTAGAACCTATTTTTTTGGATTTTTAGTCTATTTTGATATTTTTAGAACCTATTTTAGGATTTTTAGAGCCTATTTTAGGATTTTTAGAACCTATTTTGAGATTTTTAGAACCTATTTTAGGATTTTTAGAATCTATTTTCAGATTTTTAGAACCTATTTTAAGATTTTAGAACCTATTTTAAGATTTTTAGAACCTATTTTTTGGATTTTTAGTCTATTTTAATATTTTTAGAACCTATTTTAGGATTTTTAGAACCTATTTTAGGATTTTTAGAACCTATTTTAGGATTTTTAGAGCCTATTTTAGGAACCTAAAACCACACACAAACTTTGATGTCACATTTCTGTTCGTACAGTTGCAATGAAAACAACTTTACTTTAATAGCCAGATGCATAACCCTTGGCCTTAGTAACTGCTTGGCATCTACTGTGCATAGAAGCGACCAAGGTCTTGCAGGTGTCTGGGCTGATTCCCTCCCACTCTAAAGTGACGTCCCTCTTCTTTTGACTTGCACTCATCTTTACGGACACGTGTCATCAAAAATGTCCATAAATGCTCAATCGGATTCAGATCTGAACCTTGAACTAGTGTTTTCAACTGCTTTGGTACATTCAAAATCAACCAGTTCCTGTTGAGTTGAGCAGTATGTTTGCTGTCGTTATCCTGCTGGAATGTGAACACACGTGGCAATCCCATTTGCTAGGCACTTATTTTAATATCTTCAGGATATTATTACAGACATGTTTGTCCATGATTCCACCAATGACTTGCATTTTCCCAAATCCTTTAGTCGACATACAGGCGCAGATCAACGAACAACATTGTAAGTAACTGTAGCTAGAGAGAGAAATAGAGGAAATAGGGAAATGGAGAGAGGGAGATAGAAAGAGATAGGATGAGGAAAAGAGAAAAACTGTTAAAAAAAAGCTAATTAAAGATAATAGGTATAAGGAAGAAGAGAATTAAATGAGGAGAAAGAAAGAGAACGGGATAGAAGACATGGGAAAGAGGCATCCATACTGGGGTAAGAAGAAAGTTTCCCGGAGAAAAACAGAAAAACAGGCAGAAGGAGAATGAGAGAGAGACAGAGAAAGTAGGACTAAGCACGAACACACACACCTATGGCGTATGCTGCGCTCAAATATGGGGCTATCTCATCGTACCGTAATGTTTGAATAGACAAATTATCTATCTCAACTGTTGCAAGAGTCTGTCTCTTTCTATTCAATCTACCAGCAAAGAATAGGAAATGGACAAACTATTGAGCTTTAAGGCGGCAAGGAGTTGACAAGCCTTCAGTAAGAAGCCAGGTTGCCAACTCGGGAGGAGTGAGGTTACCAACTCTTCGTTTTTAGAGAGAAAGAGATAGAGGCGAGATAAGGTGGTAAGGTCACTGTCCCATTTTTTTAAAACAAAAAACGAATGCCAAATGTCCCTTTTTGTGACTGACTTATCGGCATTGTTGGGTAGATATTATTTCACACTTCAATATCAACAATGTGCCTCATTCCAATTTTCTTAAAACATTGGAATTTCCTCTCTCTTTACTAGCAGAAAATACCCTCACTGAACGAGTTTTTTCGTACATGAATGATTTGTGAACAAGTGATAAGAATGCTCTTTCAGTACAAACTTGGAAACCTATCTTGATTAATAAGGATAACTTTAATCACACGTTTGTAAACTTTTACAAAATGTTATAAATAAATTACAGTGGAGTAGTTGATTAGAGCACCGAATTTGTAGTCAAATCATCGGTCTGTCGCAGGTTCGATTCCCACCAACGACAAAATAAATTTATTTACCCTTGTCTACTACTTGACGAAGCAAAGTGTATGCTTTAAAGCATAAGTAAATAAAGGAAGCTTTTTTTGTATTCTCTATTGAAAAGTTATTGGTAGTTAATAGTTGTTGATTAGTAAACAAATCAAATTCAATAAAAGTCACTTTTTGGGCTTGAGTGTAGGTATAAATGAAGAAAAAATAATAGTGACTTTTGTTCCTAAGCATTGATCTGATTGGTTTAGTTGATTTCACTTCCCTTTTCTGCAACTTTTTGCTAATCTCAAAGATGAGGATGAAAGGTGAATAAGATGAGAAGGATAAAGGACCAATCACAAACATATAGGGACGACAAAACAAGAGCCCAATAGAGAATTATATTGGCTGTGAGTCGAGACACCAAAGCCTTGTTAGTCTGCAAAACAGACTGACATTTGGGTGTCTTCGGTGAGAGTTGCCTGTGCACTTGCAGTGATGTGCCGTAAACTCTTAAGTCTGTATGCACATACTATATGCGTAGATTCTATTGGCTTAGTTGGTGTTTTATATAGCTTTCCTGCAGCTTTTGGCTAATCGTAATGATGAAGATGAGTTTTAATGAAAGAAAATACCAATGACGCCCACTGATAGGCTGAGACTCGAACACGTGAACTGTAACGTTGACCACTTAAATCATTCGGCCACTAAACAGATTTCCCTATATACGATTTTAGTTAATCGTATTTTGATGACCTAAAAATTCGTAAAAAATGCCCTTAAAAAGATGCATTTATGACCTAAAAATTGCCAAAAAATGACTTTAAAAATGACCTAAAAACCGTTAAAAATTACAAAGTAAAATTTTATTTGCACTTCAAATTACAGCAACTCTAGTATGCAACTTTTGACAAATTATGAGAGGTTACTGTTCAGTTTTGAGGTGCAGTGTGTAACGAATATTTTCTGTAAATTTTCAAAAATAAATGAATGACGATTGTCAGCTAGCACACTTTCATACATAGAAAAGCTCCTTTCAACATCAACAGAGGTAATAGGGGCATATTTAAAACATACAATGTCACTTGGTTCTAATTCGGTTTCAGAGTCTGGCAATGAAAACGTTTTCCCACACAATACGTCCCGAATAGAACATATTATTGTGTATCCTGCATTTTCCCCTAGCACTTTCTGCATCTTTTCTCTCACTTGTATTCCAACAGTACCTGGAACTGCTTCCAAATTATCCTGAACTTTGTTAAGGACATTAACTTGATCAACCAATGTAGCTCCAGATGTCTCGAGTGAAGTTATGGCAGTAGGTAGGAAGCCGAAGTTGGACTTTATATAGCATAATTTTCCCTCCATTTCGGGATCAGCCAAGAGTTCCTGTGCTTGTCTTATACACAATGCTTCACTGCTGTCGGACGAGGTTACAACTTCTTTCACAACTTTATAATTTTCACAATAGTAACCACAAGCCTCTAACCATGTACCCCATCTAGTAAGAATAGGAGCTGGTGGCAAAGGCACATCAGGTGCATGAGACCTAAAAGCTAACACTCGTGATGGGGACTTGAGGAAAATCTTCTTAATGTTTGCAATCAGTTGGTCTACATCAGGAAAGTGACTTCGCAGTTCTTCAGCAATACGGTGACACGCATGTGCAAGACATGTTACATGTACCATTTTCGAGTACATACCTTTCAGAGAATTCCCTGCTTTAACCATGTACGGTGCCGCATCTGTTACGAAAAGCAACACCTTGTCATATTGAATGCCGTCGGGCCACAATAACTGCATCGCGTTATTGAAAACTTTGCTGATCGTTGAATAATTCACTTTTTCTAGACATTCACAATTTATTAGAAACACTTGAGTAGACTCGGATTCCTGCATCGTACCAATCACTACATTTGCAATGTACCGTCCGAGTGAGTCGGTACTTTCGTCAATTGACACCCATATTTTTTTACCATGAATTTTCTGCCGAATTTGATCCATTGTTTGGTTGTAGCATTTCTTGACATAATTTTTCCTTAGCGTGGAAGAATCTGGTATCGATTTCCCAGTATGTTTTTCCAAAAATTCTCGAAGTTTAGGATTATTTAGTTTACTTAGAGGAATGTCAGCAGAAATAAAAGCGTCGCACAGTTCTTCAGAAATAACAGAGGATTTGGAGGAACACTCACCCATTAACAATTGCACCGTCCTCTTCTGATCTTGAATTTGCTTCAGAGCTGCCTTGTGTTTCTCGCGGTTGACATGTTGCTCCACCGTGAATTTCTTTTCCGCAGCAACTCTTACACCACAAAGCTGACAGAATAATACTGATCCGTCCGTACTGAACGTATTTTCACCATACTGGGACACAAACTGTTTTAATTTGTACTGTGAACTTTGCTTGGTTTTTGGCATCTTGTCCAATGCTTCGAAAACCTGCTCTACTGAACACTGCACCAAAGTAAATTCTCGCAATAAACAGGAACTTCGACAATGGCCAGATCACACGTTCCATCCATTCACTTTCAAGGAACACAACAATTGGTCTGAGCAGATTAGAAGATAAGATTAGGCAGGGCAACAACTTTCTTCTCCTGGTGCAAAATTGCGAGCTGTTTTGAACTTCTAACAATTGAATTTCATTGTAAGGAAATCGTTATATTCGTGTTGTTTATTTTCTTCTGAGACGGATGGAAGGTAGCTGCGGTTTCATATATTTTAAATTGTCTAGGGAAGATATGAAAAAATAGGATATTTATTCATCTTAATCCTTTCACGTTAATGCTGTCCATGCACTCGCAGCGTACAAGTGCTCTGGAAAACTAAGAAAATAAAAAAATGACCAAAAAATGACTTAAAATGCCAAAAAATGACTTATACAACCCATAATGGCAAAAAATGCAAAAAAGAATGCCCCAACAAATAGTGCTTAAAAGTTTCAGCACGACACGAAACATATAAATATTAAAAGATTTGGGTTTCTTATTCACCAGAAAAAAAGATGCAATTTCATCAAAATCCTAGCCCTATTAATTATATATGTATATTTTTTATATTTTATCGCATTTCAAATATTTTTTTCTTCGAAATTTTCTGTCCATTTACAAAGTAATTTCCATGCCAATCCCCTTTCTGGGACTGCAGAACCCCTAAACTATTTCCAGAAAGCATCAGATCTGCTCATGGATACTTTATTGGAAGTCTTGGGCACAACAAAGAAACCCTTTATATTCTGAATTGACTAAAAAAGTCTTGGAATGAAAACAATGACTGGTAATATTAGTTTTAAAAATAATAATGGGCAAAAAATCATGTTTTATAGTATAATCCTTACATATATTTTTTCATTTCTTATAGGTCTTTCCTCAACAGCAAGTTCAACATTTACAGAGTTCTTCGACGCAGGAGTAGAACAAGTTTGTATTGAAAATTTAGGAATTCAAGGCGTACTTAAGTACAAAGTAAGTACATTTCTGCAAGATTATTGCAATAGATTAACCAGAATACTTCAAAAGCTTTAACATTATAAATTGCATACAGGGATCAAAGGAAGTAGGTTTGAAAACTATAAATGCATACCTACAGAACGAAACCAAATGTCAAGTTACAATATACAAGGGTCGTTCAAGGTTGACCGGGATTTTCGTACGTAAAAAATCGATGAATAGCCGGATCATGATGAAACGTGCGGGTGACGTAATGTATTCCTTCGCGAGTAACTAGCGCCCGGCATGACGTATTTCGCCAATGCGCAGCAGTTGCAGCGAACATGGCGGCAAGCAGTGTGTCTGTGGCTGTGGAGCAGCGGTGTGTAATCAAATTTCTCGTGAAGGAGAAAGTGAAACCAGCTGAGATTTTCAGACGATTGCAAGCACAGTATGGTGAAAAAACGATGTCGCGGACAAGAGTGTACGAATGGTGTGAGCAGTTTCGCGAAGGACGGGAGCTGGTGACAAATGAAGCGCATGGACACATTCGCCCGACTGCAGTCACACCAGTGATTATCGCACGTGTTGAGCAAATGATTCTTGAGAACCGGCGAGTAACAGTGCGGGATATTGCTGCCGAGGTGAATATCAGTGTCGGGAGTTTTGAGACAATCATTCACGACCACTTACGCTTCCGCAAAATCTGTGCAAGGTGGGTTCCCTGCCAGCTGACATTCGATCAGAAGTGGACACGCAGGACGGTCTGTGAACAGCTTCTGAATCGGTTTCGAGCAGAAGGTGATGAATTGTTGCAATCCATCATCACGTGTGATGAAACATGGTTGCACAATTCAACCCCAGAGACCAAAAGACGCAGCATGGAGTGGCGGCATAAAGGTTCCCCGCCCCCCAAGAAAAGCAAAACGCAGTCGTCCGCTGGAAAGATCATGACAAGTGTCTTCTGGGACATGAAGGGCGTTATCCATGTGGATTTTCTGGACAAAGGGAGCACGATTAATGCCCAGTATTACTCCACATTGTTGAGTGGTGCTGTACGAAAGTCCATTCGCAAGAAAAGACCTGGGATGTTGTCTGGAAATGTCATTCTTCTCCATGACAATGCCCGCCCTCACACGGCCAATGTGACAACAACAACTCTGGCCGACATGCGCTGGGAAGTTCTGCCCCATCCCCCCTACAGTCCGGATTTAGCCGCCAGTGATTATCATTTGTTTGCACCCCTTAAAGACCATCTGGGAGGGAAGAAATTCACGACAGACGAAGCACTGCGGAGCGATGTCCTCCAGTGGCTACGACAACAACCAAGTTCCTTCTACGCCAAAGGAATTCGGGAGCTGCCAGAACGATGGCAACGATGCCTCGGCGCGCACGGAGAATACTTTGAAAAACTGACATAGTTTGGTGTTTCTTCTGCTACCTATTTCCTCTGCAGAAATAAAAGTCCCGGTCAACCTTGAACGACCCTTGTAATTACAGACAACAACTCTTTTGAGTGAAAGTAAAAAGGGTAAAGCTACCCAATGCATATCGCAACAATCCAGGAAGTTATAAGGGGAGGGGTGGGAGTGAAGATAGAGTGTCAAAATGTATAGCGAGCTAGACGGGGCTATTTTTATCAGCTGATCTGCTGCTTACTGTGCTTCCTATACAGTGTGCAGGCGGTAAGCTTACACAGCACAAAGAACTTTCTGGCCTTGAGAATTTCACGCAAGATGTTGAAGATACACCAGCAAATGAATGATAAACAATATTGAACTGCATCATCCCCTGATATTATTAGAATAAATAAACCAAGAAAACCTCTGTGACAGGCCATAGGACATGCATGCTAGAGGACAGAAAAGTTTTTAGAATTCGTATTGGGAAATAAGATACCTGTTGGAAAGCTAAGATGAGGATGGGACGACAATATTAAGATGGACCTGAAGAAAATTGGAGAAGATTGTCAGGAGTGCTTGGGATAAAATGCGAGGCATGTTAAGGTGATGAATTTAGGAATTCCTGATAGTTGAATAGCTGATGTTGATAGGGTGTGGAAAATAATATGAGAGGTTCATGGTATACAATTTCACCGAAAACACCACCTTTTCTATACTTAATTTCACATAGTGACTACATTCAGTTCGTTAGTTCTATTTTATGTTTTATAAATATTCAGCACCGTAAAATTACCATTATATTAACATGGTTTATAGTTTACTGTAGTGGTACACTTAGAGTAAAATGTTTGTTTTTACACTTGATATTACGAATATAATGAAGAGTATTTGAAAATAATTAGAAAAATATTTGGACTTAAATGGGATTTTGAGACAGGTAAGTGGAGAAGATAATATAATTTAGAACTTAATTTGTATTCATGGACAGATATTATTAGAATAATTAAATCAAGAAGACTTAGGTGGGCAGGCTATGCGGCACGAATGGGAGAGGAAAGAAGAGTTTACAGGATTCTTGTTTAGAAACTGATGGTAAGAGACCTGTAGGAAGGCCAACACGAAGATGGAGGGATAACGTTGAGATGGACCTAAAGGAAATCGGTAAGGATGGAAAAGATTTGATTGATCATGTCCAGGATAGGGACAGATGGAAGGCTTGTGTTGCTTCAGCCATAAACCTCGGGTTTATGAGTTTAGGAAGGCTAGAGAGTTTGTTAGTTAGTTTGGAGGTTTTTGGAGCTGTATGCATAAATCCGGTATAATGCCAAGAATTACAGAATGACATATTAAGACAAGCAGAATCAATTAAATCAATCGAACTATTCTCAGGTGTTCATTGTCAACATCTACTAAACTAACGCATCGATACTATAGAATCATAACGGCTATAGAGATACGTGATTTTGCATTCAAAAAATAAATCAATGACATGACCTAAGACAGAATACCAATTGGTCTTTAGGAACTAATAATATTTCAAGAAGTATGGCAATAATATAGAGGTAACTTTTGATAACATGCAAACAAACTACCTTTAATTGTAAGAACATGAATTGTTGTGGTTATAGTTCATTTCTAGGTACAATTCGATATTGTATGCAGCATTGTTGCAATCGCTACTAACATAATTTATTACGTTTGAGAAAAGGGAACATTTAACTCATCAAATAATATTTTAATTCACAGGAAATTAAAAACATTACCTTCAATTGCATATCAGATGCAATTGCAAAGATGGAGGAAAGTGGTGCTGTATTTCGAAGTCGGCATGTCGACCCATTGATAAACATGTATCAAGCAATCTGCAGGTTAGTTACATCTTATATACGTAATATGTTTTGTTTAATTCAATCATCTTTGGAATGTATTACAGTCTCTAACAACAGTTACTTCAATTTTAGAAATGGTATAATCCCCCTTAAATATTTATGAGGACATTCCTCCTCCTATTTTTTTCTGTATACGGCCATGACTTTTACATTACAATAAAGTGCCTTAATGGTTGGTTGATTTGATGTTTTAAGTCAACTTTATGCACAGTAAGGCTAATCGGGACTGGGCCTACAGTTTAAAGTGCGATCCGAACCGCCGGGTATCGAACTCTGACCCCTTGAATACAGGGCGACGACGCTCCGACTGCGTCATCGGGGAAGCCCCAAAGTTCATTATTTGTAATGAGATAGAGTGTAAAAATATCATATCTACTACATCCTGCACTATAGGGTGACGTCAGATAGCTCTTAATTGCGTTTTTAAAATATTTTAAGTTTTCATCTTCCTTGATTTCACATAGCTGTTTATTGTATTCCCATATTTGGTGCATTCTGTTTATATATGTTGAATCTGTGATTCTGTATACATATTTTCATTCAATCGAGTGTTGTGGTTGTGTGTGTATTACAATTTCCTTCTGAGATATTTTTGCGCTTTTTACAAGTTCGCGTTCTAGGATATGCAGATATGGCAACACCGTGTTTCCAAATATTGTGAACGATTTTATTCATAAATTGTCAAAATAAGATCAACTTCACACACATGTAATATAACTGTCCAAGTTTAAGTGCCAATGGTTTTGGCAAAGTTAACTCAGGCTCTGTCCGAAAGTTACAAAGTACGCACTTGAAGTATGGTATTGGCGGAAGTAACGTCACCTAGTACAGCCAACTGCAAATGAAATAGGAGGAAAAATATTTTCCCGACGGAAAATAAGTTGGCAATGCTGCGAACACAGAGGCATTCTTGATAAGACGCTTGAGGAGCGTCGAGCCAACTTTCCTGAAAAACTACAACCCCAGTATCGATGGTCATGCTGCACGTGGATTGGCAACTTTCGGAAGCATGCTGTCTGTCTACACAATTCTCCCCAAATACCTGTTTGAAGATGAATCTTCTACTCGCATTTTATTTTCCCAATGTAGTTCTGACATTGTATTCATTTTCAATTATTTTTATTTGTTCATATTTTGCTTTGCTTTTAGGTCACTTTTATAATTAATCGAAACTATGAAGATTGATGATAATTAGATTAAATTGATGAAGAGACACTTAAAAAAGAGATTGCCAGACCAGGTCTCGAACTCGGAACCTAAAGCGGGTAGGTTGGGGAATAATAATAATAACTCCCGGCCATGAACTGGCTTATAACATTTGTAATTGCTCAGGAGTATTTTTTGTTCTGTTCCTGCCTAATTTATAAGTGACACACTTAGTTCGGAGAGGACAGTCCACTTATTGTTTGAGAGGAGGAACACATCTCGTTCATATACTAGATACAATCATGGACTATACTTGAAATGAGACGTGCTAGAGACTACTTTCGGAGATCATTTGGACGTGGCAATTTTGATATACAAGTTGCATTTTCTCTACTTAGATTCATTATGTCCAAATTTTATCCTAATAGATAATCTCGCAACAACGCAAAATGTTTTATTTAACACGAATTCACAATGACTAATATATACTGGACCTACATTTTTTAAATGAGAAATCTAGGTGACTAAAATATGCTTCATCACGAAATGAAAATGCAATATTCATTCAATACACTAAAAATGCTAACCAAAACAGACTTTATTATATTAATAACACTACACACGTAACGTTTTCATCCAACACGGTTTTCTTCGGAGTACGATTCACAAGGCTTAATATGATTATCATTCACTACAGAGCAATAGCTATAAATATTAGATAAACCTGAAATGAGGGGTTAGTGTTCACCATAAGAGAGTTGCAGCAGGTAAAACAAAATACATATGTAAGGAAGAGGTGTGTAAGTGTAAGTTTCTATGTGAAAATTTATTGAGTGGTAGCACCAGACAACTTTACGTCAAGGGTCCTAGATTCGAATACCAGTTTGGGCATTGGTGTTCTATTTCAACGTTCTATTTACCATATCTTCACTCTTCTTTATCGTCGCGATTGCCCAAAAATGGCAGAAAAGCGACGCTAAATAAAAAAATGTGAAAATTAGAAGGTTAATTAAGAGCTGATAGGTAAAATATATTTCATGAGCGATGTTCGATAGAAGTTCCGTTAAGATGTAGCAAGCAAATAGCGAAGTTGTGTGAAGGATTGAAGATAAGCTTCTATCACATTTAATCTAAGCTCACACGAAGAGCTAGAGCTCTCTGTGAGCTAGAGCAATGCAAAGCACAGACAGCACTTAATTATTGAGAGAAAAAATGAATTTCAAGGCTGCAAGTTTCTGCAAATGTCAGAATTTTAACTCTAAAATAATAATTCTTATGTGACGAATATGATTGATTGATTTGGTGTTTTAAGTCCACTTTATGCACAGTAAGGCTAATTGGGACTGGGCCTACAGTTTAAAGTGGGATCCGAACCACTTAGTGCCTCCACCGGGTATCGAACCCGGGACCCCTTGATTACAAGGCGACGACGCTACCACTGCGCCATCGGGGAGGCCCTTATGTGACGAATAGTATAATGTTGTGAGCCAGTGGGGATTTGAGGTGCTTTGCGTATTGTTGCCTTTCGAAATTATTTTCGTTGTTACCATTCTTGATATAGGCAGCATTTTGCGACAAGTTCTTAATTAGTTTTTTTTTTGTTTCAAGTCCATTTTATGCACAGATAGGTTAATCGGAACTGGGCCTACAGTATAAAGTGGGATCCAAACCTTTATGTGTCTCCACTGGGTATGGAACCCAGGGCCCCTTGATTGCAAGTCTTGACGTTATCACTACGTCATCCTGAAGACCATCCGTAATGGGACACATCTGCATGGATTAACATAAATTTATTTTAAACATATTTCTCACACTAAATAGAGTTCGTTATCACCACAGACTGGAAATTAGTTTTTGTGCGAAAATACGAGGAATACCTATCGCTCTTCTCTTGTTACTATTCATTAGAAAATAAGAATAATTTCATTTCTATTGTTGCTATTGATTGACGAAACAACAATGCTTCAAACTCAGAAGCCAATACTGAAGATTATATTTTTGTTATTTCACGCAATTGTTCTACCACTCTCAGTTAATTGCGATTATAAAGAATAAATATGTAAGGTGGAGGTGGGATGAAGACTATGTTCTAAACCCAGCTATTAGACTTTGAAGCGTTTTACACTAACCAATTCGCCACGGGGTTGGCTTTTTTGTGAATGTCAGTTTATCAAATCAATCTATTCGTCATTCAAATTCCAGAGGTAGCAAACCAACGTAAAATAACGAAAACAGAAAACGGCTACATATACACTTACCATCACCCACAAAACACACACACAAACCTCTTCTGGCATTTGTTGTGCTTAATGGCCTTGGGGATTAAAGATAGTCCATTTCTGGTTCAGCTCGAGACAATTCAGGTGCCTTATCAAAGCTGCCCTGAAGCACGCAGGGTTTCTAACCCAGTTCGCCATGCGGTCTACTATTATCTTTGCCGTTGTTTGTACAGTTCGAAAGCGCCAAGAACAGAAGCATGCAAATGCGCAGCTCGCAGTACAGATGGTTGCTCACTAGGTCATAATTTCCACATTCGTTGTTCATTTTGTTGGAAGTCACAAGTCCGCGATTTTAAACAAACGAACAACGAGTGTGGAAATCACGTGACCGAGTCAGCTTCCATCTGCACTGCATGCTATGCACTTCCTTACTCCTGTTCTGGCGCTTTCGAACTGTACTAGGCGACGTCACTTCCTCCAAATCCGTGCTTCAAGTATGTACTTCGGACAGAGCCACATGCTCAATGTCAGCATTATTCGTTACTCTGCACTCTACCCATGTCAATACGGTAATCCGACCTTGCAAAATGCTTTTTCCTCACCACTGGCAGTCATTTTACATCTGGTCAGCCTAGCACCTGGCGGCAGAATTTAGAACTACTGTGACCGTTCCAAAAAAGTCCGCGGGTTCTAGATTCCACAGGTGGACGGGCTAGTGCACCACTGATGCACACTTCGGCGTTCCGTATTTCACCGGTGCGCATCAAAGCTTTCACCAGGTTATACCATGACGTCATCAATTTTCACCGGCCTCCAGGGCTGGTGCGGTTGGTGAATCAAAATGGCGTCGTCTGCACTGAAACTTCTGCTGATCTGCCCGACAGACTGTCTTCTTTCCCATAAATGTACTTCTCTATACCGATGACTGTAAACTCTTCAAAGAAATTTCATCGGAACGCGATTCACTAATCCTACAACAAGCTCCTACAGAACTACTTGTGTGGTGTCGCCAGTGGAAACTTGAATTGAATACTCAGAATATCCTTAAAAAGGAACAAACTGATCTCTCCTTATACTCTCCAAAACTGTCCCATCAAAAATGTTTCCTCTCAAAAAGATCTTGGTGTTATCATCGATGAAAAGCTAAACTTCAATGATCACATTACATATACTATTAAACGAGCCATTCGTCTCCTTGGTATTCTGTACAGGTTCCCTGAAATCCAAAACCAATCAGCCATTAGCATATTTTTCAAATCCCTTATCTCTCCCATTCTTGAATACTGCTGCCCCATCTGGACTATGGCTTCTAAAACTAATCTTTCCAGGATTGATTCTGTCCTCAGCTTTTTCCTCGCCATTGCTCGCCATAGAATTCCTTCTCTCAGACACCTCTATAAAACAGATATTATGTCTATTTTGAAGATCCAGTCACCACACACTCGTCACGAACTAGCAGACATGAAATTTTTGCATAAAATCATTAATGGCAAAATTAAAACTAAATTCCCTGTCAACCAATTTCATCTACGAGTATCCGCACTGCCAACCAGCAACGTAAAGCTTTTTCACATTCCCGCTACAAGGCTCTCTCTCCTACAGCGGTCTCTTTACTATAAGCTCCCCCACTTATATAATAATCTGCCTGTAAATACCGATATTTTCTTGTCAGAATACAGTTTCCGACAATCGTTAAGAATGTAGGTGTAACAATTTTTTTTTCATCTGCCATCTTGTATTGTCTTGTTTTGTTGTTGGGTTTTTATTTTTATTATCATTATAATTTTTTTTTCTTGTTTCTACAGTTTCAGTATAAAGTGGTCTTTCAGTACTGTATCTGAAATTTTAAGTAAATAAATAAATAAATATACGTTCTGTAAGCAATAATACGGAATGTCACGCCAATTTTGTTGCACAGAGGGCGAATAAACTGGTTGCAGGCATAAACTGTAGACATTTTTAATACTACTGCTCCTTCACTTGCATGCAATGTATGCCGATGCATCAAAACATGCGTCCATCTTCTGCTGCAGCATACAGGAAAGCATCCATTAGCAATATTCGATGTTTTTACGAAATAATACCACTTAAAGTTGTAGTGTACATGAAAAATAAGATGATGTTAAGTGAAAATGCAAAATATTCATGAAAAATCTTCTGTGATTTAGTCACCATCAGTGACTATTTCCTAATAAACGTGAATATGGGTGCGCATTCCTAATCTAGCCTTCATTTGTTGCAGAATGAAGCTTTCCGGATTTCAGTGAATTTGACATCATTTTTGGTGCACCAGTCTGATACATGCTGGTGAATTCTGGAAAGGGCGGTGTATTTGAATGTATTTCACAGGATATTTGGATATTTGATTGGTGATTATGTTGTATTGCTCATGGAACGTGTTTTGATCGTTCAGATCATTTTGAAACTCTTTGCATTAATATTGAAAACTTTGGTGAATATTTTTTACGGGATGTACGTGGAGAGTTCTGAACAATTTTGTTAATTTAGTTCTGAAAATGTCGTGTGTTTTGCAGATATAAGTCGGATTTAGTACCATGTGCAAAAGAATTCTCAAAGGCATTTGAACTCTGCACAGAAGAATTCGATGAATCAGACAAACAATTAATGGATAAATCGATTGAAGGAATTGCAGAATATGTTTGCTCAAGACAAGGCGAGATTCTTTTTGGTAAGTTTTATTCCATTGCTTTATGACGCATATTAAGCAGAAGGTTGTGTGATAAATACTTTATGAACGTTTAGAATACATTAAGGTTATGATAATTGATCTTTGCCCTAACGGTTACACGCCAACCTCCTTGGTTAAGTAGTTAGAACAAGGCGCTGCGACGCCAGGGGTTCCGGGTTCGAAAACCGGCCTGAGCACGGGTGTTCCTTGTGTCTCTTCATCAATTTCTTCATATCATCTCTCATTCTCATCGTCACGATTAGCCAAGAGTGGCAGAAATGCGACGCTAGATAACAAAATAAAATAAAATCAAACCAAGGGGCTATGCCATCTTAGTACTATAGCGGTCGTCAGTGGCGGCGATTGGGTTCCAAAACTAGGGGGTAAGAACAGTTTTTCTTTCCCTTGTTAGATAAGGTTTAGCATAGTGCCGGAGAAAAACTTGCAAAAGTGCGGGGGCAACTGCCCCCTTCGCTCCCCTAATCGCCGCTGGCCTTGTGGTTACCCTTGTCAAATGGGGTCGGGCCGGAGGGTAACTCGAAAAATGTGTATAAAAGTAATTCAAATAATTTAAAACCTTCCTTTTCCAACGGTATCTTATGTAAATTTGTATCTGTTGTAATACTTTTTAAAATAAATATTGAAATCAGGGCAAATCAGCTGAAGCACCCCGTACAAAAGGTAGTTAAGATAGGTATAATTTCATGGAATGTTGTAGGAAATATTTATTGGTCTGAATCTTTCACGTTTGAATGGACCATTTACATATTATAGACTTTTGCGTGAATTTATAAATGTATAGAAATGGTTATCATTTGGACCAGACACTTGAGAAGAACGGATGTTTTATACAACGATTTTTTTATTAAAGTTTTGAATATGATGACCTACACAGTGTGTGTGTATATCCAAGTTATTGTTCGAGATTAGGACACCTTCTAACTATATTCAGATTATCCATCCTCCGCACATCCCTTTTAGTGCGGCACTACATGTGTTCAAAATGCAACCCATCTACTTCTTCTATAATTTTTCATTATTATCTTCAATTTATTATTATCACTTATATTTGCTCTTCCGGATGACGTAATGGTAACGTTGTGGCCTTGTAATCAGTGGTCCTTGATTTGATTCCTGGTAGAGGAACATAGCGGTTTGGACCCAAGTTTACAGTTTACGTTCAGTCCAGATTAGTCTAACTGTCCAAAAAGTGAATTCAATGTAAACATGGTCTCTGCTTAACATTTTACAACCCTAGCGTATGCGCTGTTAAACTTTTAGGACTACAGCACCGCCTGATACCATCTGCTATGTAATGAGCAACTTTGTTATAAAACTAGATAAAAGTATTTTCATTTGAACTTGCTACGATAATCTTTGTCAAATACTTGCCAGAAGCTTCAGATTGTAGAAAAACTTTTGAGTTACGCAAAATACATAAGGTATATACTGTTTTAATATTGTCCACTGGTTGAACTTCGTGGTGAATGGGTTATCATGTCCGTAGTGTGTGCTCCGCCAGAGAAAACATCTGGAATTGGAAGCCGAGAATGAGTAATTTTGCTAATCTTATCTCTTTCTTTATTTATGCCTTTCCTTGATAAATGTGTACTGTGGTGCGTCTGTCGAAAATATGTACACCACTCCTTTCGGAGTGAAGAAATCATTGGATAGATATTTAGAAAAAGAAGATAGGACTAATTTACTATGCGGAGACTCAAGGCTCTTGTTATCTCATTCCGTGGACAGTAGCGTGTCTTGTAATACGTCATTGGATTTGAGAGGGATAAGATCAGACTATGAAACAAATATTTCTGTTATCCGCAAATTAATTTTTAAAATAATGTCTAATGTATAGACAAGTATCTAGGAATATACTTTGGGAGAGTTACAATAATAATAATAACAATAAGAATATTAATATGAGAAACACGTTTCCTATGGTATTGTATATAGAGATATATTAATATGATATCCTCTTCAGAAAATAACCCTCCCCTCGCATTTCTACCTCCCACTGCATTCGATTTGTGCTGTTCCTGCTGTGTACTAAGAATTTTGATCCTTAAATACACATGATTTATTGTAATATTGTGTTATTCATTTCAACTTTATGCATTCTCTTAAAATTGATTTGACTGTAAATAAAAGGTATACCACGTGAATATTTATTAAAAAAATTCGAAAGAACACACTAATCAACACAAAGGTTAGTTCTGATGGAATTCTATATCAACCTAATTGAGAAAAATACGACTACAGTTCCACTAACTCTGTAGGTTACAATCATATGCGGAGAGAATCATTTTACAGTTTCTGTAGTTACAGACAGTTAGTACATTTGGTTTCTTTAAGGCGAAACTATTGAGTTTGTTGATATGTTTTACTTTTAACCTCTCGCATTAACGGCCATTTGGGTTGTGGAGAAATTCACGCGTTGGAGAAGTAACGTCAATTCAATCTCCAGGTGCTGAAGCTAAGGCAGTTTCTAGGGTCAAAGATCAGTTTAGTTTTAGAGAGGAATCCGAGTCTTAAAATTATATTGATCTTCAGGGAGAATTTATTGTATCGAAGATTTTTAACTAATCGGGAGCTAACATCCTTTTCATTTTCAAGGATTTTAACGAAGTTAGTTTCTAGGGTTCAATGACTTGTTGCATTGTGTACAGGCTTCTAATCAATCGGGAGCTAACATCATTATCATCTTCAAGGATTTTAACTAAGATAAGCTTCTAATCAATCGAGACCTAACATCATTTTCACTTTCAAGGATTTTAAGAAAGAGAGTTTATAGGGTTAAAGGACTTGTTGCATTGTGTAGAGCTTTCTAATCAATCGGGAGATAACATCAGTTTCATCTTCAGGGATTTTAACGATGAGAAGCTTCTAATCAATCGGGAGCTAACTTCACTTTCATCTTCAGGAATTTTAACTAAGAGAAGCTTCGAATCAATCGGGAGTTAACATCGGTTTCATCTTCAGAGATTTGAACGAAGAGAATCTTCTATCCAATCGGGAGCTAACATCATTTTCATCTTTAGGGATTTTAACTAAGAGAGTTTGTACGGCTTAATTACTTGTTGGATTGTTTAGAGGCTTCTAATCAACAGGGAGCTAACATCAGTTTCATCTTCAGGAATTCTAACGAAGAGAAGCTTCTAATCAATCAGGAGCTAATATCATTTTCATCTTGAGGGATTTTAGCCAGAAGGGTTTCATGGGTTGAAGTTGGACTGTGTAGAGGTTTCTAATCAAGCGGGAGCTAACACCGCTTTCATCTTGAGGGATTTTAACGTAGATGGTTTCTAGGGTTTAAGGACAAGCAGGATTGAGAAGAGGACTCTAATCTTTCGAGAGCTAATATGACTCTCATGTTCAGTGACTGAAGTGAAGATAATCGCTATGGTTAAAGACCATCTTTTCTGGAGTTGATTGCAAGTTGTAGAGAGCCAATGGTTGTCATATCAGAACTCACCTACTTGATAACCAGAGATCCTCTTCAATTGTTGTTAACAGGAAAGGGTTAAAGGGTTTGTCGGAAATGAATATTGATTTTGTTCAATGCGTTTTATACCTTTTGATTTTACCTGGTTAGTCTGTGATTGTAGTAGGTATGACAAAAGAACTCCGTGTGAAATTTAATAATGCTAATTTTCTTTCTTTCAGTGGAGTTGATGTATGAAGCACGAAGACGACCTTGGTCCTTTATGTTTTGCTTCCACGTCAAAGTGCCCCAAGGATTAATCTCCTGTTACGAATTAGCGAATTGGATTGAACCTTATGATGAATGCAGGTATATATATTTGCCTTGCAGTTTCAAGAAGGAATGGGTCGTTAAAGGATATAGAATAGAGAGAAGGCCAAGCTGGAAAGTAAACACCAGAATAATGTAGGCTGCTGAACTAGGTTCACTGGTAACGATTTAGTTATGCTGGGTGTATTTCAGGACATGGCAGCTCCACACCAAAAGTAACAGTACTAACGAAATAGTTACATATTCTGAAAATATTGTGAGTTGCCTCACCACCCAGTTCGTTCAGGAGCACAGAATCCATCACATGCCATTGCCAACTAATTCACCCAACCTCAACTGCATCAAAACAAAAATACATGAACACTCCTGAAGAGAGCTATTGTCAATCGTCCCAACCCATAACAGACTCCGATAGCTCACCGAGGCCACCATATAGGAATGGGCCGTATTCTTCAGCATACACTGGAGAACCTGGTACGAATCATGCAACAACGTGCTAGGGGAGGCCACTTGGTTCCTGACGACTAGGAGCTACTGGAACAGCGATGGCTGATGGGATTGGGGTTGCTGTCATTAATTATTCACATTGTGTTTGGTTCGAATTGTAACTGTGCTCCTTGTTTCATGTAAAAATCACATCACGTGTTCTCTCAAATCAAGGTTTTTTACCTTCTGCTTTATTTCATGGTATATCCCAATTCCCTAAAGACCTGTATCGCATTCCCTCTTGTAAAATATATAAAATTATGCAACTTTTTTTGAGCATTGTATACATGAAGCTCATACAGGCCGAGACCTCAGTTGACTGCAGCGAAGGATCTGTTTCTCAGGCACGCCGGAACAGACTCCTCAAGATGGTTGAGCTCCCGTAAGGACAATATTAAAGCGTGGGCTGATATGCTTCAGGTAGATGGGGTCGAATACGCTGATTAGCGCTATATTTCTAATTTCGCACACTTCAGTAGTAGTAGTAGTAGTACGGAAGGAGGTCTATCTCATTTAAAGTGTACATATACAGTATGTATATGTAATATAACTGTCTGAACTGGGGATGAACTACGTTTAAGTGAAAATAAAACTTGTGCTTATCAGCTTTGGGAAACGTTACTGAGACAGAATTGCCTTCGTGAGCAAGTTTTGGGTAATGCAACTGTAATAAACTTGAATCAAAAATGAAAACGGGTGCGTAATTATAACTGAAATAAGATTGTTCTACATTCCTTCTTAGTAACAATGACATACATTAGCATGCAATGTTAATTGTTCACTTTCCATTCTCTAGTGGTTTTAAAGCGACTTATTATAACAGCATATTTAGAGAGAACACATCTCTCGTCTTCAGGTGAATAAATTTCTTCTTGCCGGTAATGGGGATCGAGCATTCGGCAGACTTGTCATTTTATTAGAAATTCAGTTCGCTAACCAACCAGTCCACGCATCCCAGGAATTCTGTACTAATTTCTGATTCACTCATGAAACTATGCAACAACTTCTAATTTTTGATGAGAGGGGACCATAGTCGTTCATTAGAAGACGAGAGAAGGGGGTGTTCTCTATAATACGTAGTCTTAGAATACGTATAATTAAAAGGACTAGACAATGGATAATTTGATAACGTTCCATTAACATTGCATGTTAATTGTTCTGTATTAATACTTTAGATTAACCAAATTGCGGCTGAGTTTGTAAATTTATTTATTATTACTGGAATATTTGAAAAAATATACTGGGTTAGTAGAGAAAGGAGGAGACTTCAAAATATTATATCCAACAAACCATACACGACATGAACATAATCCGTACATCATTGGATAGAGGAAGGTTCCAAGTTTGTAATATGCGTATGACAAGCTGACTGTTTGCTGAATCTACGGCGGAATTCACGTTTCAAATTCCACAATGGATTCACACAAAACGACTTTTCCTGTGGCGTCGTCATTTACACCCAACGAGAAAAAAAAGTAATTGTTAGTGCACGAAGGAAAGCAATTGTCCTACAACATAACTTTGAACCATAATACAGGGTGTCCGGCTTAGACCTTTAACATTTCAAAAGAGCATAATTTTGCAGAGAAACCCAATTTTATTACCAAAATTTACATTTTGGTAGAAAAACTCGTGCATTTTTTTGTCCCAGCACCAGCACTTCACACAACCCCGATATGAGCCCCCCTGTGGCACGGCAGATGTCGAACCGATATTCCAATTCCGTCCAGGTATTCACTAGCAATTGAGGGGTCACATTGATAATCGCCTGACGAATTCTGTTACGAGGATCTTCCAAGTTCTCGACGGGCATACTGCAGACTTGGTCCTTGATGAACCCCCAAAAGAAAAAGTCTAGGGGGGAAAGATCCGGCGAGCGGGGAGGCCAAGTAAGTGGTTTAGAACCTCTTCCTATCCATCTTCTGGGAAAATGCTCATCGAGAAATTCTCGTACAATGATAGCAAAATGTGCCGGGGCTCTGTCTTGTTGGAAAATGGTTTCTGGAGGCATTTGAGGCACAGCGTAATGCTGAAGCATGTCTAAATAATTCGTTCCTCTCACTGTTTCTTCAGCAAAGAAGAACGAGCCTATTATCTTCTCTTTCATTAAACCACACCACACATTAACTTTTGGCGAGTCTCTCATAATTTCACGAAACTCATGAGGATTGTCACTTCTCCAAATACGGCAATTTTGCTTGCTAACTTTCCAACACGTGTGGAATGCAGCTTCATCAGAAAAGCACACTTTGTCCAGAAAAACATAGTTGTTGTCAATTTCGGTTAACATTTTGCCCGAAAACGTCTGTCTTTTAGGCTTATCATCAGGATAAATTCCTTGATGTAACTGGATCATGGATAGTAGACCGAAGAATGTTGAACTCTAAACTTGCACGTCTTATTGATTTTCTTGGACTTCTTGTTAATGCAGTGCGAATCATTCAATGTTTTCCTCTGATACCTTCCGCTTCGCGTACTTCCCGCGCACCGACACAACACTTCCAGTTTCTCGTAGTTGTTTATCCCACTTAGCAATACTCAAATAGGAAGGAACATTGCCGTGACGTTGAAGATTGAATTCACGCCGAGAAGCACGTTGAACAAGCTTCACAGATTTGTTTCCTGCCAGTGAAAGAACGCAGAACACTTTCTGCTGAACCATCAACTCCGCCATCTTGGAATTTATGCGTTACAAGCGCATGCGCGTCACATCAACTCGAAGTACTGGTGATTCTCGCAAATGGCCACAGTTGCCAGTCCCATACAAACAATAAATTTCATTTGAAATTGAATGTAACTAAAGTTATACTGTTTTGTAATGTTAAAGGTCTAAGCCGGACACCCTGTATATCCAGTGATATTCGGATTATGCTTCTGTCGTGTATTGTTTGTTGGAAATTACATTTTGAAATCTGTTCTTCCTTTTAAACTAACCCTATATATAAATGCCAGCTACTGTAATTACAAATTCATTTCAATCTGAGCTACATCATACAAGTACATGCATTGTGATAAACCTCCTTTCAAATCCAGTTTGGAGAAGGATTCCGACACACATTTGGCCACAGTCTCAACTGCCTATTTGTCCACTACTTTAGTTTGATATGTTCTAGTAATACATTAACACATATTTGATTTATTAGTTATACTATGAAACTTCAATTCTTTCCAGATTAGAGGAGCTGTTCCTAGAATGTATGGAAGGTACAATAAGGTCCTGCAAACTCCCAAGGACAATGAAGTTCGTTGAGGCCATCATTGATTCTGATTCCAAACTTGGCCCCTGCTCATATTCAACACAGGGCAATACTCCTATCCGCAATAGAAGGGCATTGCCTTTCACAAATTGGAAGAACCGGCCAGAACCAAGAACTATTGGCGCCTAGGCACTTCAGTAATTGAAGTATGTGATTCATTTAGTGTATTAGAATTAGAATTAGAAATTCTTTATTCATGGGCGAAGTTCAGCCTGTGGCTGCTCTACCACTTAACGATAAACTCTCTTGGAGTGATCACTTAGCTCTAGTTGTTCATTGATGACCACTTAAAAGGAAACAGAAGATCATCATTTTTTAAGTTTACCTCTGTCTAATTACCTAATTATTAATGACGGCTACCTTTCACCTCGTCGGAACCTTCGACTACATCTAAAGCATTGAAAACAAATGCGATTGGTTCTGATTTGATTTGATTTGAATTTAAAATTTTGGGAGCGTCAGCACTTAGGCTATTTTGCTCCCGTCACATTATACGGGGTCCAGCCCCTTATCGTTACAAATCACAACTCTAACGTTGCAGAACTAAAATCATAAAATATTAAAATGTTCTGACTTTCGTTAAAAGCTGAGGCTGTAAAGGGGCACTCAGCACACATAAGGACAAAAGACCAGGACAATACAAACAAAATTATACTGGCCATGGGGCCAGTCGCCAGAGCCTCGTTAGTCTTCAGTCCAGGGTGCACTAACGTGGAAGTGAGGTTGACATTTGGGTGTACTATGTGGAAGGTCACCCCTTACACCCCCGCTTGGTTCTGCTAAACACGAAAAGGGAAACATGACGGTAGGTAGTTAATAGACAGTTTTCTTTACTTTACTTGAAATCATAACGCAACGTCTGAATACAGGATCATTAAAAAAGAAGGACCATATTGCAAATCTTTATTGTGGACACTGGGTAAAAGATACAAACATGTACTATGCGTCACCAGATAGGGAAAGAATGAAAGTTTTATGCACTCAATTGAGCACCGTATGTGATGCGACAAACATCGAATCTACAATCCTGTTTCTTCGACATGAACTCAAACTGGTCTGAAGTTGTGAACTCCACAGCCCCAACAATTCGACGCTTCAGCTCATTCAGATTTGCAGATAGAGATGGGATATAAACAGTGTCTTTTACGTATCCCATGGATAAAAATCGCAGGGTGTGATGTCGGGAGAAATGGGAAGCCAACAACGACACACAAGGTTATGGTGCTCGTTTTCCAATCCAACATCCGGTACACCTGGGGAGTCACCATATTGCTTTCATTACCTAGAGCGTTGCCGTGCAGGATCTAGTGGAATTTTTGAATCTTACTCTCTCCGGTGACACATAACACATGTTTTTATCTTTTTACGATTTTTTTCCCAAGAATAAAGATTTGTAATCAGATCCTTCTTTTTGAATAACCCTGCACTTTAAGACATCGTGAGGTTTAATCAATTTACACGTTTACAGGGAATAGTTGATTTTAACATCTATTTAAAAGGGTTCCAATCTGAGTGTACGCAGTACCCCATACTAGAGAGTAAGGGCTGGTGATCTGTATACTCGTGTAGCCAAGGAATTCGCAGTTCACGTTGTAATAATGTCAGAAGAAACAGGAGGAGGTTCAGAAAAAATGTAGATGCTTCCCCCTTGACCTCTCAACGGTAGTGGCTCCCTCCACTCCGCTGTTTGCTGCTTGATGTCCAGTGTACAGGAGGAAATCTCGAACCGCAAGGAGAGATAGCTGGCCTCCACAAGTGCAAGCCAGATGCTCAAGCCCAGTGTGAATGGTGCCCATCCACTAGTAGTGAGCAAGACCCATTGGAGCAGTCAAGCAAGTCATTGCACTCAGAGGCATGAAAAAGACCTGGAAATTGCAAGAAGTCGCTCCTAAAATATCATGCAACATGATCATCAAACTCGCTAGAACACGTTGTCTTACCAGTTAAACACATTTCCCCATGCTAGGCTTTTTTAACTCACCAGGTACTCGCACTCATGAGATAACTAGCAAGTCTCAGTACGTTCTGACAATCAAATGCACGCCCCTCCAGGTCTTGTTAAA
Organism: Lepisma saccharinum; assembly: GCF_977018435.1. Classification (NCBI taxonomy): domain Eukaryota; kingdom Metazoa; phylum Arthropoda; class Insecta; order Zygentoma; family Lepismatidae; genus Lepisma; species Lepisma saccharinum. The sequence continues at coordinate 29,005,724 of NC_139254.1, forward strand.
TAGTCAGTTACCTTGGAAGCTCAAAGCACCTTGAAGAGGAGGAATCCGGGTAAAGAGACAAGTCGACTCGTTGGCACGGGTCTGGAAGCAAGAAAACTGTTCTAACGGACATGAAGCGGTGGGTAGGAGAAACTTCAACTTTGCAGTGTTCTGATTTCACTTAGTTGGCAAAACTATTATTCAGCGATCATTGCTAGGTTACCTCGAGCATCTTCGAGTACACGGTATCGACAAATCTAACACTAATTTCACTGATATCATGTTCTGTTCGTGACGATTCACTTAGTGTAGCGTGATATGAATGAAGTGACCCAAAGTTCGAATCTCGGGTAAGACATTAGTGTATCGTCATGAAATTGCTATTAATTTTTATCGACCTCATGAGGTGACAAAGTCATAAAATGTATCAAAACAAATGCCAGATGGTCATAATTAACATTGCATAATCAGAGCCCTCTGAAGCCAGTTCGAATAATCATATTGTGGTGAGCAGGCCCCCGTGGCGGAGTGGTTAGAACATCGCGCTACGACGCTAGGGATCCCGGGTTCGAATCCCGGCCTGGTGAAACTTAGTATGGAATTTTCAGCGCCAGGTAGAAATATGGCGCTTAGAGTTAAATATCCCTTACTCAGAGCCCTGCAGCCTGTTCGAAGAATTAGATTGCGGTGAAACATGGTATAGGAGCCATGGAAACCATAGGAGAGCAAATGCTGATAAAATAATATGGTTCAAATTTCATTACCAGGCAAAAATGTGGCGCTGAAATAACAACAACTAGAAGTCGGGCATGCAAAATTTTATTTTGAGTTTATGTCAGTACAGCATTATTCAATGTGAACAAAATCAACGTGAATGAACCATTGGAAGTGTAAAACAACGTGATCAATGGTCGCACGTAGAGTTTCACTGCGCGCCAGATCTCAGCACCGTATTTCCACTTGGTGTTCAAAATTTGAACTTGTTTAGCATTTGCTTCCCCATGGTCTGCAGATCCTCTATACGAAGTTTCACCGAAATCTGATGCTCAAACGGTCTTCACTGGGCTCTGTGTAGAAAAACTTTAATGACCACCGGGATAAGCTTTGGGGTTAAATGACATGGAAAGTTATTCATGATATCCTTATGGTTAAGGCTGTTGCTTCGTATTCAAGGGTTTTGTAATTTCAGTGTCTGTTATAATGCTTGTTGGTGACTGACGAAAGGATCCATTATATAAAGAAAGTAAAATATAAACTTAGGTAAACTTTCCTGCTAGCAACCACAACACAAAGTTAATTCAATGTTTATGTTAAGTTCAGTATAAAATATTACATTCAGAATCAACAAGCATATATTTTTCTTCAATGAAGTAAATGCATTATAGTTTAACAGATGTTGAAATTTTTTTTTATTATGCATTGCTTCCGTTATAAGCAACGTGAAGGACAGTTCATCTTTCAAGGAAGTTACATTATGTTTTTCGTTTGACCTTTTGAAAATAATGAACTAATTTTGCTGGATGTCGACAAGGTGATTTCTAGTAAAATTTGTAATTTACCAAGAGCTAACGTTACTCTCATCTTCATGGATTTTGTAAATACCTGAAGAGTGACGTTTACGCTTCAAAGTGTGGAAGCTCATCCAGAAGAAAACGGCTTCATATCCGAGAATATCCCTCCATTAATCACGTCTGGGAAAATGAATTGTTTTTATTCATATGTTTTGGAGATCAATTTTCACTCGGTATGGACGAAATGCCATAATACATAGCGAAATTACTTCTCCTTCCTTTATCATTTAACCTTGTATATCCATGTTAAATTTAATGCTTGTAAATATATTTCACAGTGTGAAAAAATGTTTAATCAGTAAATATGTATTTCCTCTGCAGGTTGTTGCAAACTACATTCAAGATTCTGGATGAAGATGTTTAAGACGAACCATAATTATTATGTAGGTCGTGCATTATTGTAACTAAATAACGTTATAATTAACCTCATAATCCCAAACAATTATATTACATATTATCGATTGGCTTCTATATATATATAAAAGCTATTATAGTCAAACTGTACTTTTTACAATATCTCACATTCAAGGAGGAAAACACAATAACGTATCAGTAAAACGTAGTACAAAAAATTAAAAAAATCTCTTAGTTGAGGTGTTGCTAAGATACAAACAAATAATGACACTTTTCGTATACGTTCCTTCATTAGGAAGTCCATTGCATAAGAAGAGCGAGAAGAAATATTAAATATTAAGTATTAATATTATTAGATTAAACCGTGTATGCAATATTCAAAGATCAAGCAAATGTAAATAAATTACAGAAAATTAAGGAAGGAATTGAAACAATGTACATTTACCAGGTTATGTATTATATTTTGTTAGATATAAAATATTACCATGTAAATCAGATTAAGCTCTGACCTGCGTGTAGATAAGGTGCCATTAACATGATTTTAAGATTTCTGTTAGTAATTTGGAGCAACAATGAAAAAAAGTACATTATGTACTTCCCCTGTTTCAGATGATCAATCTTTCAAGAAATGTATATGCACTTATAAATATGTCTGGTTGCATGTAGAACTGATGCTGTATTAAAAAAATATATACACGGAATTAAGCAAAATGCTACTAATCTAACCATTTATTGTTGTTTCCTCGTAGATAGAAATTACTATTATTTCATACAAAATGTAATTATAATATGTCTTAATATAATTATTTTTCGCATCAGAACAGTAATAAATTATTTAGAACTAAACCATCCTACGTTACTTTTCTTCTGATTGCCAAGAGCTCTGGGGTTCCGTAGTATCTTCAAAGGTTGAAGTAAAAGGTATATGCAATGGCATGATGAAAGGGGTTTGGGGTGGGGTAAAACTCTTTCACTCCAACCCCTGAGAATTTGAATTGCTTGCTATCAGGCCTGATCATCCCACTGTTTTGGTGAAGGAACGTTTTCATATGCTCGTGTGGATTAATTTAATGATTTTGTTTATTTACTTCGCATTTCTGCCACTTTTTGCTATCGCGAAGATGAGGATGAGTGATGATATGATGACATTGAAGAAGGTACTCCCAAAAAGAACACCCATGCTCAGGCCGGGTTTGTAATTTGGGACCCCTGGTGTCGTACCGCGCTGTGCTAACCACTCAGCCACGAAGGTCGGCGCACGTGTGGACTCTAGAGCAAGAAACACCACAGTAGCGTTGCAAGAGTAGTGTGAAGAAGAATGATCCAGCTAGGAGGCTTCGTCGGTCGCGCTTGTGCAATGGGAAACATTTTGTCATATGATCCATGAGTAAATGTAAAATGTGGCATTGTGACCATGGCAGATGAAACAAGTGATGGTTCCGTGAAAAGTAGGATGTCTTCCCCTGCAATATTTTCTACATCTCAAAGCTTGTGATTCCGCCACTCCTCAGCTGCAAAGATCGTTTGCACACGGACCTGTAAAACCGGTGTCGTTTCCGAAACCGATATGGTCAAAACAGAAATCAACGGGGTTAGTGGCACAGCTGCAGCCGTGGTCAGACATGATACATTCTCCGGAAGGACCACATCGGCAACCCTTTTATAAAACTTAACACTGACAACAATAGCAAACAATAGCCAAGCCGCTCCCGATAAGAGCATGCACTCAGACGTTGTTGCCACATTTTCTTTACATTTCTTGTAGTTGCAAGGCGCCTCTCATTATTTCTGCTCCATAACCACGTGCGGGGTTGATTCTTTTTAACTAGTTGTGTTGTGTTATGGTGCGGTTTTGTTGTCTTGTTATAGTGTTGTGCTTTTAGTTTTTTTATTAGACTTTGCATAATGTAAGTTATCACTCACGGATGCTAGTGAAAATCCTAAGTATGAAGACAAAACTGCAGGGTATTATTTCCTTCATAGAAAGCAGAGGTGCCCATCCCCCCCTAAAATCATGTCATGCGTCCCCCCAGATTATATCATGTGTCCCCCATATAAAAAACATCATTCGCGCCCTCAAACCATATCGTAATCCCAACAAAGTATTTAATTACGACAGTGTGTCTACCGAAAGTAACTTTTTCCTTAGCTTTACACAACACTATACTTGATCTGCCCTTATTCCCTAAACAAGGGTGCACATCACTCAAGACCACCCCTAAAATCGTTCATAAACCCCCGAAAATAGTTTGGATGAATGTGTAATAGTTGATGTCCATTTGAATGAAATACCATGTTACATTGTCCATATTTTTTGATTTTTCGATTTTCGAAAAAACTTAAAGCTAGCACATTGATTGGTTAAATGTAGTAAATTAAAATATGTAAATATGCATATAAATAGTATTTTTGAGTGGGTTTATAAAACTCAATTTGAGTATTTAACACAAATTGTTACACAACTTAAGATAAAGATAGAATAATTCAACCTTGGCAAACCAAATAATAATCTCCAGCCGTATGGCAGATTCAATTTGTTTCACGAGACATTACAGAACCCTAGCTAGAAATTCTTAACCTCAGGGCGATAATAAAACAGGGTTCCTCTTTCAAAGAACTCACCCTCACCTCCCGTTTTCCTGGGGTAAATATAATTATTTTAGTAACAAACCATAATCCATAACCATAATTACTTGGATTTTATCTTCAGTGCAAATTTAAAATCTTCCTGTGACACGTTAGAAATACGGATTCGATATATTTTTGTCCCAAATGATGCACCTGCTTTAAATTAAGCAGTATACCAACACTAAGCATTATATTTAAAGAAGTGATGTTATTAATGAATATCGATAATATCGTTTATGTCTTGTAATGCAGCTATAGTATAAAACTTCACTTTCACCTCAGTAAAGCGCCAAACACTCATTCTCGCAACACATGTTTGCGAGTGAAGCGAGCAAGAAAATGTTTACACCTATTTAATTGCAGGCTTTCAAGAATATTAATTTAATGGGGTGTCAATACTTCCTTAAGATCCCGAGATATTTTATATTTTCCAGCTTCTCTTTTGGCACGTTTGGGGTCGAAAACGTGTACGTACATACAATATCGCTAAATACAGTCTCCAAAATGTAATGTTCGAACTCTCTCTCCACTACAGAAATCTCTCGACAATCTAAGATTTAACACTTTATCAAGAGCTTCCTATTTCCTCCTTTAAATTTAATACAATACACCAAATTTTCCATGCTAGTTTTAGACAGCATTGCATCCTCCAAAAAATTAATTCTCAGTCTCCACACCAGAATTTTCGCAACAGTCTAAGACAATAGTAATACACAAGAATTGGATACCCCTTCAATTTAATGTTCAATCCCCCTCTAACTAAAATACCAGCCATAATGTAAGACCTAGAGTTGGATACTTCCCCCCCCCCCACGTTTTATTCACAATTCCCCCCGGAACCCCGGTGTCAATTGAGGCCTAATATGTAAGAGTTGGATATTTCTCCCCTCCCTTCGATAATACCCTTAAACACTTCCTTTTTAATCTTTATGTGTATTTATTTTCTCTTTCCATATTCTTTAATTTTGTTTCTCTTTCTTTTTCTTTTTTCTTACAATTTCCTTTTGCTTTTCCTCTTTATCTCTTCAATTTGGCAACATCGCTTTCCTACTCCAGTTTGTTGCTTCTACTTCAAAAGAAAACCGCCAGCTTGGGTGTTTCTTTTAACAAAGAGTACCGCTCCCTTTGTTAACCGCTGGGGATATAATGAACGCGCGGACTTTATGCAATCGGAGCTCCGTCGATAAATCGGAAAGCGGACTGGACTGACGACGCTCGTTATGTAAGAGATAGATCCCCAGTCATAAAATTCAGCTGGGTCGAGGGAGAAGTTGTGTTGTTGGAAAAATATAACAGGTGGTTATAATTAAAGTGACGGTGTTCAGAGTGGTACAGTACGGACTGTAATGAGAGTAGCAGTCTGAAACTTTGTAGATATGCTAATGAAGCAATGCGCTCGCGAATTATGCAAAAAAATAATTAGTTCCAATTCTCGCCACTAGGGTAAAAAATGGCGCTGTAAGCAGTCAAAACTTGGTATAGTTACAGGAAAAACACTATAAATCGCAGAAAACAATACTCTTTGTAATAAAATATCGCTACAATTTCACTATTCGAATTACATGAACATTACTAAAGGAAAAAGCAACAAGCGTCACCAACAACAACCAGGGAGCTCACACAATGGTTAGGCAATGTCACCGACGTTGACGTCAGAGTTACGGAAATTTCCACGTTTTGACTGCTTACAGCGCCATTTTTTACCCTGGTGGCGAGAATTGGAACTAATTATTTTTTTACATAATTCGCGAGCGCATTGCTTCATTAGCATATCTACGAAGTTTCAGACTCCTACTCTCATTACAGCCCGTGCTGTACCACTCTGAACACCGTCACTTTAATTATAACCACCTGGTATTTTGATTTCTCGGAACCTGTCTTTCACCAAATTGAGAGAGGATAGCAAGTTAAAATGGTATAAGGACTGCCTTCCAGAGATATTGCTGCAATTATTTCAATAATTTGGTATTCTTCAATGCACCCAGTAACGTTTTTTTTTTTTTTTAAATTTCTATCGCGGTTGTATTTAAGTCGAAGATCAAACGAACAAAAGATAAAAGCTTCTATTTTAGGCAGGAGCCATCTCCGCTTTCAGACCTTGTTCACATCTTCTTTCGCCCCCCACCAAGGTGTCAGTATCGTCGCCGATAACGACTCCGACAATATATCGGTACGTATGCAAGCGCTCTTACTAGCCTTGAGGTTAAGTGTGCAGACGGGAAGCACAAAACGCACAGGTTTAACAGTCCTTCTGCGGTGCACGTCTGAAAGAAGTAAGTATATTTAATTTGCAGCTGAGATCTACAACTTTACCTTACAGCTGGGTATTCAAATCAGAATTACATGAATCTAGTGATGAAGTATAATGAGTGAAGTTCGAGAAGAGGCTCGTTTAATGCTCTCTTCCACTGTTCATTATCCTGCCTCCTTCATCGATTGCCTCCAAGTTATTCCAGGAATGCGCTGCATTTCATATTGCTTCAATACTGAAGTCATATGGGAGGTTACGAAAGTAGCCTCGCCGATAGAGAACTTGACACGTTCATTCGTTTATTTCAAGTATTATTATATTTATTAATAATGACTTAATAATACTCAGCGGTGAACGATGAGACTCGGTGAAGTACACAGACTCCTCTCAGGTACAGGGATAGTGTTAGGCAAAGACAATATTCACAGCACAGAATTAAAACCACATTGCTGGAGTAGATAACCTAAAAGGTTTTATTCTTTATTTATGGCAATTATAATGCGAATATACAATACTTGAGACGAAGGCGATGATTTCGTTTTGTCGATGAATTGACCCACTAAAACGCATCAACTCAATGCGTGGCTATCAGCATGCCTATGATCACATAGACCTAGCTTGCGACCGCCTTCACCCCCCAGAGTTTCCTACAGGTACACATGCATGCGGTATACAAAAATATTTGTCATTTTATAATATGTTTGCTTCTTTCGTGGAATTTCATGACTCGAATATACTTATAATTGGAGATTTCAATTTACCCACGATTACCAGTTCAGGATACGAGTTACAGAATGGTGGACCCTCTTGTAGAGCTTTGTTAATTTTTTTGAATTTTTATAACCTTCATTCTGTAAACAATATTAAAAATCGCCTCGATAGAACTTTAGATCTTATTCTTACTAACCTTCCAAAGAATGTGAATATATGTAGGGAGGAAATGCCACTTGTAAAAGAAGATAACCATCATCCTGCATTGACTGTACACCTAACTATGAGTGAATCTACTGATGTAATAACAAATGAAGCTTATTATTCTTACAATTTTAAAAAAGCCAATTTCATGCAGATGTATCATTTGCTTGGAGTGGTAGATTGGTCTGTATTAGATAATATGACTGATGTAAATCAGGCGGTTAATTTTTTTTGTAATAGAGTTCATGAAGTATTTCTTGCCACAGTCCCAAAAAGAAGACGAATGACAACAAATAAATACCCATGTTGGTTTAATAATGATATCATTAAATTGATAAAGTTAAAAGAGTATTACAGAAAAAATATAAAATTTAGAATAGAATATAAGTCATTGTTTCGGCAAACTAGAAAGCAGGTAAAAACAATGATAAGTAGTGCCCATTACAACTACATAAAGGAATTGGAAAGCAATTTGAAATCAAATACTAAAGAGTTTTGGAGTTTTATTAGAAATAAGAAAAATAATAATGGTGTTTTATAACTTAATAATGAAAACACAAATGTTCCCTGATATCTGGAAGGAAACGCGTGTATGCCCCATCTTAAAATCTGGTGAAAGTTCAAAAATAGAAAATTACAGGCCCATAGCAATTCTCTGTGCACCGGCGAAAGTATTCGAGTCCATCCTATACATCCTATACAATCGCATATTTAATCATGTAAAATGTTTCTTAAGTGACAATCAACATGGTTTCTTGCCAAGTAGATCAACACAAACAAATCTGATAAATTTTGTCCAAGATATACTTGATGCGTTCCATGAGAGACTTAGTGTACATGCATTATATATAGATTTCGCAAAAGCTTTTGACAGAATTAATCATAATATTCTTCTAAGAAAACTTGCAAGTTTTGGGTTATCAACACAATATGTAAATCTTTTCAAATCTTACATTATTAATCGAAAACAATATGTAACTTATAAACAAGCAAAGTCTTTTGTTTATGATGTTAAATCTTGGGTTCCATAAGGTTCAAATCTGCGTCCTCTATTCTTTGCAATTTATATTAATGATTTACCAGGTACAATCAAATTTTCAAAGTGTTTAGTGTATGCAGATGATGTTAAAATACGTACATAGAGAAATTAGGGATATTACTGATACTAGGAAATTACAGACTGATATAAACATGGTTCATAGGAGGAGTGTAGAGAATGATATCAAGTTTAATATTAAGAAATGTTCATACATGATATTTAGTAGAGCACGAAATAATGAGAGAAATGATAAGTATGTTATTAACAGCGAATTTGTAAAAAGAGTATTCAATTAAATACCTAGGAGTAATTATTACCCATAATATGACTTTTACTGAGCATATTTCTTGCATTACCCAGAATGCCTACAGGAATCTTGGATTTCTAATAAGAAATGCTAAAAGTTTAAATGATATATGCTCTTTGTGCATGCTCTACAAATGTTCAGTTAGAAGCAAATTAGAATATGCTTGTTCCGTATGGGCGCCAAACTGTGACTCCCAGAAAAATATGATTGAACGTATACAAAAGAAATTTCTCAGATTTTTATATTATAAGAAGTATCGAATATCGCCAAAAATTTTTAAAATACCATACAATGATTTATTAAATGAATTTGATTTTGTAAGCCTGTCAAATAGACGTGAAATTTCTCAACAAATGTTTCTGTATAAAATAATATATGGACATATTGATAGTAGTTCTATACTAGAGAGAATCTGGTTTAATGTGAGACAGGGTCATTTACGTAATAGACGTTTACTCTCATACAAAATCCCAAGAACAGAAATGTAAAGGTTCCCCACTACAAAAAATGACACTTCAATATAACAAGATCTCAAATCATTTGGTGGACTTGGATTTCGGCATGACACGAACCAAATTTATGAATATGTTAAAGGGGTATCTCTCTTAATAATGTATTTATTATGATAATTGGATTTGTCATTATGAAGTTTGTTGTAATGATATATTGTACCAGTGTTTGTGATACTTGTTTTGTGTAATTAAGATGAAATGTGTAAATATCTGAACATTTGTTGTCACAGTTAAGCAGTAAACTTGTTCTGTCACCAAGATGTCTGTTTGTGTGTATATATATATTATGTATTATCTGTCTATGTTTGTGAATATGTGTGTGTGTGTAAAGGAGGAAGGAGGGTGAATGTGTACGTGCGTACATACAAGTTGTAAATGAAAATGTAATATTTTCATATTACCTTTCTGTAATTGGAGACTTGTCTCTGTTGAAGGGAAATAAATAAATAAAACATGTTATTCGAAGCTGGGTGGGCGCCGGGGCCGCTTCCAACGTTAGAAAAGTTGTCATATTTGAACCGGCCGGGGATCGAACCTGGGAGCTTTAGCATCGTAGTCAGACGCGTTACCGACTGAGCCACAGCGGCCAACGTTCCCCTATACAACTTTGTACTGTTTTATTCAAGAATAATCCCTCAACTAACACTTCATAATGGAGACGTTTTGTATTTTTCAAACCATTTTGTACGCTCCCGTGCAAAACAGTCCCAAATCTTAGAGAGTTTTATTACCAGTCCCCAGATTTTTTTTATTAATTAACCTCACCAGTTGAATATTTTCATTGCGTTCCAATCGTAAAGTTTAATTACATAATGCTGCGAATAACTATTTGAATTTCTTTAGTGACATAGTGCTTTTATCCTGACGTAAATGTATACTTGCTGCGAAATAACCCCTTCCCCCATTTTTGTTTTTCTCTTGCATAAGAATAGCGTATGAATAGCTCACAATTAAACTTGCATGAAGACCTTGACCATTTTTTAAATCAAATCCTTGAATTAGCTACTGCATTCACAGAACCCCCACCCCCAGTACAACCCTTAAATACTGCACCTTCACCACCACTAACTAGATCTAAAACTGCTAACACGGCAGTCAGTATACCTCAAACGTTGTATCCTCACCCCTTTAGTGGTCAAAATCCTCAAGAGGTTGAGCAATTCAAAGTCAACACGCTTCAGTCCCACAGTGTAATCAGTGTTCACACGAACCACCTCAAGCGGATTGCATAAATTGTTACCCAGTTAATTCCTTGAATCCCCGCAGCTCGAAGCCACAAACAGTGACAAATAATGAGTTATACGTCAAAACATCGACGCAAAAACATCGACAACAAAAACATCGCCTACATTTCATCGACAGTACAAAACATTGACAGCACAAAACATCGACAGTACAAAACATCGCCGCAAAAATATCGACGGCAAAAACATCGACGGCAAAAACATCTGCTACAAAAACATCGACGCCAAAAACACCGACTGAAAAAACGTCGACACCAAAAATATCGACGGCAAAATCATCGACGGCAAAAACATCGACACCAAAAACATCGCTATTTATTTTTTGTCATTAAATCCGTTAATTTATAATGCGGTCATGTTTTATTATTATTGGAGGAAGGCGGAAAGTAGGAGGAGCAGAGTAGAAAGACGGGGGTTAGTAATAGGGTGGAAAGTAGAGGGGCCCAACTCGCAGAGGTGAAATTTATATCTTGATTCGCACCATGAATAGGATTTAGTGTTGTGATAATAGCATCATGAAACTACAGCTCTTCTTTCTTTTGATCAAATATGCCTACATTGGTCGATCTTGTTTTTAGATTTCTTATCAGCCATGGTTGTTGCGCAAGGTCGGTATTTTCATTGATTGCACGCGCACCTTCTGACATCAAAACAATATCGTAATTAGCACCTGATTCTTGCCCCAAAGCTCAAACAATGGAATCGTAAACAATGAGAAGTGTCATGTTTCCTTCTGCTTTCTACCAAGCTGCTTTTAACTTCATAGACGGGAACGTTGTATGCTCGTTATATTGTGGATGTGGAAGAAATATTCCTTGATGACTATGGTACGAAACCGACTGATACCTTGTGACAGCCACTGGACATAAGCTTTCAAAACATCGTCTCTCCCAAACATCAGGGTTTATCTGCAACTGATATCAATTCATACCAGAAGGGTTGCTAGAATTTTTGTCACAAATGTAGATGTGATTGAAGAGGTTTTAACAAACAACGTGTTTTCTTTTTCAAAATACACAGCCTTATATGAACCAGTGGCGTAGCATGGACATTTCGGGTGGGAACGCCAAGTCCGAAGGAAGAGTCGGCCCTTTCTTGCTTAATAATTTACTTATGGTATTAGTCGCCACAGGTATTATTTGCCTGAAGTCAGCTGGGTTTTCAATAAAACATTATCATTGCATGTTTTAGCTACAAAATTAGATGCCTCACTATGCCACAGATGTTTTGAACTCTGGTGTTCTATACCTTTTTTTATATCTTTCTGCAGGACGCAAGTCATTAAAAACCTACCTGAATCACAAGCGCCTCTGCACAACAGTAGACGTCATTGTTGTGGGCGATCCAACTACTGATTGATTTTGTTTATTTTACTTCGCTTTTCTACCACTTTTGGTTAATTGCGATTATGAATATGAGTGATGATATTGATGAAGGCACACTGACAAAGAACACCCGTGCTCACGCCGGGGTTCGAACCAGGGACCTCTGTCGTCTTGGCTCACTGTGAAAAACAGAGTGGATGATCCAAATATCGTACACTCTACTGACGTAACAGTGCCGATTAGTAATTCAGGCCACTGTTTATTACATCTTGAGAATGCTGATCAACATTTTAAAATAATTTTGTCCAGAGACCATTCGATGTTAAGAGTTTTCAAATGAATGCTAAACATTTCCATTCACACAATATTAAGGAGTTGGATAATAACGAAAAAATACAATAAAAAAATAATAGTTTTGCGGGTTAAGTGGTAGAGCAGCCACAGGATGAATTTCTACCACGAGGACTTCAACTTATTTGACAAAAACTGTGTTGATCTTTTAGTTTCTAATACACATCGCTGTTCGTGCGATAAATTATACAATGCAGTGGCCATTAAGAAGCTGTATATTTGAGATTGGTAAAGTTACGTCAGTCAATATTGCGTATTGTAGCAACACATAGCACGAGTGGCACGAGCGCGAAGAACCGGGTAGGAAAACGGCTGTTCGTAAACTCCAGCCAACTCAGCGCAGATCTTACGAGTGGATTACGCAGACGTCACACGAAACGTCATGTCGACGTCACTAGCCAAGCTGTTTCACGCTGCAGTTTACGAACAGCATGGATTATGGCGTGGTGGATCGTCTCGTCTGCTTGACTCTTGAGCATGTTTAAAAGCAGTTGACTTTCTTTGAAGTAGTATTGGGTGTAAATGGCACTAAATCTCACTTCTATATAAAGCTCGGCTACATTAATATAAATTAATAGAATATTTTGACAAGATTTAGAAATTGACACAAAAAATAACCGAAAAAAAATGATCATACGTATGCCTACACATCAAAAATAATTATTTTGTAGTATTTTATTGGTTGGTGAATTTAGTTTAGTATACCGTGTGTTAACACCAACTAATAACGTTGAATTATGGTAAATGAAGTGGTTTCAAAAATATTTATTTCATTACAGTTCACATCAAAAACAACTATTCATTGTTTTATACTTTTTCTCTTCGGATACCAGTTTTTGCATATTTTCCCCATATATATACATCTACGGAAAGAATGATAAGATAATATTAACTACATCTTTTCCTTCACCTGCCTTTCTGACTTACGAAGGCATCAAATAAATCATTGCCGGCCATTGAAAGCTGTCGCATTTTGCTTTCTGCTAGTTTTCGTCTGCAGTCAGCCAACTCAGTCGCATCGAGAACGGCTTACAAATCTTACGAGCCAAGTAAGCCGGATACGTCACCGTGACGTCACGGAACCGGAAGTGGGCGTTGCTAGCCGTACTTGGATTGAGTTTACGTACAGATGTAGCCGGCTTCGTCTGACTTGGCTGGAGTTTACGAACAACCGTAATTCTACCGCTGTCGTCTGCTTCAGAAGGCAGGAAGGGTCACATGAACCAATAACGGTAGACCTCTCTGCTCCGTACGCTGGCGTAAGAGAGACCATTAACGCACATGCTGTAGAAATCGAAGCTTTCCCTCCAGAAAGGCAACAAGGAATATAGAGTCCTGTACGCCGAACCTGCTCGGCGTCCGGCCGGGAAAGGCATTGAAAAGAGATGCTAGAACGAGTGTTGAGAGTGGAGCGTTGCAAGCGGATCGCGAAAAATAGCTATTATAATGCCATGAAGGTCAAACATATATGAAATTAGTCACGTTTTACTTTATAATCACAGCATTTAAGCATTTTTGAAATTTTAAATCTGGGAACGGCGGGCGTACGGGCGTACTATAACGCTACGCCACTGATATGAACATAAGAAAATAAGGATAATAATTTAAGGAATTGCGTCCATTGGAATTTATTTAGCTGTAATTTTTTGCTACAAGTTTGTATTAAACATAAATACACAGGTTGCCGCCATACACATAAGCGGATCTTGAATTTGTTTCTGCGAATGGCTGGAATGGCAGAGAATAATATATATACACATACATACATACATACACAAATACACACACACACACACACACACACACACATACACACACCCCCACACACCACACACACACACACACACACACCCCCACACACACACACACACACACACACACATATATATATATATTGGCCTAGGCATGTGTATTCTTTGTGAGTGTCCATCAATTTCGTTCATTATATCTCTCATCCTCATCGTCACGATTAGCGAAATGTGGCAGAAAAGCGGAACTAATTAACCAAAATAATATATACCTATTAGGGCTGAGACTATATGGATGTCGTTGTATCAATATCGGCCGATAACAATAGTATCGATATCGGAAAGTATCCGCTGGATTCAGTGGCGGTGATTGGGTTCCAAAACCGTGGGGGCAAGGAGCTCAAACTGGGAACTGTGGGGGGGGGAGATATAGTATATTTCCCTTTGTAGATAAGGTTCAGCATAGTGCTGGAGCAAAAGTGGAGAAAAAAAGGGTTGGCAACTGCCCCCTCGCCCCCCCTAATCGCCGCCACTGGCTGGATTTTACTTACAGATACTGGCCGATTCTTTTCCAGCGTTTTGAGAGTTGGCGGGTCCATAATAATACCGCGCGACAATTTCGCAGAGTCTAATTTTCTTGGGTGTCCAGCAAAGTTTAAGTTTCCATTGATTTTGTACCAATAGCTATTGAGTGAGAAAACTATATTTTGGGATTACTTAACACATATATTTATATAGTGGTACAATTTTTTAATAGTTGGATGTATTTGGTGGTTGTGGGGTTGTTCTTTTGTTGGAGGTTCAAACGGTGACGAAGAATATGTGCATATACACAGTGACGCAGGAACGGGGGGGGGGGACAGGGGTTCATTGTACCCCTTCCCCTTAAATCCGTAAATCTAGTTGTACTTCCATGTACCCCCACCCCTTTGTTGATTTGACAGCAGACGCAAGGTGCTACTGTTAAAAGAACCTATTTTCAATTCACCCAATAAAAAAGTGAATATTTTTTTATAACTTATAAGCATTATCTTCCTTACCACAGAAATTCAAACCATTGTAAACTGATTCTACTACATTGTGCTTGCTACTAGTTAGATCATTGACCTATGTTCTTGGAAACCTCTTTAAGGAAATGAGGAAATGAAAATTGTTTTAAATGTGTGTGGAACGATGGAATCAGATTTGCTCTCAGAAAGTCACGCTTCAGCCGAATGCTCCTTTGCGTAAGGGGGATACACTTTCTAAAGAAGAAGTCACGTCGATTTGAAGATAAGATACAAATCTTTATTAGAAGAGTATATGACTGACATCATTTTCTTTTGAATATTTAAAATGGAATTTTCCGAAACGAAATACTTACACGAACGAGACGATATACGACAGACCAACTCGGGGTGGACAATGTACTCCTGTACCTCACCCATATTTTTCATAACTTTGTAAGAGGGTGTTCGGAAACCTATATATTAAAATATTTTTTGAAAATAGTCACGATTATCCTATCTGAGCATGAAGAAAATCTAGAATAAGTTTTAATGACTTCAGAGTGGAAACCGAAACAAAAATAAACACAAACAAAAACGAGAAGGACCTAACCACACAGGAGACGAGTTGAGGCTGTGACAATTATCTACTCATCGCAAAGCCATATCATTACTAGGTGAAATGACATTTTCCCTAGACATTTAAAAAGGGTGCAATTTACGATTTTTTCAGAGGGGCTTATTTTTACCTATGTATTAGTTATATTTATAATTGGACATTAATTGCTTAAAATCTAATTTTGAATGCAACACAATGTAATTTTAAGTTAGACCCTAAAGTCAAAATGTAAGGAAATTACATTAGTCAGATGAATGAACGAGATAGGTGAGACTCACTGCAGGTTCTATTTGTAGATTTCTGATTGAATTCAAAAATTAATGTTTGATTGATTTATTTGGTTTATTTTATTTCACTTTTCTGCCACTTTTGGCTAATCGCGAAGATGAGGATGAATCAGGATATTATGAAATTGATGGACACTCACAAATCCCAAATAACACACTGCCCAGGCCGCGATTAAAACCTGGGGCCTCTGGCGTCATAGCGCACTATGCTAACCCCTCTGTCACGGAGGCCGGCGAGGTGGGAATGTGTATTGGATTTTCTTTGTAGATGCAAAAATCTTTAACTGTGACGCACACATGCTCTTGCTTATATTAAAGTTTACCTTTTCACATAAACGAGAAATTGACATGTCACCCAAAAACACACGCATACACCTGAATTTAATACCATTGCATACGAAAAGAAACCTTGGCCGGTTCTTCATATTGTCCACCAACGATTGAAAAGAAAAACAACTTTTGAACGTATGGCTTTCCTTGCTTCCTCTGAGATCTGAAGGATTTCGGTTTTGTATATGTATTGATAGTACTTTTATTGCTTGATGAGTGTCATTAGATACAGCTAATAATATAACAAATAAATGCCTTGTCAAATGTTTCACAAATATTTCAAAGTTAGACTTCTTACGAGTTCATCGGGAACCATCTCAACTCAGTTTTTTTACTTTTTTAATACAACGCCCTATAGATGTCTGAGAAAATACCAAATAGTACATGGCTTCTAAAAAACATCCACCATTAATTGTTTAAAGATATATTTATGCGTAGCTATGGGACTTTAAAATTAAAAGAACTGAACTGAAGTGGAACTCTATAAGTATGATATATTCAATAATGTGGTTTCTTTATCCAGTGGGTGGGAGATGATTATTCCTGGTTGGGGTGGTTCAAGATCCTCCTTACCCCCTATAATCTCAACCTGCATGAAAAGGAATAGATGTGTTTTGGTTCGCAATTTTCACATTTCGAACTCCTGATTTTTCGTTCCGTTAAATTAAATAAGCCCGGAACGAGGTCCACCGTTTTATGTTTCAGAATAGTTATCTGTTTTAAAATCTGTTTTTTTTTAATGAATTCTAAAAACAAATAAAAATATTTATGCAAATTTTGCATAAAACAACAGGACATTCGTATGCTGTTCTAAAATAAAATATTTCTCATGGCTTCACATAATATCTAGGTACCAATGTCGTATTTAGGGAGGTCCAAGGAGTCCGGATCCACCCGAAAGACTTACCAAGTAGTAATGGTAAATAATCAAAATATAATTGTTTAGCATTGTTTAACAATAATCGATAGTTATTTCCGCTGAACTTTTCGGATGGCAAGGAATTTGGCTCATACGGCTTTGACGGTTGCAAAGTTTTATGCACATTAATAATGTTAATATCCGTAAAATATTAATCAGAAACTTCACTTTTCGCTAATTGGATCTAACTCCTTTTTTGTTATTCAATAAATATTCAATTCCTTTTCTATTTGACATTAAATTCCTTGCCAGGGCAGTTGTTTTTATGCAAATCTTGGCGATCTCAACTACACGTAAGCTAGATAATGAATACGTACTGTTATATCTCTATTCTGTTACTATCTTTACCTGTTCATGTAATAATAACAACAAAATATTAATTAATTTACATATTTAATTAATATTTTAATTTAATTAAATATAATTATTTCAATTGTTATTATTATAATTATTATTCCTACATTTGGTTGGACCCGCCGAAATGTATGTCTAGATACGTGCTTGCTAGGCAATGTGCGTGTCTGTTTATATATACGGATATATATATATATATGTATATATTTATATATATATATATATATATATATATATATATACAGGGTGTCGCAAAACTCTTTCAACAACGCTTGGGTGCTGGTAGATATCATAAAAACAAGTAACTTTTCCCTATAAAGTTTACCTCGAAAGCGCTTAGTTTCTGCGCTATAAGCGCTTAAAATCTATCCTGTACGTATGCAACCCAACCCAACAAACGCTTACTCTGACATAACTACCAGGGGCGCTTGGCAGGGTTGCCACTAGCGTTCCTCGTTAAGAGAGACGGCTTGAAAATAACAACTTTGGAGTCTTGCCTGAGCAAAATGCAAAACATTAATGATACTTGCGATGTTGTAAGAAGCGTTGACAGTATTTATAAACTTACCAAGACAAATAATAGGCAGACTGAAATTAAAGATTACTCATTCTAAAATATCTCTATAATTGATTGATTGATTGATTTGATTTATTTTAATTCGCTTTTCTGCCACCTTTGGCTAATCGCGAAGATGAGGATGATATGATGAAATAACAAATGACACCAATGTCTAGGCCAGGATTTAAACCCGAGACACCTGGTGCCCTAGCGAGTTGTGCTAACCACATCACCACGGAGTGTTTCTTGTATCATGTAATATCACCAATTGCAAGGGACACGTGAGATAGGGGAAATCCACGAACGAACAAATGTAAACATGATGTGTTTGCTGCCTCGTTTCGACCACGCAGACTGTAATGTTATTCCAATTCATTTGAAAATTATTGCTATGTGTGCTAGCGTTATTACTAATCGTGTTCGTCTCATGAGGCAATAATTGAAAGGCTCATTTAATTTAATGATTGATTGATTGATTCATTCATTGACTTGCTTTATTTTACTTCGCTTTTTGTACCACTTTTGTCTAATTTGCGAAGATGGGATGAGTGATGGATGATATGATGAAATTGATGAATGGACACTCACAAACATCCATGCCCAAGCGGGGATTATAACCCAAGACCCCTGGCTTATTTTAGAAAACAGTGGCAACATATACATTTTAGCGACAACTGATATGCATGTAAGAAAAATTGTGTGTTTTAAAAGTGGGTTTCAAAAAAATTCCGATTATTTGCAATACTAGGAACATGCGAATTAAAAACACCCTCTCTCCCTCTCTCTCTCTTTCTCTTCACTCAAACTGGTTCATCTTGAATGCTCTATTAAAGAATTTGTATGAAGAAATTAATATTTTATTGAAAGGAATTACAGTGAGTTCGATGCCTACTGCCTGTACTAGTTTGTTCCGCACTTCACGATATCGTTTGATATTGGTACATCAAGAGAAATCCTTGTAATTTACACTCTTTTCATGTGTGGGAAAAATTTTCTCATTTTGTGTCCTTGCTTTGCATTCTGATCGAACGTGAAAAAAATGAATAAAAGGAAACCATAGAGTACACGTCATAAATTGTACATTCATTGTAGCAACTTGATATCAACATTGAAATGTAAGAGCAACATTTTTGGAAGGCACCAAAATGTCAACTTTTAGTACACCCTGGAAACAAATGTTTTGTAGCAAACGAGCGGAATTTTGACATCTAGGTGAATTTCCGGGATAATTCTTGTGAATTTCTATTCTTCTCATTGTGCGTCATTTTTCTGTACTTTCAGGCAAATAGTAAATACGAGAACGAAAGATCCAGTGACACCTTTGTCCACGGTGGAACTCGTGTCCGGAACATTCGGTAGAGAGATCATGTGTTGATCACTAAACGTACTCAGTCACCGAAGTGGCTCAAGAATATCCATCTGCCGGAGATTCTTGTTTCTTTTCAACCTACTTTTTATAACGAATTCGATTCGCAATAGCGATAGTTCACAATTTTCTAATAAATAAATTGTAATAACATTACAGTCTGCGTGGTCGAAACGAGGCAACAAACACATCATGTTTACATTTGTTCGTTCGTGGATTTCCCCTATCTCACGTGTCCCTTGCAATTGGTGATATTACATGATACAAGAAACACTCCGTGGTGATGTGGTTAGCACAACTCGCTATGGCACCAGGTGTCTCGGGTTTAAATCCTGGCCTAGACATTGGTGTCATTTGTTATTTCATCATATCATCCTCATCTTCGCGATTAGCCAAAGGTGGCAGAAAAGCGAATTAAAATAAATCAAATCAATCAATCAATCAATTATAGAGATATTTTAGAATAAGTAATCTTTAATTTCAGTCTGCCTATTATTTGTCTTGGTAAGTTTATAAATACTGTCAACGCTTCTTACAACATCGCAAGTATCATTAATGTTTTGCATTTTGCTCAGGCAAGACTCCAAAGTTGTTGTTTCCAAGTCGTCTCTCTTAACGAGGAACGCTAGTGGCAACACTGCCAAGCGCTCCTGGCAGTTATGTCAGAGCAAGCGTTTGCTGTGTTGGGTTGCATACGTACAGGATAGATTTTAAGCGCTTATAGCGCAGAAACTAAGCGCTTTCGAGGTAAACTTTATAGGGAAAAGTTACCTGTTTTTATGATATCTACCAGCACCCAAGCGTTGTTGAAAGAGTTTTGCGACACCCTGTATATATATATATACACACACACACACACACACACACACACACACACACACACACACACACACACAGGGTGACTGGTAATTAGATGTATTCCCTGAAAGGGGTTAAAGTATAGACAATTTGCAATAAATTTGACCATATGATACCCCGTCCGAAAATTAGTAGTTTTCGAGATAATCGAATTTCAATTGTTTTTTTAAAAATGACAATTTTCCACATAAAAAGATGAATTGAGAAAAAAACTGCTCATTGTATGGAACTTATTTCAGCGTTTTCTGATAGCTAACAAATAAGTGGTTCGTTGAAAAAAAAAAGTTTTTCCCAAATAACAATCACATGTAAGTAACGGGTGGGTCTAAACTTACAAGTGATGATAAAAAAAATGCACTCTTAGTTTACTTGTCAACGTATTAATTACAAGAATGGTATGACACGAAGCGTACAAATTACTTAAATTACTTCCTTGTGTCATCTGCTATCCAACAAGGTACAAATGTTGCTAAGATTCACATTTGTGTGCAAGAAATAATACTTCATTCATGTTCATGTGAATGCAATCAATGAACAATACAATTAAAGAACATTACACGTCTTGCTCAAAGTGGGCACCTCCGTTACGAATGCAGGCACGCAGGTTTTTACGGACATTTGGTCTCTTAACTCGTGATGTGATGGTGGCCTTGATGTGTTGACCAGCTGTTAAGATCCTCTACCTGAACTCTTTTGCCCGTGTCTTGTCATGTTGCTCCAAATGTAAAAGTCGCAAGGCTTCAAATCGATCGGGGTATCGAGCTGGGCAGTCATCATGCTGATAAATCATGTCACGTCTTGTAGCTAGAGGCACATCCTCCAACAACATTGCCATCCCGTTCCTCAAAAAATGTTCATAAGTGATGCCATTTAAGATTTGGGTCAGGAAAAATGGCTCGATCAAATGATTGTTGATTATGCACATCCATACTTCTGCCTGGGCGTGCGACAGTGACTGGATGAAAATTACCCAAAGAAATGGATTGGCCGAGGTGGCCCGATTCCCTGGCCGGCTCGATCCCCCGATTTGAGGCCTTGCGACTTTTACATTTGGACCCACATGACAAGACACCGGTAAACTCGCAAGAAGAGCTCAGGGAGAGAATCTTAACAGCTGGTCAACACATCAAAGACACCATCACATCACGAGTTAAGAGACCAAATGTCCGTAAAAACCTGCGTGCATGCATTCGTAACGGAGGTGCCCACTTTGAGCAAGACGTGTAATGTTCTTTAATTGTATTGTTCATTGATTGCATTCACATGAACATGAATGAAGTATTATTTCTTGTACACAAATGTGAATCTTAGCAACATTTGTACCTTGTTGGATAGCAGATGACACAAGGAAGTAATTTAAGTAATTTGTACGCTTCGTGTCATACCATTCTTGTTATTAATACGTTGACAAGTAAACTAAGAGTGCATTTTTTATCATCACTTGTAAGTTTAGACCCACCCGTTATATATATATATATATATATATATGAGGATGAATTTTGTACCTCCCAAATAAAAAACGTTCCTGCGCCACTGCATATACAGCTAAATGTGTATAATTCCCCTATAAATCGAATCGCTATTTTTAGAACAAGTATAACAGATGAGAATTTTTTTTTTTATAAGCAGGAGGACTTTCAACATCTAATGATGTTCATTTCTGTTTGGCCGAGTCTGCTGCCACGCGCGTGTCAGCAGTAAGAATAAGCGGCAAATTTGCTCATGCCACGTAATTCGTCTGCTAAGAGGATGTTACAAATCATAAGAACAGATGAAGACGAGAAAAATGCAAGTTCATGACTACTGGGAATGAATGTACAGGTAATTTAGAACCTTTTCTTTTAGAAAGCATTTAGCGATATTATTTTAATGGTAACAGAACCTAACCTCACTACGAGAGCATTTAGGTTTATTATTAGAATAATGCAAAGGGACCTAATCGTAAAACATTTTTATGTAAGTAATAGCTAAAACTTCACAGTATGTGTTACAGACGTAATTGCATACATAGCATGATGAAATCACGATAAAACAAAGACCGAGTCTACTGCCTCGCGCATGTCTCTTTTGAGGTTACAGCAGAATAGGAACGTGGCAGCAGGCACTACCTTTCTGTTTGTTAGTTAGTTCCTCATTCGAGTACCAACAATATTAGTGTTAGCAATGTTCTCTCATTCGTGTCATAATTATACAGTGCCTTTCACGGCCTATGTGGCCGTGGAGCGGCGGCTAGCGCGCCGGATAGTATGAACGCGTCTGCCGGCAAATTGGATGCAATATCCGCGTAACTGGAACCTCTAGCTATGTAATTAAATAAGCTCGTAGAATTGCATTGACAGTTACAATATAATAAACACATACCGTGTTACAAAAGGTGTTTGGAATGATGTTCTCCTGCATCCACATATTGATAGGAAATTTTCACTAACACGTATCAGTTTCTCTTCCGAAATTGCTTCAATTTATTTCTTCATATTTTCTTTCAATTCTTCTAATATATGGCTTCCGGTATAAAAGCTTGGTAGCTCGCACGATGACGTTAAAAATATGTCTGTTTCTTGTGCAAGGCGCCTTAGAGATTTTTGTGGAGTATGTTTCAATCGTGTTTCAACGTCGTCTAGTTTATCCTCAGTAAGCACATGCCGTTTTACCTTAACAAGAGCAGACCCTATTTTCATAAATTTGTTCACAAGTAACAGAACACTGTCTCTGTGTGTGAAAGGAACATCTGCGAATTCTGCTGTAAAAGGCATTCTAACTTCCATACAAGAATTCGTAATGACGTAAGAGTCGTATATAAAAATTCGTTGTTTAAAATTGTACGGATAGCGTGGCATTATTAGACTGCAGAAAAAAACTGGTAATACGTAAACTAAAACAAAACAATTTAAAACATTTATTAACAATTTAACACTTCACAAACACGTGCAAACTGGACAACAGCTATCTGGATACTGAAGCACTGACGTGTCCAATGCCAAGGTCAGCGTACAGTTATGGGTTTAAATGCCGGCAGATGTGCTCTTACTTTCCGAAGCGAGCCTTCACTTCAGTTACATTTGTATTTGAGACTATTTCCTGATGTCAAATATTTACGGAAAGGTTTTATGACTGTCATAGCATTCACACAGCAAACCCATCTTGTTACAGATAGAATCTTTAAAGAAATTAGTTTCTATCTTCCATCTCTTAAGATGCTTTCGAAGATACCATGCCTTGTTGGACTACTATTTGCAATTAAGCTATATACGTATGTATTGCATTATTAAAAAAAAAAAAGATGACGCTGTTTAAATTATATGTGACTTTAAATCAGTCTCTGAGGTTCAGATTCAAAACAACTTCACATAATGTAATAATTTCCAAGTATAAACCATTTACTCGCCAGCCACATAAAACAACACAGCTCACAGCTAACGAATAAAGTATGAGTGAGTGTTAATAACAAGAAATATCCTAGAAAACGGAGTGGAATAGTTAAACTATATACAAAGTAATACAAGCAACCCCCTCTCCCGTAGTTGCTTGGACATTTATCGGCTTAAAAATAGGTAACGTTCTTTTAGAGTATAATATTATAACTGCAATAAGATTACATTACATTTCTAAGTAAAGGATTAGGGGACAGTCGGCCACCCATGACTCGCCGTGCGCAGGTCTTTGAAAATGAAGCTTAAGTGTTTGTTAGGTGTTGAACGTCCTCCAACTTTTAAAAATTTATTTTCGCACCTGTTAGACCTATTCCTAAAAATAGTGATTCAATTTTGTAGCAAGTTTGGTGAGTTATGATTGGCCAAATGGAAGTTTTTAATGGCAAATAATAAGTGAGAAAACTTCTAGTTTTTCCTATTTTTGGTCGAAATGCGTGTAACGTACTATAAAAATCTTGGGGAGAAGGGAGCCAGAGATGTTTTGTGAGGCTTCAGTCCCCTAGTCCGCCTGGAACGCCGTCCCTGATGAGGTGGACATAAGGGAATAAGAGCGAATATTCTGAGGGAAAGTAACTCACTAGATGGACAGTTTGGTTCAAATGGCCATTTATACCCATCAGTGTAGCATTTGTAAGAGTGCAGTGAAAAATTTTAAAATAATTTTCAATCACCAGTTACTTTATTTGCAGAAGAAACTCATTTTTCCAATTGTCTCTGCAATAAACGCAGTGTTACCTTGTAAACAAGGGGTCCCGGGTTCCATACCCAGTGAAAGCACATGTTGGTTCAGATCCTATTTTGAACTGTGGATCCAGTCCCGATTAACGTCTCTGTGCATAAAGAGGACTTAAAATGAAAATTTAATTTTTTAATTATTTTCTTTAGTTTTATGGGTGCACATGTAACATTGAAATTTTCGTTATTTGGAATATTACTTATTTTGTCCTGTATATTTATTTTTTAAAACTGGAACATACAATTCGTAGTTTTATACAATCTTAATTGTTTGCAAATATATATATATATATATATATATATATATATATATATATTTAATCGTAATAATTGAGGATTTGGCGTGTTAGATCTTTGATTTAACATATATTAAGAGCCCGGTCTTTGGCACCGTGAGCGATCAACAAGGTGACCCATGAAGGGTTAATCGGAACTGAACCTATAGTTTAAAGAATCCATACCACTGTGCAACTTTCCTCCACCGGGGATCGAACCTCGGACACGTTGATTAAAATGCAACAGGAGTACTAATACTTCGTGGTGACGGCGCCGCCCGGGGAAAATGTCTGGAGGGGAAGGGAGCGAGAAAATATTGCAAGGGGGTAGTTATATTACTTGCACAGGGTGTATACGCGTGCATGTACACGTAGTATGTACGTACCTCGAATCGGACAGTAAAATTGATCAGTGTTTATACTTTTGTTATTGTTTTTTTTTTATTTACACGTTGTTCCTCGTCGTTAAATTTTTAAATCCAAGATGGCTACCGCTTCAATCACTAACTAAGAAAATCCATCATAACTCCTTTAATAGTGGTTTTGGGAAAATAATTATAGATATTTTTTTTTTAGAATTAAAAAAGGAACAAAATTGATTCTTACAGGTTTTTTTCATATCTCGCACTATTATGGAGATATATCCAGTGAGACTATTTCGTGCTCTTTTCTGTAAGGATTCTATGCATATTTTACACTTTGCTTGACATTCTGGCATACAACAAACTTATAACTATCGCTACAAACAGTCGTATAATCAATTTCATGATCGATTTCGCCGATATCTTATCCGACAGCGACAGGCAGGGCAGATTGGGACACCGAATTCTCCGGGATATCAATGCAGGATAGTAGATCCTATCAATTATTAAGAAACTATATACGAAAGAATGCACAATCCGCTGTCTACCCTCTCCACGGTCCAAATGGCATGGTCTACGCACACGAGGAGAAGGCTGAAGTGTTCTCTACACATCTAGAGAACCAAGTCCACACACCAGATTAACCGCATAATGACACTTATAACCAGAATATTCAACATCGACTGGAACAACTATGTCATGAACCACTCACAGTTTATCCACTCGTCAAAACCCACCAGGAGTACAAAAGGTGTTATATATCTTCTCCAATACTATTTTCCTTACTGGCTACATAAAGTTGGAAACTAGCAAAACTAATCCTCTTGCCAAAACCAGGAAAGAACATTCTTCTACCACAGAATTATAGACCTACGTATAAGCCTTCTGAGCCATGTTAGCAAAATCTTTGAATATATACCACTCAGACGATTACAAGATGTGGTGGATGAAAAAGGCTTGCTACCGTATCATCAATTCGGATTTCGTAAACAGTCACAGTGCTACTACGCAACTGGTTCGAGTAGTGGAGTACGTGTTACAGGATATTCTCTAGGAGTATTTCTCGACTCCCACAAAGCCTTTCATCGAATTTGGCATTCTGGATTACTTGTGAAACTAGTTGAATTTGAAGTTCCTATTCATTTGATGCAATTATTGGATCAGTATTTACAAAATAGACAATTTCAAGTGCAATTTTTAGGGATTCGATCCACCGTTAAGATAAGTGTTGGTGTTTCTCAGGGAGCTGTTCTATCTCCACTTCTATTTGCTTTATATGCCAGTAATATCCCTGTCACTCATAAATGCATGTTAGCTAACTATGCAGATGATGTTGTTAATATTACAAATAGCCCTTTACAAGAACTACGGTACAGCAGGATGAGACAACAACTATTAGAGTTGGAAGATTGGTCTACTCACTGGCGCATGAAGTATAGTTCACTGAAGAGTGGGGCGGTTTTATTTACACGTCGACATAGACAACTCCCAAATATTCTACGACTCCAGGGATCTTCTATACGGAACAAGCCTTCTACAACATATCTAGGAGTGGTTTTGGACAGAAGACTAAATTTCCATAAACACATATCAACTGTGACAGCAAAAGCAGAAACTTGGGTTGGACATTTATACCCAGTTTTCCGAAATCCTACCTTGGGACTGAAGACTCGCTTGCATGTGTATAACGTGATGGTACGTCCCACACTCTTGTTTGCGGCACCAGCTTGGGGTCATCTCTGACCTTCGGTCATACGTAAATTGCAGATTACACAGAATAATGTCGCTCGACTTATTACTGGACATAGCCGAGTTACTCGTATCTCACAAATCCATGAGGACCTTGAACTGGATTTTGTTCAATCTGCTATATATGCCATGCGTTACAACTTCTGGGCACAGATACAACAGCATTCAAATCCAGCAGTTCGGGGCATTGCAACTTGACCACAGGTCCGGATGTCTCACTCCATTCCCAGAAATTTTGAACTCACATAAATTCAAAGATGCTCTTGTATTATTATGGTGTGTTACATATGCTCCCCGTTTATGAGTACTTCCAAAGTACTGTTTTGAATGGGGCAGATTAGTGTTCCTTGATACCGCAGCTATGAAAGCACAGATTGTGATTTTGTTGTTACTTTATATATTGTCATCATTATTATTATTTTATGTGGTTACTTTATGTTTAATGTGTCTTTAAAGTGATGTGCACAAATATAGTTTGTGATTTGAAATTTTCATCAGTGCACCGAACTATTGTATGCTTTGGAAAATAATAGTAATTATTTTCCGCCTCTGTCAATGCGAAATGATAACAAGGAACTCAATAATTTCGAATTAGTGAAATAATACAAATGAACTCTTGTCCAAATCCCGGCGACAGTCTACCAGGGATATAGCAAGAGCAATGTTGTACATTCACTACTTTGTAAGAACATGAAAGTAAATCAAGGGCCCAATGGTCCAGATACAAAAGAGAACCTGCCAATAAAGCAGTGGCATTGGCATTGTAACCGGTGTCCCACTAGCTTTCGAACCCGAAAAAAACGTTATAATTTGCGAACAAACATACATAGGAAAATGAAATTCACAATACACATACCTTGTTTCATGCTGAACACGAGGCAGGGTTGAAAATAAACGCACGCGTCAAAACAAAGACGGTAGGTGGCGCCAGGGGAAGTGGTGCGTGTGGGTTAGTGTGATGTGCGAGTCCCTGCATCGCGAGGATGGATCGGTACACCGTACCAGAACGTGTGTTCATTGTAAAGAAATATTGGATATCGGGATCGTATCAGATCGTTCAACGTGAATTTGGACGCCGTAAAGGACCATTGAAGGTGGGAGTTTGGTATGCAATTTCCCGACAGTGTATCATTGGACCCATCTTCTTTGAAGATACAGTAAACACACAAGTTTACTTACACATCTTCATTGCATTTGTGAATCAGCTGGATGATGAATAACTGCGTCGCGGTTATTTTCAACAAGACGGAGCGCCATGCCATACTTCCAACGTCTCCTTGGCAGAAATTGAGTCCTTTTTTGGTGACAGAATCATCTCCAAAGGATTGTGGCCGCCAAGATCCCCAGATTTGTCTCCTCCGGATTTCTTTTTATGGGGTTTCCTTAAAGGTTGTGTCTACAGAAACAAACCACGATCACTGCAAGAGTTGCGAAACAACATCGAGAATGCGATTCACGACATCACACCGGAGACTCTACATCGGACTTTTCCCAATATGGAACGCTGTGTATAAACATGTCTATACGTCCAGGAAAGACTCTTGCAGTACCTGCTGTGACGATCATGTATTCAGCATGAAACAAGGTATAAGTATTGTGAATTTCATTTTCCTATATATGTTCGTTCGGAAATTATAGACGTGAACAAACACAATTTTAGATTATTTAACTGAAATTTCTGCAGCAACTAGATATTGCAAACGCCTAGAAGGTATTATCATCGAGCAAAATTTGAAGATGCTTTTCAAAATGATGTACAAGAAAATTATTTTACACAGCAATTAAGAGGATATATTTCAACATTATGTCTGGAATACATTTTCGAGGTCCAAAGCAAGTAAACCTACAGTAATTAATGTTACCTCATAATTCACAAATTAAAAAACACACATTGAGTTTTTGTTTTAAGTTCACTTTATGTGCACACACTTCATTCATGTACATACCACAGCCGGGTATCGAACCCGGAACCACTTTCGATTTCAAGGCGATGACGTTACCACTACGCTATCGGACACGCTCAAAAACAAAACTTTAAATGTATAATATGTAGTGAATGTGGAGCGTGTGTCATCAGTCCCAAAATGGTGTCTGCACACTGGTAGCGTCGTCGCCTTGTAATCAAGGGGTCCCGAGTTCGATACCAGGTGGAGGCACATTATGGTTCGGATCCAACTTCAAACTGTAGGTGCAGTCCCTCCCGACTACTCTTATTGTGCATAAATTGGACTTGATATAACAAGTCAATCAATTAGACACAAGTAAAATTAATCGTTATTTATAGAAGACTATGTCACAAGTTTAATTCTCCAATGCACGAAACATAAAATTTGCAGCACTCACTTGATATAACATAAATTACGACAACCTTGGAAATATGTTTGGTAGATGCGGGGTGTGCTCAAATATAAGAGCAAAGAGTCAGACAACACCAAAATAATCAACTATTCTCAAACAACTTACTCGTAATAAGGGGCACCAATTTCCCTCTTATGCAGGTAGATCAGCACTAATTGAGCACTAAATATTGAACTGGGAGTTTAACCTTTTGGATGTTCTGAGTGAGGCTAACTTCACAGCATGGGTGTCGCCAGAAATTTTTGCAGGGGAGCTCGGACAAATGATGAGTTGAATAGTAGAAAAATAGTAAGTATTATTACCACGGTCATAGTTATAAATGTTGTTATACAATAACAAATATTATAAACAGACAAAAATAAATTTTATTTGAAATAATAATAATAATAATAATAATTATTATTATTATCATTGTATATATGAGGAGACTCAATCTACCAATTACTCCTGCATGAACTGTTACATAACTGGCGGCATGTATTAGATCGTAAAGGAAAGCAATACATCGGCATAATTTCGCTAGATATCAGTAAAGCATTCGACAGTGTTCAACCAAAGTTATTAATACAGAAATTATATCAGCAATTCAATTTTTCTGCTACTGCGTGCAACTGGATCGAAAGCTATTTGCACAATAGGAGTATCGATACAAAAGTTGGCAACTCGATTTCGTACGGTCTGAATGTATCTCTCGGTGTACCTCAGGGATCAATTCTGGGCCCAAAACTTTTTAACATGTTTGTAAATGATATCGCAAGCAAGAAATTTGTCTTTGATTTGTATCTATACGCAGACGACTGTCTCCTGTACTGCGCATCTAACAAATTAGAAAAAGTAATTGCAAATATTGAAAAAAGCATGCCCGAAGTTCTTGAGTGGTATCAATCTAACATGTTGAAAGTGAACGAGTTTAAGACTCAAGTATTAATATTATCCACGGAAAACAATAACATCACGCAAGTTGACAATATTAAAATAGGTAATTCGAATATAAAACCAAGTGAGAGTCTAAAATATCTTGGTGTGTACCTAGATAAGAATTTATCCTTTTCACAACATGTGAAGATTATGTGTGCACGTGCAGCACCTAGAATCAAACAGTTTCAATATGTCTGCAAATATGTGCACCTTGCTCACAAATTAGCGTTCTACAAAGCATTTATTAGGCCATTACTTGAGTATTGTTCCTCTGTACTCTATGGGATTAACATAAATAACACCAACAAATTAGAAAAAATGCAAAATTGGGCAATTCGTAGTATACAAAATACACCACACATGACTTCACGATCGAGCAGAGAAGAACTGCAACTACCCACGCTTGAATCCAGACGAAAATATGCGTTCCTACTCAAAATTCATCAGGCAATTCACACACACAACCACTTACTAAGCGGCAAGGTAATTATGTAGTAACATGCATTATCCCAATCTGCGATCTAATAACACCAATAGTATCCGAGTACCAAAATGTAACAAGGCAAGATACGGATCAAAATCCCTGTCATCTCTGGCAAGTAAGGCGTGGAATCAACTGCCTGTAGCCTGGAAAAAGGAGAGAAATTTGGCCAAATTTAAACAACAAATTAAAATGTTAATCTACGAATACTGACACCGTGCCTCATTTGCCAAATTGCCTCCTTCACATATACTTACTTAATTTCTATTTCTTGTGTGTTTTTATTCCTTGTGTATTTTTATTCCTTGTGTATTATTCCTTGTGTATTTTTATTCCTTGTGTGTCTCAATTATATAGGTACACTTATATTTTTCCATATTTTATACATCTATAAACATTTAGCAGAATTGTATAGCTTAACAAATTAATCCATGTAGGGCAAAAAGCTGTTTCTATAGTAAGATAATCCGTGTAAAAATACTGTAAGCTTAAGTGTAACCCTACTTCAAATAATAAATAATAATAATAATAATAATAAAAAACGAGTGAATACCAGCAAAACTAGTTTCCATTATTTCTTTTGCATTTTACGCAGTTAGTATCTAAAATGCATTTTGATATTAACTTTTGAACGTCTCGTTCAAGAAAAGGCTTTAAATGTTAGGGGAAATTATTCTCTTCATAAAGTTCTTTTGTGTGACCTCTCACCTATAACTATAATTATTAGAATTCTGAAAACTATGAAACCATTTGTTCTTTGAATGAAATGGTTCCTGTATTTTTCATTCAATGTTTTCTATCCAATGCATTTTCCTTTGATTATTCTTTTCCAATACAAAGCATATTAATTTTATTTCTGTTCTTAACAATTAGAGTAACAAATTTCGGCTTTCTTGTATTTTTAAATGAACAATGTCAATTTCCAGGGGAGGTCCACCGACCCGTTCGACCCTCCTTCCCGACACCCATACTTCACAGGCGGCATAGATCAAAGGAATCAATTAATCACTAATAAATTTTATTTTATTAACAACAGTAATTTTTCTTTCATGCAGTTTCATTACCACTAATTAAGCATTAAATTTTGGCGTGGGTCTTTAACCTCTTGGATGTTGTGGGTGGGGCTAGCTTCACAGGCGGCACAGATCAAATAAATCAATTAATCAATAATAACTTGCTGGTATTAATAGCACAATTTTTTCCTTTCATGAGGTTTAATTTGCACTAATTGGGCACTAAATCTTGGCTTGATATTTAAACATTTTGGGTATTGTGAGTGGGGCTAGCTTCACAGACGGCACAGATGAAAGGAATCAATAAATCTCTAATAACTTGCTTGTACTAATAGCACAAATTTTACTTTCATGCGGGATGATCAGCACTAATTTAGCACTAAATCATAGCAAATGTTTCGTAACTTGTGCTGATGTGGGTGGAGCCACCGTGAAGTTAGCCTCACCCAAAATCATTTTAATTTTTCTGGTATATTAAAGTAGTACTAATTTTTTGGATTGTACTAATTCGGCACTAATTTTTAGTATATGTCTTATAACTGGTGCCGTTATAGGTGGGGCTGTGATCACGAATTTTATGAAATGTGGTAAGAAAAAACAAAAAGGCGATTTGTGCCTGTGCGGCTATTTCCTTCTGGTCGAAGCTCCCGTCGACACATCTGGAAACAAATCTTTCTGCCAATGCTAGATTCGAAGTACCCACATGGCATGGCCGCCGCTCGTTGTGTGTATATTTCTGGTGTAATTAGGTTACCTTGCTCGATTGTCGATTAAATCCACCTATTTTTGCCAAATGACGGAAAATTTATACCTTTCGTGGCTTAAAGTTTCCATGTGGTCAAACGTGTAGGAATGACTATTGTTTTTGTTTTCCGAACAGGTGTGGGGTCAGTTGTATCATAGTCCCTAGGAAATATCAATAATAATCCTTTCAGGTATCCAAGTATATTTCATTTCACAAAGTCTCCATATTTATTTAGGAAATGAATATTAACTGCTTCATCAAAGAAATAAAACTAGCACAAACAATACAATTTACTGTATTATTAACCAGTTTTTGGAGCCGTGGAAAATATTCATTCTCGTTTCGTGGAATGTTACAAAAAAGCTAGTAACATTATAAGAGATTTAAAACTGAAATCTAATAAAACCAACACATAACTGACGATATGAGAAGAGAATATGCCGGTGCATAAATCTTAAACGAAATGACAGGAAGAGGTACATCAAACTTGATTTCAACAGAATTTCATCTTATTAATGTAATAAGCAATATTTCTTCCAGAATATCCAATCTAAGGCTCTAAGATGGAGGCAACTTTGGTGTAAAAATTACAAGACGATAAATTATTGTGAATGATTTTAGGAACTTTTTGATAATAATTTGGAAAATTACGTTTTAGTGTGGAGAGCATTTTCTTGAGATATATTGAAAAGTAGAAAGCAAGGTAAATCAGATGGAAGAAAAAGAAATGAAAAAATTAAAATTTGGAGGAGTGTCGAACTTACGTCGTTCAATTCGATAGCGAAAAATAAGCCGGCTTTGGGGTTTCTTGTGAATAAAATGAAGTGGAGGACAATATGCAATGTGGGTAGAGAAAACAAAAAGGCTGTTCGCGCCTGTAGGGCTATTTCCTTCTGGTCGAAGCTCCCTTCGACACATCTGGAAACAAACTTTTCTGCTAATGCTAGATTCGAAGTACACACATGGCATGGCCGCCGCTCGTTGTGTGTATATTTCTGGTGTAATTAGATTACCTTGCAAGATTGTGGATTAAATCCACAAATTTTTGCCAAATGGCGGAAAATTTATACCTTTCGTGGATTTAAGTTTCCATGTGGTCAAACGTGTAGGAAAGACTATTGTTTTTGTTTGGCCGAACAGGTGTGGGGTCAGTTGTATCATGGTCCCAAGGAAATATCAATAATAATCCTTTCAGGTATCCAAGTATATTTCATTTCACAAAGTCTCCATATTTATTTAGGAAATGAATATTAACTGCTTCATCAAAGAAATAAAACTAGCACGAACAATACAATTTACTGTATTATGAACCAGTTTTGGAGTCGTGGAAAATATTCGTTCTCGTTTCATGGAATGTTACAAAAATGCAAGTAACATTATAAGAGATCTTAAACTGAAATCTAATAAAACAAACACATAACTTGTAACGTTTCCGAATATTACATATTCTTAATCCTTCCATAAAGAAAAATCGAACTATAATAATGTTTCAAAGTTCAATTTTCGGCCATCAGATGGCGTCACCACCTGATAGCTCTCTTTGTGCTGCCTCTAGTAGCGACTTTCGTACTAGTTAGCTTGCCGTAAAACTCGCGCAAATAGTCTGACCCATTTCACCGGCAGGAATCGAAGAGTACACGACGCGTTTTGCAGCTTCTCCACCTACTTCCTGGTTCAGCGGAGAGACGTGCCTGGCCATGGTCCGAATCAAATAGAAGGCAGCCATTTGCTCTACACGTGCAATAGGACACTACTGAATGGAAAGGGACCATAAAGTCGAGTAGGGTTTTTTGGGCTTTTGACTGAACACTTTACGCTAGGTACGTAAATACTCTGGTATGGCATTAGGAATGCAAAAATACAGTATCAGGCAATTGCTGTACTTCATATTCTGTTTTATGCTGCATTAAGGCGACGATACATTTTTTGGACTATCCCACCCCCTTTGTCTCACGAACAAAAAGTGAACCAATATCAGTTTCTACACAAAAGAACTCGTGCATATAGAGCCAAGCAAACTAAAATCTACATCACGCCTTATGATCCTTTGTGCAATACATATTCTTGTTAGAAGCCAGGTGTACGTGGTTAAATTACCGCCGAGCATGTGGAGGCGAAATTAACGGACACGCAGGTCGTGTTCGAGAATCAAATAGTGCCACGCTTGCGCGATAATAGAACCCTTGCTTCGTAATACAGAAAATTGCAACTAATCAGGCAAAACTTGAAAAATAACGGATAATGCTTGAGAAAAACCCTTTTAATTCTAGTAGAATTGTTTACCCACGTTACCCCTAAGAGTAGCATTAAAAAAAAAACGCTAGAATCAGCATAAAGAATTAGTGTACATTTAAATGTTTCTCGCCAAACAAAAGGCAGATAGCGTGTATATGTATCGTGTAGTGGAGAGAGTAGAAAGTTTTTTTGTTGTGGTTTTGCGTGGTAATAGCAGTTAATGTTTTTTGTTAAACATACATATGTATAAAGTTCTGATCTGTGATTGGTGCGAAATTAATTATGAATGTTTCGTAAGAATACACGCAGGACGTGTGGTCAAGTAACAAGCGTTGTTTGACGCATTGAGCGTTTGTCTCTTTCTGTATAAATAGATTTAAATTGTTAATTCTTGCATGCTTTATAAGATGTCCTGTTGATGATATACGCAATAAATTGCACGATTCATTGTTAAAAATTGACATTTTTGAAATAGTATCTTTGCAAGACCTGCCTTCTCAATCATATGTAAATTGTAAGAAAAGTACATTTACTAGCGAACAGCAAGTGCTGATTGAACTAAAAGTGTCACGAAACAAACGTCACGCGTCGGCCGTTTGGGTTAATCGCGACGGTTTGGCGTACGGATGGTGATCTAAACAGCACAATAGGGAGTGTGATTAATCTCTAGTTTTTTTTATTATACGTGGTGCACACCAAAAGTACGTGCCGTTTTGTTCTGAAGTCAACATTTCTTCTCTTTTCAGGGAAAGAACTATGGCATCGGAGACTTCCATCCTTCGTCTTCAAGCAGTGTCAGTTTTGTGTGC
Organism: Lepisma saccharinum; assembly: GCF_977018435.1. Taxonomy (NCBI): domain Eukaryota; kingdom Metazoa; phylum Arthropoda; class Insecta; order Zygentoma; family Lepismatidae; genus Lepisma; species Lepisma saccharinum. The sequence continues at coordinate 29,041,337 of NC_139254.1, forward strand.
TGGGTGGCAGTAGTTGAGTGACAGTGCCTGAAGGAGTAAGACGTGTTTCTGATACTGCCTGGGGAAATGGAATTTCCACTTGAAGAGCAACGGGTAATTGTGAAATTCCTTACCGCAGCTGGACGTTGTGCAGCCCATATTCATCGCCAACTGGAGGCCGTGTGTGGTGATAGTGCTCTTGCAGAAAACACTGTTAGGAAGTGGGTGCGTGAGTTCAAAGATGGACGAACGAGTGTGAAAGACGAGCAGAGTTCTGGACGTCCGAAAACAGCATCATCTGATGCTAACATTGACCGTGTTGAACATTTTATCATGGAAGATAGGCGTGTCACCATGCAGGAGATTTGTGATACCCTGGGGCTACAGAATTTTTGCCGAAATTGACTATGAAACGACCACAAATGGCTAATGGCAATTTAATTCTCCACATGGACAATGCACTGCCACATCGTGCTAATGTTGTGACCTCATTCTTGGCTGACCACGGTATTGAACTTCTGACACATCCACCATACTAACCATATTTAGCCCCGAGTGACTTCTGGTTGTTCCCAAACCACAAGAATTCTCTTCGTGGACGCCATTATGCCAATAGATCATCCCTGGGAAGTGCTGTTTTTCAGTATCTAAAACAAACCTCCAAATATGACTATGCCACATGCTACACAAAATGGACTGAGCGATGGCAACTATGTATCAATAAAGAGGGAGAGTTTGTTGAAAAATAAACGCAGGTTATTTCATTGTATTTCATTGAATATTGCAGCGATATTTCTGGAGAGGGAAAACGTTAATTTAACTATCTAAACAATGATAGCAATGGAGAAAGCATAAAAGTGCCGGACCCTTTGATACATTTTTACAGGGCCTTTGCCTCGTGCTTCTCGTTGATTTTGCCCGTAAACTCCCGCACTATTAAGGAAGAATTACGACGCAAATTAATAATTTGTAACGCTCAAGAACGGGTTCTTTATACACTTCTGGCTGCTGTTGACTGTAGCCGCTTCCAGCTTAAATATTTTTGGCAACTGCAACTTACTCCAAGTATAGCGTTACAAACTGACGATATGAGAAAAGAATATGCTGGTGCATAAATTTTAAACGAAATGACAGGAAGAGGTACATCAAATTTGATTTCAATAGAATTTCATCTTAATAATGTAATAAGCAATATTTCTTCCAGAAAATCCCATCTAAGGCTCTAAGATGGAGTGTAACTTTGGTGTAAAAATTACGAGAGGATAAATTATTGTGAATGATTTTAAAAATGCTTCGATAATAATAATTGGGAAAAGTACGTTTTATTGTGGAGAGCATTTTCTTGAGATTTATTGAAAAGTAGAAAGCAAAGAAAATCAAGTGGAAGAAAAAGAAATGAAAAAATTAAAATTTGGAGGAGTGTCGGACTTACGTCGTTCAATTCGATAGCGAAAAATAAGCCGGCTTTCGGGTTTCTTGTGAATAAATGGAAGTGGAGGACATTATGCAACGTGGGTAGAGAAAACAAAAAGGCGGTTTTCGCCTTTCGGGCTATTTCCTTCTCGTCGAAGCTCCCTTCGACACATATGGAAACAAACTTTTCTGCTAATGCTAGATTCGAAGTACCCACATGACGTGGCCGCCGCTCGTTGTGTGTATATTTCTGGTGTAATTAGGTTACCTTGCTCGATTGTCGATTAAATCCACCTATTTTTGCCAAATGACGGAAAATGTATACCTTTCGTGGCTTAAAGTTTCCATGTGGTCAAACGTGTAGGAAAGAATATTGTTTTTGTTTGGCCGAACAGGTGTAGCGTCAGTTGTATCATGATCCCTAGGAAATATCAATAATAATCCTCAGGTATCCAAGTATATTTCATTTCACAAAGTCTCCATATTTATTTAGGAAATGAATATTAACTGCTTCATCAAAGAAATTAAACTAGCACGAACAAAACAATTTACTGTATTATTAAGCAGTTTTTGGAGCCGTGGAAAATATTCATCCTCGTTTCGTGGAATGTTGCAAAAAAGCTAGTAACATTATAAGAGATTTAAAACTGAAATCTAATAAAACAAACACATAACTGACGATATGAGAAGAGAATATGCCGGTGCAAAAATCTTAAACGAAATGACAGGAAAAGGTACATCAAACTTGATTTCAACAGAATTTCACCTTATTAATTTAATAAGCAATATTTCTTCCAGAATATCCCATGTAATTCTCTAAGATGGAGGGCAATTTTGGTGTAAAAATTACGAGAATATAAATTATTGTGAATGATTTTCAACGCTTTGATAATAATTGGGAAAAGTACGTTTTACTTTGGAGAGCATCTTCTTGAGATGTATTGAAAAGTAGAAAGCAAGGAAAATCAAATGGAAGAAAAAAAAATGAAATTTGGAGGAGTGTCGAACTTAGGTCGTTCAATTCGATAACGAAAAATAAGCCGGCTTTGGGGTTTTTTGTGAATAAATGGAAGTAGAGGACAATATGCAACGTGGGTAGAGAAAAGAAAAAGGCGGTTTGCGCCTGTGGGGCTATTTCCTTCTGGTCGATGCTCCCTTCGACACATCTGGAAACAAAGATTTCTGCTAATGCTGGATTTTTTTTTAAAAGTTTTATTTCACTATTCTGTTTACATCTATGGATTTTTTTTCCTACATGTATACATACAATTACATTACATCAAGATATTTACCAAAATATTGTGACAATCGGACATTTTGTTTATTTGATTGTTTCCATCTAGATCTTTTAAGATACATTGTATATAAGGTGATATTTGGTTCAAACTTTTTGCTATATATATAGTATACTGTATGTGCAATTAGTCACACAATGGCGTTTTGTTTCTTCACAGGGAAATATTTGAAGTCTGGTAATATACAAATTTTTGCTTGAAAGCATTGTGGCGATATACGACATATTTTGGCAAGGCACATAAGGAGAAAGGCCCAAATTTCTGAAATTCCTTTACATGTAGTGAGGCGATGTTCATTTGTATCCACCTCTCCACATTGTCTACACTCATTTGTTGGTAGTCTTTTTATTTCATTTAGTCGAACATTTGTTGGAACTAGATCATGCACCAGGGTATACCACAAACTTCGTATGTCCGTGTCAAGGAAAGGCTTGTGGAGATTTTGCCATACATATGACCAAATAACATTAGGAAATTTTTTCTCTATTCGACCCTGCTGCAAAATAAGTTGTCGTTGAAAATGTTCATACAAATATTTTGACAGAGTATTCTCCTTCAAGTCCATGGGAAACTCCACATAACTCCATTCTTGTACAAAGATTCGTACACACATAGGGTTCTTTGTTAGTCGAGACAGGTTGGGTGGATTTTGCGGTGGAAACGTATCGGTAAATATACGCAACCACATTGATGTAATCGACCGTTCAATTAAGTACAATTTATAATTTCTAGCTAAAAATAGGGACTTACATTTATTTTCAATATTCCATACTTCTAGACCACCTGTCAGTTGTGTTTGGCACATGATCGGGAAAGGTACCCGAAAAAAATGTCCGTACCACATGAACCATCCCACAGCAGACTTTATTTGTCGGAGATATTACTAAAAATAAAAGTGTGTAGGAACCAAACACGCTGAATTAAATTGAGTTGTCTTCCTCTCATTTGATAGCACTGTAACCTGATTTCGCTTACAATTTTCGTCCAGTTTAGATCCAGCATTCTGGATTCGTTAGTATGAAAAGTAATGCCCAATATTTTGAGTTCGTTGACATATTTTATCCCTATGTCCGGATTGTCTTGCTTCCAGTTGCCAACAGGTAAAGCCTTTGATTTTGTCATGTTAACTTCCGCTCCACTGGCAGAACAATACAAACACATTGCATTCAGTATATTTTGGAGCTGGTTCGTTGTTGTTACACAAGCTGATAAATCGTCTGCGAATGTAAACATTTGCGTTTCAAGGAAAGCACTCGCTGCCGGCGGGGCTCGGCACTGAATATATCGAAGTAGCGGGTCCAAGGTCAAAGCGAAGAGAAGCATACTCAAGGGGCACCCCTGGCGAATGGATCTCGTCACGTGTATTGCAGGAGTCACGAATCCATTGATAAGAAGACGGTAGGTTGCCTTTCTATAGAAACTTTGCAAAACAGATATAAAGGCTTCACTGAAGCGATAGGCTCGAAGTACTTCAAACAAATATTGGTGAATTACAAGATCAAAAGCTTTTGTAAAATCAAAGGATAGTATACAAGCTGCGGTTTGTTGCATTTCATAATAATACATTATATCACGTATACCCGCCACCGTAGAAAATATAGTTTGAGTTTTACTGACACATGTTTGCCGTGAACTGAGTAAGGAAGATAATATAGGTTTCAGTCTATTAGCCAAAACTTTGGCCATAATCTTATAGTCACAGTTTAACAAAGTAATGGGCCTAAAGTCAGTCACTGCACTCGGACGAGTTTTTTTGGCAATCAGTACAATTATACCTTCATTTTGAAGCACGCATTCGTTTCGAAATGCATCTTGTATTATCTTGACCAATTCATGTTTCATAATATCAAAAAAACGTATATAAAATTGGTAGCCTATGCCATCGTTGCCAGGAGTGCGCTTAACGTTACAAGTACGCAGTGCTTCATACACCTCATCGACAGTGACGTCACTGTCTAACAAAGTTCTGTCTTCGTCCGTCAAAAAATTATTTACCGAGGTGAGCAATTGTTGTACAGCCAATTGATCTACTTCTTTACCAGTATACAAATTATTATAATACGTGTAAAACGCCTGTGATATACCTTGTTGAGTTCTATGTGTATCTCCGCTGGAATCAACAATATTGTTTATCAAAAGAGCTCGCCTTTGTTTTTGTGTGTGTACATAGTGAAATAAAGAGGTTCGTTCATCTTGCAAGGATGACGCATGAGTAGTTCTCATCTTTATACCCTCCAAGTGATGCCGTTGCAACGTAAGGATTTGTGCTTTGTATTTTTGTATCTGTGGATAATGTTCGGTGACATCAGGTCGCATACATAACTCATGTAAACATTTGTAATAGAAGTTCAACATTAAGTTCCGGTCACGTGCACTCTCTTTCCCTAGCCATTGAAAATAGGATTTAATTCGAGGTTTTACGTATTTTACCCACCACGTATTATAATCAGTATAGTGTTTTTGTTGCCGGCACCAATACTTCCATTTTTCTTCAAACATATCATTAACATTAGGCTGTTGAAGTAGGGCAGAGTTCATTTTCCAGTAGGACGGACCCCAAACTAATTTAGATTCTTGTAGATTAATACTCATTCTGATTGCTATATGATCTGAAAAAGGTACCGGCAAAGCATCTATTGTCGTCACATATTTTATAGTATGACCAAGTGTATAGAATCTGTCCAGTCTAGAACCTGCTTTGTTATTGAAATAGGTAAACACTATATCCTTTCGTTTTTCGGTCCAGATGTCCTTCAGCTGTAAATCGGTGATTAAGGTCGTTAATGCTAAACTATTTTGAAACTTTCCTATACAATCACATGATCGCAGCACTTGATTAAAATCACCACCTAGGATGATACACGAATCATTATTTGGAAGTAAGTATACTATCTCAGCCTCGTAAAATTGTTCTCTCTTCCATCTGTTTTGCTGTCCGGAGGGGGCGTAGATATTAACAAAAGTATAACGTTGACTTTGAAAACTAATTCCCCTCCCATCGACTAATTTCTTTACATTTTTTATTTCTATACCACTTTTGATTAAAATTGCCGTCCCTCATCCGCTTATCCCCAAGTTTACAATAGCCTCGTACCCATACAGGAAGTTAAAATCTACAATACAAACTTCCTGCAAGTATAAAATGTCAATCGAGTGGATTCGGACAAAGTCCGCAAGCAATTTGCATTTCACTGGCGTCGAGATCCCATTGATATTAAGGGTACAAAGACGAGTGCTGTAATTCATGCACAATAAGATATTATAAAAAACTGTATATAAGAATACCACGTAAATGTGCATTTTTGGTGCTCAATTACACTAAAGTAAGTATTAGTCCTAAGTGTTTTCAGAATAATGATAATCGTTCATGTGCATGACACAATTTACACTATTTTTTCTACCTGCTATTATATCGATATTCATCTTGTAACTCTCTAACATGTAATATATAACATTACACTGTATACACTAGGAAAGTACACAAATTTATGTCGCGCACTACACCCGTAAATCACTCTCATCTCCAAACATAAACAAACATTTCTCCTTACGCTAACTACCTAATGGAGGGGGAGGGAAAGGCGATCTGAACCCACATCTAATCAACATTTCACTTTTGTTGGGTCTTCCTGCTGTGTATGACGGACTGCTGGCTTAGAGACATCCTTGTACATTTCTTTTTCTTACCTTCTGTTACCGCTTTCAGTCGTGAACTAGTGCGTTTTTTTCTATTGCGTTGACCTTTGTCCATAACTTGCTTATCATCTGTGGATTCCTCTTCGGTTTGGGAGTCATCTTCTGATACCATTTCTTGCGATTGTGACGAGGGAAGGGGGGGAGCAATTTTAGGTTGGTCATGTTGTTCACTCACGTTTCCTTCTGCTAGTTTCAAGGTCGTTGTGGGCGAGGAAGCGCCTGGCAGGGAAAGCTCATGACCTGCCTGGCTCTTTTCACCTTCCGATACACAGCTGTTTGCGGGGAGGGGAGGGGCCATCTTATCACTAATCGAGGCTTCAGACGTGACCTGGTAGTTACTCGAAAGTTCCTCGCGTTCAACTTCTGCGACCCATGACGAAGTTTGACCTTCTGTTGTTAACAAATGGGAAGTTTCCTTTGCTGCTCTCTCTGATGAAACTTTGTTCGTCGGAGGATCCAGTGGCGAATGTGCGGCACCTTCGATTTCTTTTACATCTGGGTTCTTTGGGGATTCTTTCATTTCTATGTCCAGGGTTGTCTTGGGTACTTGAAAACTTGTAGGCTGGTATGGCAGTGGTTGTTCTGCTGCATCAATATTGATTGGTGATCGGTGGGTGGCTTCCGCATATGTTGAGGCTGTCCTTCTTCCTGGTTTTCTACGCTTATCACAACAATTTGAGAGATGTTCTGTAGATTCACATATCCTGCACGTAATCTTTTGACCATAGTACGTTACCCAATATCGATTACCTTTGATAGTGATGTACGATGGAATTGGTTTTTTAAGCGTCATTCGAATTCGCTTTGTACCGGTACGCGTAGGTATATATGTTCATCCGTGTACTTTTCATCATCAACATATTTCACATCACCATATGTTGTCAGTGTCTGTTGTAGAATGTCCATTGGAAGTTCCATAGGAACTACATGTACATTCACAATTACACTATTTTGATCCGCCCATTCCAGTTTTACCTCATGCTCCCCATTGTCATCAGTGTATACTAATGTGCCTCCCGATCGTAATATTATCTGCTCGCCTAACACTCGCGATATTAACTTTATAAAAACACACTTACGATATTGGTCGATTTCAATACTAAGCACTTGATCCTCTGTTAGTGACAAATTCTGCTGTATCCACCGATGCAGTTGTATCGATGTCGGTTTATGTCGCACATTCGTGAAGACCAATTTCACAGTATTCACTCGCCGTACAGACATGGTTCAGAACACAGAAGGTAGACTTAACCGAATTTCACTCGCTTGCACGTAAATGCTCAACACGGACCGCACGTAGAAACGATGCACCGCGTGCCAGTGCTGGCAGCGAACTCCTGACGACTGAGCCACCGCGGCCACTCAACCTTAAACTGTTTCGAAGTACCCACATGGCATGGCGCTGTTTGTTGTGTGTATATTTCTGGTGTAATTAGGTTACCTTACCCGAATGTAGGTTAAATTCACTTATTTTTGCCAAATGACGGAAAATGTATACCTTTCGTGGCTTAAAGTTTCCATGTGGTCAAACGTGTAGGAAAGAATATTGTTTTTGTTTGGCCGAACAGGTGTGGCGTCAGTTGTATCATAGTCCCTAGGAAATATCAATAATAATCCTTTCAGGTATCCAAGTATATTTCATTTCACAAAGTGTCCATATTTATTTAAGAAATGAATATTAACTGCTTCATCAAAGAAATAAAACTAGCACGAACAATACAATTGACTGTATTATTAACCAGTTTTGGAGCCGTGCAATATATTCATTCTCATTTCGTGGAATGTTATTAAAAAGCTAGTAACATTATAAGAGATTTAAAACTGAAATCTAATAAAACAAACACATAACTGACGATATGAGAAGAGAATATGCCGGTGCATAAATCTTAAACGAAATGACAGGAAGAGGTACATCAAACTTGATTTCAAAAAAATTACATCTTATTAATGTAATAAGCAATATTTCTTCCAGAATATCCCATCTAAGGCTCTAAGATAAAGAGCAACTTTGGTGTAAAAATTACAAGAGGATAAATTATTGTGAATAATCTTAGGAGCGCTTTAATAATAATTGGGAAAAGTTCGTTTTAGTGTGGAGAGCATTTTCTTGAGATATATTGAAAATTAGAAAGCAAGGAAAATCAAATGGAAGAAAAAGAAATGAAGAAATTAAAATTTAAAGGAGAGTCGAACTTATGTCGTTCAATTCGCTAACGAAAAATAAGCCGGCTTTGGGGTTTCTTTTGTATAAATGGATGTGGAGGACAATATGAGATGTGGGTAGAGAAAATAAAAAGCGGTTTGCGCCTGTGGGACTATTTCCTTCTGGTCGAAGCTCCCTTCGACACATCTGGAAACAAACTTTTCTGCTAATGCTAGATTTTTTTTTTTTTTTTTTTTTTTTAAAAGACTCAAAGTAGCCACATGGCATAGCCGCCGCTCGTTGTGTTTATATTTGTGGTGTAATTAGGTTACCTTGCCCGATTGTCGAGTAAATCCACCTATTTTTGCCAAATGACGGAAAATTTATACCTTTCGTGGCTTAAAGTTTCCATGTGGTCAAACGTGTAGGAAAGACTATTATTCTTGTCTGGCCGAACATTTGTATGGTTGCATCATAGTCCCTAGGAAATATCAATAATAATCCTTTCAGGTATCCAAGTATATTTCATTTCACAAAGTCTCCATATTTATTTAGGAAATGAATATTAACTGCTTCATCAAAGAAATAAAACTAGCACGAACAATGCAATTTACTGTATTATTAAGCAGTTTATGGAGCCGTGGAAAATATTCATTTTCGTTTCGTGGAATGTTGCAAAAAAGCTAGTAACATTATAAGAGATTTAGAACTGAAATCTAATAAAACAAACACATAACTGACAATATGAGAAGAGAATATGCCGGTGCAAAAATCTTAAACGAAATGACAGGAAGAGGTACATCAAACTTGATTTCAACAGAATTTCATCTTATTAATGTAATAAGCAATATTTCTTCCAGAATATCCCATCTAAGGCTCTAAGAAGGAGGGCAACTTTGGTGTAAAAGTTACGACAATATAAATTATTGTGAATGATTTTAAAAACGCTTTGATAATAATAATTGGGAAAAGTACGTTTTAGTGTTGAGAGCATTTTCTTGAGATATATTGAAAAGTAGAAAGCAAGGAAAATCAAATCGAAGAAAAAGAAATGAAAAAAATAAAATTTGGAGGAGTGTCGAACTTACGTCGTTCAATTCATAGCGAAAAATAAGCCGGCTTTGGATTTTCTTGTGAACAAATGGAAGTGGAGGACAATATGAAATGTGGGTAGAGAATATAAAAAGGCGGTTTGCGCCTGTGGGGCTATTTCCTTCTGGTCGAAGCTCCCTTCGACACATATGGAAACAAACTTTTCTTCTAATGCTAGGTTCGAAGTACCCACATGGCATGGCCGCCGCTAGTTGTGTGTATATTTCTGGTGTAATTAGCTTACCTTGCTCGATTGTCGATTAAATCCACCTATTTTTGCCAAAAGACGGAAAATGTATACCTTTCGTGGCTTAAAGTTTCCATGTGGTCAAACGTGTAGGAAAGACTATTCTTTTGTTTGGCCGAACAGGTGTATGGTTGTATCATAGTCCTTAGGAAATATCAATAATAATCCTTTCAGGTATCCAAGTATATTTCATTTCACAAAGTCTCCATATTTATTTAGGTAATGAAAATTAACTGCTTCATCAAAGAAATAAAACTAGCTCGAACAATACAATTTACTGTATTATTAAGCAGTTTTTGGAGCCGTGGAAAATATTCATCCTCGTTCCGTGGAATGTTGCAAAAAAGCTAGTAACATTATAAGAGATTTAAAACTGAAATCTAATAAAACAAACACATAACTGACGATATGAGAAGAGCATATGCCGGTGCAAAAATCTTAAACGAAATGACAGGAAGAGGTACATCAAACTTGATTTCAACAGAATTTCATCTTATTAATGTAATCAGCAATATTTCTTCCAGAATATCCCATCTAAGGCTCTAAGAAGGCGGGCAACTTTGGTGTAAAAGTTACGAGAATATAAATTATTGTGAATAATTTTAGGAACGCTTTGAAAATAATAATTGGGAAAAGTACGTTTTATTGTGGAGAGCATTTTCTTGAGATATATTGAAAATTAGAATACAAGGAAAATCAAATGGAAGAAAAAGAAATGAAATTTTGAGGAGTGTCGAACTTAGGTCGTTCAATTCGACAACGAAAAGTAAGCCGGCTTTTGGGTTTCTTGTGAATAAATGGAAGTGGAGGACATTATGCAACGTGGGTAGAGAAAACATAAAGGCGGTTTGCGCCTGTGGGGCTATTTCCTTCTGGTCGAAGCTCCCTTCGACACATCTGGAAACTAACTTTTCTGCTAATGCTAGATTCGAAGTACCCACATGACATGGCCGACGCTTTCTGGTGTAATTATGTTACCTGTCCTCCTCCGTAGTCGAGCGGATTAAGGCGTTCACTCGTCTTGAGATCGTTCGCTGTGGGACGGCGTAGGTTCGAATCCGGCTCTGGTCGGAATTTATTCGGCTTACGTATAGGGCCGGTGGCAACCCACAATCGTGAGGATATTGGGAAGATCCGAGTGAGTGAGTGAGCGAACCCGGTCAAGAAGACTTACAACAACGGCTGGGGGTTCGTCGGGCTCATCACCCGTCACCCCAATACTGGACTAAGACCTCCACGCTATAACAGGTGACGGAGGAACAGTTTGGGAGGGAGACAAGCAGTCGGTAGGTAAGCCAAGGCCCTTCAAGGGCCGTAGCGCTGTGGGTTTAGTCAATTAGGTTACCTTGCTCGATTGTCGATTAAATCCACCTATTTTTGCCAAATGACGGAAAATTTATACATTTCGTGGCTTAAAGTTTCCATGTAGTCAAACGTGTAGGAAAGACTATTGTTTTTGTTTGGCCGAACAGGTGTGGCGTCCGATGTATCATAGTCCCTAGGAAATATCAATAATAATCCTTTCAGGTATCCAAGTATATTTCATTTCACAAAGTCTCCATATTTATCTAGGAAATGAATATTAACTGCTTCATCAAAGAAATAGAACTAGCACGAACAATACAATTGACTGCATTATTAACCAGTTTTGGAGCCCTGGAAAATATTCATTTTCGTTTCGTGGAATGTTACAAAAATGCTAGTAACATTATAAGAGATTTAAAACTGAAATCTAATAAAACAAACACATAACTGACGATATGAAATGGGAATATGCCGGTGCATAAATCTTAAATGAAATGGCAGGAAGAGGTACATCAAACTTGATTTCAACAGAATTTCATCTTATTAATGTAATAGGCAATATTTCTCCCAGAATATCCCATCTAAGGGTCTAAGATGGAGGGCATCTTTGGTGTAAAAATTACGAGAGGATAAATTATTGTGAATGATTTTAGGAACGCTCTGATAATAATTGGGAAAAGTACGTTTTATTGTGGAGAGCATTTTCTTGAGATATATTGAAAATTAGAAAATAAGGATAATCAAATGGAAGAAAAAGAAATGAAAAAATTAAAATTTGGAGGAGTGTCGAACTTACGTCGTTCATTTCGATAGCGAAAAATAAGCCGGCTTTGGGGGTTTTTGTGAATAAATGGAAGTAGAGGACAATATGCAACGAGGGTAGAGAAAAGAAAAAGGCGGTTTGCGCCTGGGGGGCTATTTCTTTCTGGTCGAAGCTCCCTTCGACACATCTGGAAACAAACTTTTCTGCTAATGCTAGATTCGAAGTACCCAGATGACATGGCCGCCGCTCGTTGTGTGTATATTTCTGGTGTAATTAAGTTACCTTGCTCGATTGTCGTTTAAATCCACCTATTTTGCCAAATGACCTAAAATTTATACCTTTCGTGGCTTAAAGTTTCCATGTGGTCAAACGTGTAGGAAAGACTATTGTCTTTGTTTCGCCAAACACGTGTGGCGTCCGTTGTATCATAGTCCCTAGGAAATATCAATAATAATCCTTTCAGGTATCCAAGTATATTTCATTTCACAAAGTCTCCATATTTATTTAGGAAATGAATATTAACTGCTTCATCAAAGAAATAGAACTAGCACGAACAATACAATTGACTGCATTATTAACCAGTTTTGGAGCCGTGGAAAATATTCATTTTCGTTTCGTGGAATGTTACAAAAAAGCTAGTAACATTATAAGAGATTTAAAACTGAAATCTAATAAAACAAACACATAACTGACGATATGAGAAGAGAATATGCCGGTGCATAAATCTTAAATGAAATGACAGGAAGAGGTACAACAAATTTGATTTCAACAGAATTTCATCTTATTAATGTAATAGGCAATATTTCTCCCAGAATATCCCATCTAAGGCTCTAAGATGGAGGGCAACTTTGTTGTAAAAATTACGAGAGGATAAATTATTGTGAATGATTTTAGGAACGCTTTGATAATAATTGGGAAAAGTACGTTTTATTGTGGAGAGCATTTTCTTGAGATATATTGAAAATTAGAAAATAAGGATAATCAAATGGAAGAAAAAGAAATGAAAAAATTAAAGTTTGGAGGAGTGTCGAACTTACGTCGTTCAATTCGATAGCGAAAAATAAGCCGGTTTTGGGGGTTTGTGTGAATAAATGGAAGTAGAGGACAATATGCAACGTGGGTAGAGAAACGAAAAAAGGCGGTTTGCGCCTGTGGGACTATTTCCTTCTGGTCGAAGCTCCCTTCGACACATCTGGAAACAAACTTTTCTGCTAATGCTAGATTCGAAGTACCCACATGACATGGCCGCCGCACGTTGAGTGTACATTTCTGGTGTAATTAGGTTACCTTGCTCGATTGTCGATTAAATCCAGCTATTTTTGCCAAATGACGGAAAATTTATACCTTTCGCTGCTTAAAGTTTCCATGTGGTCAAACGTGTAAGAAAGACTACTGTTTTTTTTTGGCCGAACAGGTGTGGCGTCAGTTGTATCATAGTCCCTAGGAAATATCAATAATAATCAATTCAGGTATCCAAGTATATTTCATTTCACAAAGTCTCCATATTTATTTAGGAAATGAATATTAACTGCTTCATCAAAGAAATAGAACTAGCACGAACAATAAAATTGATTGACTGCATTATTAAAAAGTTTTGGAGCCGTGGAAAATATTCATTTTCGTTTCGTGGAATGTTATAAAAAACTAGTAACATTATAAGAGATTTAAAACTGAAATCTAATAAAACAAACACATAACTGACGAAATGAGAAGAGAATATGCCGGTGCATAAATCTTAAATGAAATGACAGGAAGAGGTACATCAAACTTGATTTCAACAGAATTTCATCTTATTAATGTAATAGGCAATATTTCTCCCAGAATATCCCATCTAAGGCTCTAAGATGGAGGGCAACTTTGGTGTAAAAATTACGAGAGGATAAATTATTGTGAATGATTTTAGGAACGCTTTGATAATAATTGGGAAAAGTACGTTTTATTGTGGAGAGCATTTTCTTGAGATATATTGAAAATTAGAAAATAAGGATAATCAAATGGAAGAAAAAGAAATGAAAAAATTAAAATTTGGAGGAGTGTCGAACTTACGTCGTTCAATTCGATAGCGAAAAATAAGACGGCTTTGGGGTTTTTTGTGAATAAATGGAAGTGGAGGACAATATGCAACGTGGGTAGAGAAAAGAAAAAGGCGGTTTGCGCCTGTGGGGCTATTTCCTTCTGGTCGAAGCTCCCTTCGACACATCTGGAAACAAACTTTTCTGCTAATGCTAGATTCGAAGTACCCACATGACATGGCCGCCGCTCGTTGTGTGTATATTTCTGGTGTAATTAGGTTACCTTGCTCGATTGTCGATTAAATCCACCTATTTTGCCAAATGACCTAAAATTTATACCTTTCGTGGCTTAAAGTTTCCATGTGGTCAAACGTGTAGGAAAGACTATTGTTTTTGTTTCGCCAAACAGGTGTGGCGTCCGTTGTATCATAGTCCCTAGGAAATATCAATAATAATCCTTTCAGGTATCCAAGTATATTTCATTTCACAAAGTCTCCATATTTATCTAGGAAATGAATATTAACTGCTTCATCAAAGAAATAGAACTAGCACGAACAATACAATTGACTGCATTATTAACCAGTTTTGGAGCCGTGGAAAATATTCATTTTCGTTTCGTGGAATGTTACAAAAATGCTAGTAACATTATAAGAGATTTAAAACTGAAATCTAATAAAACAAACACATAACTGACGATATGAGAAGAGAATATGCCGGTGCATAAATCTTAAATGAAATGACAGGAAGAGGTACAACAAATTTGATTTCAACAGAATTTCATCTTATTAATGTAATAGGCAATATTTCTCCCAGAATATCCCATCTAAGGCTCTAAGATGGAGGGCTACTTTGTTGTAAAAATTACGAGAGGATAAATTATTGTGAATGATTTTAGGAACGCTTTGATAATAATTGGGAAAAGTAGGTTTTATTGTGGAGAGCATTTTCTTGAGATATATTGAAAATTAGAAAATAAGGATAATCAAATGGAAGAAAAAGAAATGAAAAAATTAAAGTTTGGAGGAGTGCCGAACTTACGTCGTTCAATTCGATAGCGAAAAATAAGCCGGCTTTGGGGTTTTTTATGAATAAATGGAAGTAGAGGACAATATGCAACGTGGGTGGAGAAAAGAAGAAAGGCGGTTTGCGCCTGTGGTACTATTTCCTTCTGGTCGAAGCTCCCTTCGACACATCTGGAAACAAACTTTTCTGCTAATGCTAGATTCGAAGTACCCACATGACATTTCCGCCGCTCGTTGAGTGTACATTTCTGGTGTAATTAGGTTACCTTGCTCGATTGTCGATTAAATCCACCTATTTTTGCCAAATGACGGAAAATTTATACCTTTCGTGGCTTAAAGTTTCCATGTGGTCAAACGTGTAGGAAAGACAATTGTTTTTGTTTGGCAGAACAGGTGTGGCGTAAGTTGTATCATAGTCCCTAGGAAATATCAACAATAATCAATTCAGGTATCCAAGTATATTTCATTTCACAAAGTCTCCATATTTATTTAGGAAATGAATATTAACTGCTTCATCAAAGAAATAGAACTAGCACGAACAATAAAATTGATTGACTGCATTATTAAAAAGTTTTGGAGCCGTGGAAAATATTCATTTTCGTTTCGTGGAATGTCATAAAAAACTAGTAACATTATAAGAGATTTAAAACTGAAATCTAATAAAACAAACACATAACTGACGAAATGAGAAGAGAATATGCCGGTGCATAAATCTTAAATGAAATGACAGGAAGAGGTACATCAAACTTGATTTCAACAGAATTTCATCTTATTAATGTAATAGGCAATATTTCTCCCAGAATATCCCATCTAAGGCTCTAAGATGGAGGGCAACTTTGGTGTAAAAATTACGAGAGGATAAATTATTGTGAATGATTTTAGGAACGCTTTGATAATAATTGGGAAAAGTAGGTTTTATTGTGGAGAGCATATTCTTGAGATATATTGAAAATTAGAAAATAAGGATAATCAAATGGAAGAAAAAGAAATGAAAAAATTAAAATTTGGAGGAGTGTCGAACTTACGTCGTTCAATTCGATAGCGAAAAATAAGCCGGCTTTGGGGGTTTTTGTGAATAAATGGAAGTAGAGGACAATATGCAACGTGGGTAGAGAAAAGAAAAAGACGGTTTGCGCCTGTGGGGCTATTTCCTTCTGGTCGAAGCTCCCTTCGACACATCTGGAAACAAACTTTTCTGCTAATGCTAGATTCGAAGTACCCACATGACATGGCCGCCGCTCGTTGTGTGTATATTTCTGGTGTAATTAGGTTACCTTGCTCGGTTGTCGATTAAATCCACCTATTTTGCCAAATGACCTAAAATTTATACCTTTCGTGGCTTAAAGTTTCCATGTGGTCAAACATGTAGGAAAGACTATTGTTTTGGTTTCGCCAAACACGTGTGGCGTCCGTTGTATCATAGTCCCTAGGAAATATCAATAATAATCCTTTCAGGTATCCAAGTATATTTCATTTCACAAAGTCTCCATATTTATTTAGGAAATGAATATTAACTGCTTCATCAAAGAAATAGAACTAGCACGAACAATACAATTGACTGCATTATTAACCAGTTTTGGAGCCGTGGAAAATATTCATTTTCGTTTCGTGGAATGTTACAAAAAAGCTAGTAACATTATAAGAGATTTAAAACTGAAATCTAATAAAACAAACACATAACTGACGATATGAGAAGAGAATATGCCGGTGCATAAATCTTAAATGAAATGACAGGAAGAGGTACAACAAATTTGATTTCAACAGAATTTCATCTTATTAATGTAATAGGCAATATTTCTCCCAGAATATCCCATCTAAGGCTCTAAGATGGAGGGCAACTTTGTTGTAAAAATTACGAGAGGATAAATTATTGTGAATGATTTTAGGAACGCTTTGATAATAATTGGGAAAAGTAGGTTTTATTGTAGAGAGCATTTTCTTGAGATACATTGAAAATTAGAAAATAAGGATAATCAAATGGAAGAAAAAGAAATGAAAAAATTAAAGTTTGGAGGAGTGTCGAACTTACGTCGTTCAATTCGATAGCGAAAAATAAGCCGGCTTTGGGGGTTTGTGTGAATAAATGGAAGTAGAGGACAATATGCAACGTGGGTAGAGAAACGAAAAAAGGCGGTTTGCGCCTGTGGGACTATTTCCTTCTGGTCGAAGCTCCCTTCGACACATCTGGAAACAAACTTTTCTGCTAATGCTAGATTCGAAGTACCCACATGACATGGCCGCCGCTCGTTGAGTGTACATTTCTGGTGTAATTAGGTTACCTTGCTCGATTGTCGATTAAATCCAGCTATTTTTGCCAAATGACGGAAAATTTATACCTTTCGCGGCTTAAAGTTTCCATGTGGTCAAACGTGTAAGAAAGACTATTGTTTTTTTTTGGCCGAACAGGTGTGGCGTCAGTTGTATCATAGTCCCTAGGAAATATCAACAATAATCAATTCAGGTATCCAAGTATATTTCATTTCACAAAGTCTCCATATTTATTTAGGAAATGAATATTAACTGCTTCATCAAAGAAATAGAACTAGCACGAACAATAAAATTGATTGACTGCATTATTAAAAAGTTTTGGAGCCGTGGAAAATATTCATTTTCGTTTCGTGGAATGTTATAAAAAACTAGTAACATTATAAGAGATTTAAAACTGAAATCTAATAAAACAAACACATAACTGACGAAATGAGAAGAGAATATGCCGGTGCATAAATCTTAAATGAAATGACAGGAAGAGGTACATCAAACTTGATTTCAACAGAATTTCATCTTATTAATGTAATAGGCAATATTTCTCCCAGAATATCCCATCTAAGGCTCTAAGATGGAGGGCAACTTTGGTGTAAAAATTACGAGAGGATAAATTATTGTGAATGATTTTAGGAACGCTTTGATAATAATTGGGAAAAGTAGGTTTTATTGTGGAGAGCATATTCTTGAGATATATTGAAAATTAGAAAATAAGGATAATCAAATGGAAGAAAAAGAAATGAAAAAATTAAATTTTGGAGGAGTGTCGAACTTACGTCGTTCAATTCGATAGCGAAAAATAAGCCGGCTTTGGGGGTTTTTGTGAATAAATGGAAGTAGAGGACAATATGCAACGTGGGTAGAGAAAAGAAAAAGACGGTTTGCGCCTGTGGGGCTATTTCCTTCTGGTCGAAGCTCCCTTCGACACATCTGGAAACAAACTTTTCTGCTAATGCTAGATTCGAAGTACCCACATGACATGGCCGCCGCTCGTTGTGTGTATATTTCTGGTGTAATTAGGTTACCTTGCTCGGTTGTCGATTAAATCCACCTATTTTGCCAAATGACCTAAAATTTATACCTTTCGTGGCTTAAAGTTTCCATGTGGTCAAACATGTAGGAAAGACTATTGTTTTGGTTTCGCCAAACACGTGTGGCGTCCGTTGTATCATAGTCCCTAGGAAATATCAATAATAATCCTTTCAGGTATCCAAGTATATTTCATTTCACAAAGTCTCCATATTTATTTAGGAAATGAATATTAACTGCTTCATCAAAGAAATAGAACTAGCACGAACAATACAATTGACTGCATTATTAACCAGTTTTGGAGCCGTGGAAAATATTTATTTTCGTTTCGTGGAATGTTACAAAAAAGCTAGTAACATTATAAGAGATTTAAAACTGAAATCTAATAAAACAAACACATAACTGACGATATGAGAAGAGAATATGCCGGTGCATAAATCTTAAATGAAATGACAGGAAGAGGTACAACAAATTTGATTTCAACAGAATTTCATCTTATTAATGTAATAGGCAATATTTCTCCCAGAATATCCCATCTAAGGCTCTAAGATGGAGGGCAACTTTGTTGTAAAAATTACGAGAGGATAAATTATTGTGAATGATTTTAGGAACGCTTTGATAATAATTGGGAAAAGTACGTTTTATTGTGGAGAGCATTTTCTTGAGATATATTGAAAATTAGAAAATAAGGATAATCAAATGGAAGAAAAAGAAATGAAAAAATTAAAGTTTGGAGGAGTGTCGAACTTACGTCGTTCAATTCGATAGCGAAAAATAAGCCGGCTTTGGGGGTTTGTGTGAATAAATGGAAGTAGAGGACAATATGCAACGTGGGTAGAGAAACGAAAAAAGGCGGTTTGCGCGTGTGGGACTATTTCCTTCTGGTCGAAGCTCCCTTCGACACATCTGGAAACAAACTTTTCTGCTAATGCTAGATTCGAAGTACCCACATGACATGGCCGCCGCTAGTTGTGTGTATATTTCTGGTGTAATTAGGTTACCTTGCTCGATTGTCGATTAAATCCAGCTATTTTGCCAAATGACCTAAAATTTATACCTTTCGTGGCTTAAAGTTTCCATGGTCAAACATGTAGGAAAGACTATTGTTTTTGTTCCGCCAAACAGGTGTGGCGTCCGTTGTATCATAGTCCCTAGGAAATATCAATAATAATCCATTCAGGTATCCAAGTATATTTCATTTCACAAAGTCTCCATATTTATTTAGGAAATGAATATTAACTGCTTCATCAAAGAAATAGAACTAGCACGAACAATACAATTGACTGCATTATTAACCAGTTTTGGAGCCGTGGAAAATATTCATTTTCGTTTCGTGGAATGTTACAAAAATGCTAGTAACATTATAAGAGATTTAAAACTGAAATCTAATAAAACAAACACATAACTGACGATATGAGAAGAGAATATGCCGGTGCATAAATCTTAAATGAAATGACAGGAAGAGGTACAACAAATTTGATTTCAACAGAATTTCATCTTATTAATGTAATAGGCAATATTTCTCCCAGAATATCCCATCTAAGGCTCTAAGATGGAGGGCAACTTTGTTGTAAAAATTACGAGAGGATAAATTATTGTGAATGATTTTAGGAACGCTTTGATAATAATTGGGAAAAGTACGTTTTATTGTGGAGAGCATTTTCTTGAGATATATTGAAAATTAGAAAATAAGGATAATCAAATGGAAGAAAAAGAAATGAAAAAATTAAAGTTTGGAGGAGTGCCGAACTTACGTCGTTCAATTCGATAGCGAAAAATAAGCCGGCTTTGGGGGTTTTTGTGAATAAATGGAAGTAGAGGACAATATGCAACGTGGGTGGAGAAAAGAAGAAAGGCGGTTTGCGCCTGTGGTACTATTTCCTTCTGGTCGAAGCTCCCTTCGACACATCTGGAAACAAACTTTTCTGCTAATGCTAGATTCGAAATACCCACATGACATTTCCGCCGCTCGTTGAGTGTACATTTCTGGTGTAATTAGGTTACCTTGCTCGATTGTCGATTAAATCCACCTATTTTTGCCAAATGACGGAAAATTTATACCTTTCGTGGCTTAAAGTTTCCATGTGGTCAAACGTGTAGGAAAGAAAATTGTTTTTGTTTGGCAGAACAGGTGTGGCGTAAGTTGTATCATAGTCCCTAGGAAATATCAGTAATAATCCTTTCAGGTATCCAAGTATATTTCATTTCACAAAGTCTCCATATTTATTTAGGAAATGAATATTAACTGCTTCATCAAAGAAATAGAACTAGCACGAACAATAAAATTGATTGACTGCATTATTAACCAGTTTTGGAGCCGTGGAAAATATTCATTTTCGTTTCGTGGAATGTTACAAAAAAGCTAGTAACATTATAAGAGATTTAAAACTGAAATCTAATAAAACAAACACATAACTGACGATATGAGAAGAGAATATGCCGGTGCATCAATCTTAAATGAAATGACAGGAAGAGGTACATCAAACTTGATTTCAACAGAATTTCATCTTATTAATGTAATAGGCAATATTTCTCCCAGAATATCCCATCTAAGGCTCTAAGATGGAGGGCAACTTTGGTGTAAAAATTACGAGAGGATAAATTATTGTGAATGATTTTAGGAACGCTTTGATAATAATTGGGAAAAGTAGGTTTTATTGTGGAGAGCATATTCTTGAGATATATTGAAAATTAGATAATAAGGATAATCAAATGGAAGAAAAAGAAATGAAAAAATTAAAATTTGGAAGAGTGTCGAACTTACGTCGTTCAATTCGATAGCGAAAAATAAGCCGGCTTTGGGGGTTTTTGTGAATAAATGGAAGTAGAGGACAATATGCAACGTGGGTAGAGAAAAGAAAAAGGCGGTTTGCGCCTGTGGGGCTATTTTTTTCTGGTCGAAGCTCCCTTCGACA
Source organism: Lepisma saccharinum (assembly GCF_977018435.1). Classification (NCBI taxonomy): domain Eukaryota; kingdom Metazoa; phylum Arthropoda; class Insecta; order Zygentoma; family Lepismatidae; genus Lepisma; species Lepisma saccharinum. The sequence continues at coordinate 29,062,510 of NC_139254.1, forward strand.
CATCTGGAAACAAACTTTTCTGCTAATGCTAGATTTTTTTTTTTCATGGTACTCAGACGCGTTACCGATTTTTTTTTTTGTTTTATTTCACTATTCTGTTTACATCTATTGATTTTTTTTCTACATGTATACATACAATTACATTACATCCAGATATTTACCAAAATATTGTGACATTCGGACATTTTGTTTATTTGCTTGTTGTATTGTATATAAGGTGATATTTGGTTCAAACTTTTTGCTATATATATAGTATACTGTATGTGCAATTAGTCACACAATGGCATTTTGTTTCTTCACAGGGAAATATTTGAAGTCTGGTAATATACAAATTTTTGCTTGAAAGCATTGTGGCGATATACGACATATTTTGGCAAGGCACATAATGAGAAAGGCCCAAATTTCTGAAATTCCTTTACATGTAGTGAGGCGATGTTCATTTGTATCAACCTCTCCACATTGTCTACACTCATTTGTTGGTAGTCTTTTTATTTCATTTAGTCGAACATTTGTTGGAACTAGATCATGCACCAGGGTATACCACAAACTTCGTGTGTCCGTGTCAAGGAAAGGCTTGTGGACATTTTGCCATACATTTGACCAAATAACATTAGGAAGTTTTTTCTCTATTCGACTCTGCTGCAAAATAAGTTGTCGTTGAAAATGTTCATACAGATATTTTGACAGAGTATTCTCCTTCAAATCCATGGGAAACTCCACATAACTCCATTCTTGTACAAAGATTCGTACATACATAGGGTTCTTTGTTAGTCGAGACAAGTTAGGTGGATTTTGCGGTGGAAACGTATCAGTAAATATACGCAACCACATTGATGTAATCGACCGTTCAATTAAGTACAATTTATAATTTCTAGCTAAAAATAGCGACTTACATTTATTTTCAATATTCCATAGTTCTAGACCACCTGTCATTTGTGTTTGGCACATAATCGGGAAAGGGACCCGAAAAAAATGTCCGTACCACATGAACCATCCCACAGCAGACTTTATTTGTCGGAGATATTGCTGTGTGATTGGCAACACTTGAGCGACATAATTTAATTTACTAAAAATAAAAGTGTGTAGGAACCAAACACGCTGAATTAAATTGAGTTGTCTTCCTCTCATTTGATAGCACTGTAACCTGATTTCGCTTACAATTTTCGTCCAGTTGAGATCCAGCATTCTGGATTCGTTAGTATGAAAAGTAATGCCCAATATTTTGAGTTCGTTGACATATTTTATCCCTATGTCCGGATTGTCTTGCTTCCAGTTGCCAACAGGTAAAGCCTTTGATTTTGTCATGTTAACTTCCGCTCCACTGGCAGAACAATACAAACACATTGCATTTAGTATATTTTGAAGCTGGTTTGTTGTTGTTACACAAGCTGATAAATCGTCTGCGAATGTAAACACTTGCGTTTCAAGGAAAGCACTCGCTGCCAGTGGGGCTCGGCACTGAATGTATCGAAGTAACGGGTCCAAGGTCAAAGCGAATAGTAGCATACTCAAGGGGCACCCCTGGCGAATGGATCTCGTCACGTGTATTGCAGGAGTCACGAATCCATTGATAAGAAGACGGTAGGTTGCCTTTCTATAGAAACTTTGCAAAACAGATATAAAGGCTTCACTGAAGCGATAGGCTCGAAGTACTTCAAACAAATATTGGTGAATTACAAGATCAAAAGCTTTTGTAAAATCAAAGGATACTATACAAGCTGAGGTTTGTTGCATTTCATAATAATACATTATATCACGTATACCTGCCACCGTAGAAAATATATTTTGAGTTTTACTGACACATGTTTGCCGTGAACTGAGTAAGGAAGATAATATAGGTTTCAATCTATTAGCCAAAACTTTGGCCATAATCTTATAGTCACAGTTTAACAAAGTAATGGGCCTAAAGTCAGTCACTGCACTCGGACGCGTTTTTTTGGCAATCAGTACAATTATACCTTCATTTTGAAGCACGCATTCGTTTCGAAATGCATCTTGTATTATCTTGACCAATTCATGTTTCATAATATCAAAAAAACGTATATAAAATTGGTAACCTATGCCATCGTTGCCAGGAGTGCGCTTAACGTTACAAGTACGCAGTGCTTCATACACCTCATCGACAGTGACGTCACTGTCTAACAAAGTTCTGTCTTCGTCCGTCAAAAAATTATTTACCGATGTGAGCAATTGTTGTACAGCCAATTGATCTATTTCTTTACCCGTATACAAATTATTATAATACGTGTAAAACGCCTGTGATATACCTTGTTGATTGCTATGTGTATCTCCGCCGGGATCGACAATATTGTTTATCAATAGAGCTCGCCTTTGTTTTTGTGTGTGTACATAGTGAAATAAAGAGGTTCGTTCATCTTGCAAGGATGACGCATGAGTAGTTCTCATCTTTATACCCTCCAAGTGATGCCGTTGCAACGTAAGGATTTGTGCTTTGTATTTTTGTATCTGTGGATAATGTTCGGTGACATCAGGTCGCATACATAACTCATGTAAACATTTCTAATAGAAGTTCAACATTAAGTTCCGGTCACGTGCACTTTCTTTCCCTAGCCATTGAAAATAGGATTTAATTCGAGGTTTTACGTATTTTACCCACCACGTATTGTAATCAGTATAGTGTTTTTGTTGCCGGCACCAATACTTCCATTTTTCTTCAAACATTTCATTAACATTAGGCAGTTGAAGTAGGGCAGAGTTCATTTTCCAATAGGACGGACCCCATACTAATTTAGATTCTTGTAGATTAATACTTATTCTGATTGCTATATGATCTGAAAAAGGTACCGGCAAAGCATCTATTGTCGTCACATATTTTATAGTATGACCAAGTGTATAGAATCTGTCCAATCTAGAACCTGCTTTGTGATTGAAATAGGTAAACACTATATCCTTTCGTTTTTCGATCCAGATGTCCTTCAGCTGTAAATCGCTGATTAAGGTCGTTAATGCTAAACTATTTTGAAACCTTCCTATACAATCACATGATCGCAGCACTTGATTAAAATCACCACCTAGGATGATACACGAATCATTGTTTGGAAGTAAATATACTATCTCAGACTGGTAAAATTGCTCTCTTTTCCATCTGTTTTGCTGTCCGGAGGGGGCGTAGATATTAACAAAAGTATAGCGTTTACTTTGAAAACTAATTCCCCTCCCATCGACTAATTTCTTTACATTTTTTATTTCTATACCACTTTTGATTAAAATTGCCGTCCCTCTCCCGCTTGTCCCCAAGTTTACAATAGCCTCGTACCCATACAGGAAGTTAAAATCTACAATACAAACTTCCTGCAAGTATAAAATGTCAATCGAGTGGATTCGGACAAAGTCCGCAAGCAATTTGCATTTCACCGGTGTCAAGATCCCATTGATATTAAGGGTACAAAGACGAGTGCTGTAATTCATGCACAATAAGATATTATAAAGAACTGTATATAAGAATACCACGTAAATGTGCATTTTTGGTGCTCAATTACACTAAAGTAAGTATTAGTCCGAAGTGTTTTCAGAATGATGATATTCGTTCATGTGCATGACACAATTTACACTATTTTTTCTACCTGTTATTATATCGATATTCATCTTGTAACTCTCTAACATGTAATATATAACATTACACTGTAGACACTAAGAAAGTACACAAATTTATGTCGCGCACTACACCCATAAATCACTCTCATCTCAAAACATAAACAAACAAACATTTCTCCTTACACTACCACCTAATGGAGGGGGAGGGAAAGGCGATCTGAACCCACATCTAATTAACATTTCACTTTTGTTGGGTCTTCCTGCTATGTATGACGGACTGCTGGCTTAGAGACATCCTTGTACATTTCTTTTTCTTACCTTCTGTTACCGCTTTCAGTCGTGAACTGGTGCGTTTTTTTCTATTTCGTTGACCTTTGTCCATAACTTGCTTATCATCTGTGGATTCCTCTTCGGTTTGGGAGTCATCTTCTGATACCTTTTCTTGCGATTGTGACGAGGGAAGGGGGGGAGCAATGTCAGGTTGGTCATGTTGTTCACTCACGTTTTCTTCTGCTAGTTTCAAGGTCGTTGTGGGCGAGGAAGCGCCTGGCAGGGAAAGCTCATCACCTACCTGGCTCTTTTCACCTTCCGCTACACAGCTGTTTGCGGGGAGGGGAGGGGCCATCATATCGCTAATCGAGGCTTCAGGCGTGACCTGGTAGTTACTCGAAAGTTCCTCGCGTTCAACTTCTGCAACCCATGACGAAGTGTGACCTTCTGTTGTTAACAAATGGGAAGTTTCCTTTGCTGCTCTCTCTGATGAAACTTTGTTCGTCGGAGGATCCAGTGGCGTCTGTGGGGCACCTTCCGGTTCTTTTACATCTGGGTTCTTGGGGGATTCTTTCATTTCTATGTCCAGGGTTGTCGTGGGTACTTGAAAACTTGTAGGCTGGTATGGCAGTGGTTGTTCTGCTGCATCAATATTGATTGGTGATCGGTGGATGGCTTCCGCATATGTTGAGTCTGTCCTTCTTCCTGGTTTTCTACGCTTATCACAACAATTTGAGAGATGTTCTGTAAATTCACATATCCTGCACGTAATCTTTTGACCATAGTACGTTACCCAATATCGATCACCTTTGATATTGATGTACGATGGAATTGGTTTTTTAAGCGTCATGCGAATTCGCTTTGTACCGGTACGCGTAGGGTATATATGTTCATCTGTGTACTTTTCATCGTCAACATATTTCACATCACCATATGTTGCCAGTGTCTGTTGTAGAACGTCCATTGGAAGTTCCATAGGAACTACATGTACATTCACAATTACACTATTTTGATCCGCCCATTCCAGTTTAACCTCATGCTCCCCATTGTCATCAGTGTATACTAATGTGCCTCCCGATCGTAATATTATCTGCTCGCCTAACACTCGCGATATTAACTTTATAAACACACACTTACGATATTGATCGATTTCAATACTAAGCACTTGATCTTCTGTTAGTGACAAATTCTGCTGTATCCACCGATGCAGTTGTATCGATGTCGGTTTTTGTCGCACATTCGTCTCGACCAATTTCACAGTATTCACTTGCCGTACAGACATGGTTCAGAACACAGAAGGTAGACTTAACCGGAATTTCACTCGCTTGCACGTAAATGCTCGACACGGACCGCACGTAGAGACGATGCACCGCGTGCCAGTGCTGGCAGCGAACTGGGATTCGAAGTACCCACATGACATGGCCGCCGCCCGTTGTGTGTATATTTCTGGTGTAATTAGGTTACCTTGCTCGATTGTCGATTAAATCCACCTATTTTGCCAAATGACCTAAAATTTATACCTTTCGTGGCTTAAAGTTTCCATGTGGTCAAACATGTAGGAAAGACTATTGTTTTTGTTTCGCCAAACAGGTGTGGCGTCCGTTGTATCATAGTCCCTAGGAAATATCAATAATAATCCTTTCAGGTATCCAAGTATATTTCATTTCACAAAGTCTCCATATTTATTTAGGAAATGAATATTAACTGCTTCATCAAAGAAATAGAACTAGCACGAACAATACAATTGACTGCATTATTAACCAGTTTTGGAGCCGTGGAAAATATTCATTTTCGTTTCGTGGAATGTTACAAAAATGCTAGTAACATTATAAGAGATTTAAAACTGAAATCTAATAAAACAAACACATAACTGACGATATGAGAAGAGAATATGCCGGTGCATAAATCTTAAATGAAATGACAGGAAGAGGTACAACAAATTTGATTTCAACAGAATTTCATCTTATTAATGTAATAGGCAATATTTCTCCCAGAATATCCCATCTAAGGCTCTAAGATGGAGGGCAACTTTGTTGTAAAAATTACGAGAGGATAAATTATTGTGAATGATTTTAGGAACGCTTTGATAATAATTGGGAAAAGTACGTTTTATTGTGGAGAGCATTTTCTTGAGATATATTGAAAATTAGAAAATAAGGATAATCAAATGGAAGAAAAAGAAATGAAAAAATTAAAGTTTGGAGGAGTGCCGAACTTACGTCGTTCAATTCGATAGCGAAAAATAAGCCGGCTTTGGGGGTTTTTGTGAATAAATGGAAGTAGAGGACAATATGCAACGTGGGTGGAGAAAAGAAGAAAGGCGGTTTGCGCCTGTGGTACTATTTCCTTCTGGTCGAAGCTCCCTTCGACACATCTGGAAACAAACTTTTCTGCTAATGCTAGATTCGAAGTACCCACATGACATTTCCGCCGCTCGTTGAGTGTACATTTCTGGTGTAATTAGGTTACCTTGCTCGATTGTCGATTAAATCCACCTATTTTTGCCAAATGACGGAAAATTTATACCTTTCGTGGCTTAAAGTTTCCATGTGGTCAAACGTGTAGGAAAGACTATTGTTTTTGTTTGGCCGAACAGGTGTGGCGTCAGTTGTATCATAGTCCCTAGGAAATATCAATAATAATCCTTTCAGGTATCCAAGTATATTTCATTTCACAAAGTCTCCATATTTATTTAGGAAATGAATATCAACTGCTTCATCAAAGAAATAGAACTAGCACGAACAATAAAATTGATTGACTGCATTATTAACCAGTTTTGGAGCCGTGGAAAATATTCATTCTCGTTTCGTGGAATGTTACAAAAAAGCTAGTAACATTATAAGAGATTTAAAACTGAAATCTAATAAAACAAACACATAACTGACGATATGAGAAGAGAATATGCCGGTGCATCAATCTTAAATGAAATGACAGGAAGAGGTACATCAAACTTGATTTCAACAGAATTTCATCTTATTAATGTAATAGGCAATATTTCTCCCAGAATATCCCATCTAAGGCTCTAAGATGGAGGGCAACTTTGGTGTAAAAATTACGAGAGGATAAATTATTGTGAATGATTTTAGGAACGCTTTGATAATAATTGGGAAAAGTAGGTTTTATTGTGGAGAGCATATTCTTGAGATATATTGAAAATTAGAAAATAAGGATAATGAAATGGAAGAAAAAGAAATGAAAAAATTAAAATTTGGAGGAGTGTCGAACTTACGTCGTTCAATTCGATAGCGAAAAATAAGCCGGCTTTGGGGGTTTTTGTGAATAAATGGAAGTGGAGGACAATATGCAACGTGGGTAGAGAAAAGAAAAAGGCGGTTCGCGCCTGTGGGGCTATTTCCTTCTGGTCGAAGCTCCCTTCGACACATCTGGAAACAAACTTTTCTGCTAATGCTAGATTCGAAGTACCCACATGACATTTCCGCCGCTCGTTGAGTGTACATTTCTGGTGTAATTAGGTTACCTTGCTCGATTGTCGATTAAATCCACCTATTTTTGCCAAATGACGGAAAATTTATACCTTTCGTGGCTTAAAGTTTCCATGTGGTCAAACGTGTAGGAAAGACTATTGTTTTTGTTTGGCCGAACAGGTGTGGCGTCCGTTGTATCATAGTCCCTAGGAAATATCAATAATAATCCTTTCAGGTATCCAAGTATATTTAATTTCACAAAATCTCCTTATTAAATTTGTAAATGAATAATAACTGCTTCATCAAAGAAATAGAACTAGCACGAACAATACAATTGACTGCATTATTAACCAGTTTTGGAGCCGTGGAAAATATTCATTTTCGTTTCGTGGAATGTTACAAAAATGCTAGTAACATTATAAGAGATTTAAAACTGAAATCTAATAAAACAAACACATAACTGACGATATGAGAAGAGAATATGCCGGTGCATAAATCTTAAATGAAATGACAGGAAGAGGTACATCAAACTTGATTTCAACAGAATTTAATCTTATTAATGTAATAGGCAATATTTCTCCCAGAATATCCCATCTAAGGCTCTAAGATGGAGGGCAACTTTGGTGTAAAAATTACGAGAGGATAAATTATTGTGAATGATTTTAGGAACGCTTTGATAATAATTGGGAAAAGTACGTTTTATAGTGGAGAGCATTTTCTTGAGATATATTGAGAATTGGAAAATAAGGATAATCAAATGCAAGAAAAAGAAATGAAAAAATTAAAATTTGGAGGAGTGTCGAACTTACGTCGTTCAATTCGATAGCGAAAAATAAGCCGGCTTTGGAGGTCTTTGTGAATAAATGGAAGTAGAGGACAATATGCAACGTGGGTAGAGAAAAGAAAAAGGCGGTTTGCGCCTGTGGGGCTATTTCCTTCTGGTCGAAGCTCCCTTCGACACATCTGGAAACTAACTTTTCTGCTAATGCTAGATTCGAAGTACCCACATGACATGGCCGACGCTTTCTGGTGTAATTATGTTACCTGTCCTCCTCCGTAGTCGAGCGGATTAAGGCGTTCACTCGTCTTGAGATCGTTCGCTGTGGGACGGCGTAGGTTCGAATCCGGCTCTGGTCGGAATTTATTCGGCTTACGTATAGGGCCGGTGGCAACCCACAATCGTGAGGAAATTGGGAAGCTCCGAGTGAGTGAGTGAGCGAACCCGGTCAAGATGACCTACAACAACGGCTGGGGGTTCGTCGGGCTGATCACCCGTCACCCCAATACTGGACTATGACCTCCACACTATAACAGGTGACGGAGGAACAGTTTGGGAGGGAGACCAGCAGTCGGTAGGTAAGCCAAGGCCCTTCAAGGGCCGTAGCGTTGTGGGTTTAGTTAATTAGGTTATCTTGCTCGATTGTCGATTAAATCCACCTATTTTTGCCAAATGACGGAAAATTTATACCTTTCGTGGCTTAAAGTTTCCATGTGGTCACACATCTAGGAAAGACTATTGTTTTTGTTTCGCCAAACAGGTGTGGCGTCAGTTGTATCATAGTCCCTAGGAAATATCAATAATAATCCTTTCAGGTATCCAAGTATATTTAATTTCACAAAATCTCCTGATTTAATTTGTAAATGAATATTAACTGCTTCATCAAAGAAATAGAACTAGCACGAACAATACAATTGACTGCATTATTAACCAGTTTTGGAGCCGTGGAAAATATTCATTTTCGTTTCGTGGAATGTTACAAAAAAGCTAGTAACATTATAAGAGATTTAAAACTGAAATCTAATAAATCAAACACATAACAGACGATATGAGAAGAGAATATGCCGGTGCATAAATCTTAAATGAAATGACAGGAAGAGGTACATCAAAATTGATTTCAACAGAATTTAATCTTATTAATGTAATAGGCAATATTTCTCCCAGAATATCCCATCTAAGGCTCTAAGATGGAGGGCAACTTTGGTGTAAAAATTACGAGAGGATAAATTATTGTGAATGATTTTTGGAACGCTTTGATAATAATTGGGAAAAGTACGTTTTATAGTGGAGAGCATTTTCTTGAGATATATTGAGAATTGGAAAATAAGGATAATAAAATGTAAGAAAAAGAAATGAAAAAATTAAAATTTGGAGGAGTGTCGAACTTACGTCGTTCAATTCGATAGCGAAATATAAGCGGGCTTTGGGGGTTTTTGTGAATAAATGGAAGTAGAGGACAATATGCAACGTGGGTAGAGAAAAGAAAAAGGCGGTTTGCGCCTGTGGGGCTATTTCCTTCTGGTCGGAGCTCCCTTCGACACATCTGGAAACAAACTTTTCTGCTAATGCTAGATTCGAAGTACCCACATGACATGGCCGCCGCTCGTTGTGTGTATATTTCTGGTGTAACTAGGTTACCTTGATCGATTGTCGATTAAATCCACCTATTTTTGCCAAATGACGGAAAATTTATACCTTTCGTGGCTTAAAGTTTCCATGTGGTCAAACACGTAGGAAAGTCTATTGTTTTTGTTTCGCCAAACAGGTGTGGCGTCAGTTGTATCAGAGTCCCTAGGAAATATCAATAATAATCCTTTCAGGTATCCAAGTATATTTAATTTCACAAAATCTCCTTATTTAATTTGTAAATGAATATTAACTGCTTCATCAAAGAAATAGAACTAGCACGAACAATACATATGACTGTATTATTAACCAGTTTTGGAGCCGTGGAAAATATTAATTTTCGTTTCGTGGAATGTTACAAAAAACTAGTAACCTTATAAGAGATTTAAAACTGAAATCTAATAAAACAAACACATAACTGACGATATGAGAAGAGAATATGCCAGTGCATAAATCTTAAATGAAATGACAGGAAGAGGTACATCAAACTTGATTTCAACAGAATTTCATCTTATTAATGTAATAGGCAATATTTCTCCCAGAATATCCCATCTAAGGCTCTAAGATGGAGGGCAACTATGGTGTAAAAATTACGAGAGTATAAATTATTGTGAATGATTTTAGGAACGCTCTGATAATAATTGGGAAAAGTACGTTTTATAGTGGAGAGCATTTTCTTGAGATATATTGAAAATTAGAAAATAAGGATAATCAAATGGAAGAAAAAGAAATGAAAAAATTAAAGTTTGGAGGAGTGCCGAACTTACGTCGTTCAATTCGATAGCGAAAAATAAGCCGGCTTTGGGGGTATTTGTGAATAAATGGAAGTAGAGGACAATATGCAACGTGGGTGGAGAAAAGAAGAAAGGCGGTTTGCGCCTGTGGTACTATTTCCTTCTGGTCGAAGCTCCCTTCGACACATCTGGAAACAAACTTTTCTGCTAATGCTAGATTCGAAGTACCCACATGACATTTCCGCCGCTCGTTGAGGGTACATTTCTGGTGTAATTAGGTTACCTTGCTCGATTGTCGATTAAATCCACCTATTTTTGCCAAATGACGGAAAATTTATACCTTTCGTTGCTTAAAGTTTCCATGTGGTCAAACGTGTAGGAAAGACTATTGTTTTTGTTTGGCCGAACAGGTGTGGCGTCAGTTGTATCATAGTCCCTAGGAAATATCAATAATAATCCTTTCAGGTATCCAAGTATATTTCATTTCACAAAGTCTCCATATTTATTTAGGAAATGAATATCAACTGCTTCATCAAAGAAATAGAACTAGCACGAACAATAAAATTGATTGACTGCATTATTAACCAGTTTTGGAGCCGTGGAAAATATTCATTTTCGTTTCGTGGAATGTTACAAAAAAGCTAGTAACATTATAAGAGATTTAAAACTGAAATCTAATAAAACAAACACATAACTGACGATATGAGAAGAGAATATGCCGGTGCATCAATCTTAAATGAAATGACAGGAAGAGGTACATCAAACTTGATTTCAACAGAATTTCATCTTATTAATGTAATAGGCAATATTTCTCCCAGAATATCCCATCTAAGGCTCTAAGATGGAGGGCAACTTTGGTGTAAAAATTACGAGAGGATAAATTATTGTGAATGATTTTAGGAACGCTTTGATAATAATTGGGAAAAGTAGGTTTTATTGTGGAGAGCATATTCTTGAGATATATTGAAAATTAGAAAATAAGGATAATGAAATGGAAGAAAAAGAAATGAAAAAATTAAAATTTGGAGGAGTGTCGAACTTACGTCGTTCAATTCGATAGCGAAAAATAAGCCGGCTTTGGGGGTTTTTGTGAATAAATGGAAGTGGAGGACAATATGCAACGTGGGTAGAGAAAAGAAAAAGGCGGTTCGCGCCTGTGGGGCTATTTCCTTCTGGTCGAAGCTCCCTTCGACACATCTGGAAACAAACTTTTCTGCTAATGCTAGATTCGAAGTACCCACATGACATTTGCGCCGCTCGTTGAGTGTACATTTCTGGTGTAATTAGGTTACCTTGCTCGATTGTCGATTAAATCCACCTATTTTTGCCAAATGACGGAAAATTTATACCTTTCGTGGCTTAAAGTTTCCATGTGGTCAAACGTGTAGGAAAGACTATTGTTTTTGTTTGGCCGAACAGGTGTGGCGTCCGTTGTATCATAGTCCCTAGGAAATATCAATAATAATCCTTTCAGGTATCCAAGTATATTTAATTTCACAAAATCTCCTTATTAAATTTGTAAATGAATATTAACTGCTTCATCAAAGAAATAGAACTAGCACGAACAATACAATTGACTGCATTATTAACCAGTTTTGGAGCCGTGGAAAATATTCATTTTCGTTTCGTGGAATGTTACAAAAAAGCTAGTAACATTATAAGAGATTTAAAACTGAAATCTAATAAAACAAACACATAACTGACGATATGAGAAGAGAATATGCCGGTGCATAAATCTTAAATGAAATGACAGGAAGAGGTACATCAAACTTGATTTCAACAGAATTTCATCTTATTAATGTAATAGGCAATATTTCTCCCAGAATATCCCATCTAAGGCTCTAAGATGGAGGGCAACTTTGGTGTAAAAATTACGAGAGGATAAATTATTGTGAATGATTTTAGGAACGCTTTGATAATAATTGGGAAAAGTACGTTTTATAGTGGAGAGCATTTTCTTGAGATATATTGAGAATTGGAAAATAAGGATAATCAAATGCAAGAAAAAGAAATGAAAAAATTAAAATTTGGAGGAGTGTCGAACTTACGTCGTTCAATTCGATAGCGAAATATAAGCCGGCTTTGGGGGTTTTTGTGAATAAATGGAAGTAGAGGACAATATGCAACGTGGGTAGAGAAAAGAAAAAGGCGGTTTGCGCCTGTGGGGCTATTTCCTTCTGGTCGAAGCTCCCTTCGACACATCTGGAAACAAACTTTTCTGCTAATGCTAGATTCGAAGTACCCACATGACATGGCCGCCGCTCGTTGTGTGTATATTTCTGGTGTAACTAGGTTACCTTGCTCGATTGTCGATTAAATCCACCTATTTTTGCCAAATGACGGAAAATTTATACCTTTCGTGGCTTAAAGTTTCCATGTGGTCAAACATGTAGGAAAGTCTATTGTTTTTGTTTCGCCAAACAGGTGTGGCGTCAGTTGTATCAGAGTCCCTAGGAAATATCAATAATAATCCTTTCAGGTATCCAAGTATATTTAATTTCACAAAATCTCCTTATTTAATTTGTAAATGAATATTAACTGCTTCATCAAAGAAATAGAACTAGCACGAACAATACATACGACTGTATTATTAACCAGTTTTGGAGCCGTGGAAAATATTAATTTTCGTTTCGTGGAATGTTACAAAAAACTAGTAACCTTATAAGAGATTTAAAACTGAAATCTAATAAAACAAACACATAACTGACGATATGAGAAGAGAATATGCCAGTGCATAAATCTTAAATGAAATGACAGGAAGAGGTACATCAAACTTGATTTGAACAGAATTTCATCTTATTAATGTAATAGGCAATATTTCTCCCAGAATATCCCATCTAAGGCTCTAAGATGGAGGGCAACTATGGTGTAAAAATTACGAGAGTATAAATTATTGTGAATGATTTTAGGAACGCTCTGATAATAATTGGGAAAAGTACGTTTTATTGTGGAGAGCATTTTCTTGAGATATATTGAAAATTAGAAAATAGGGATAATCAAATGGAAGAAAAGAAATGAAAAAATTAAAATTTGGAGGAGTGTCGAACTTACGTCGTTCAATTCGATAGCGAAAAATAAGCCGGCTTTGGATGTCTTTGTGAATAAATGGAAGTAGAGGACAATATGCAACGTGGGTAGAGAAAAGAAAAAGACGGTTTGCGCCTGTGGGGCTATTTCCTTCTGGTCGAAGCTCCCTTCGACACATCTTGAAAGAAACTTTTCTGCTAATGCTAGATTCGAAGTACACACATGACATGGCCGCCGCTCGTTGTGTGTATATTTCTGGTGTAATTAGGTTACCTTGCTCGATTGTCGATTAAATCCACCTATTTTTGCCAAATGACGGAAAATTTATACCTTTCGTGGCTTAAAGTTACCATTTGGTCAAACATGTAGGAAAGACTATTGTTTTTGTTTCGCCAAACAGGTGTGGCGTCAGTTGTATCATAGTCCCTAGGAAATATCAATAATAATCCTTTCAGGTATCCAAGTATATTTCATTTCACATAGTCTCCATATTTATTTAGGAAATGAATATTAACTGCTTCATCAAAGAAATAGAACTAGCACGAACAATACAATTGACTGCATTATTAACCAGTTTTGGAGCCTCGGAAAATATTCATTATCGTTTCGTGGAATGTTACAAAAAAGCTAGTAACATTATAAGAGATTGAAAACTGAAATCTAATAAAACAAACACATAACAGACGATATGAGAAGAGAATATGACGGTGCATAAATCTTAAATGAAATGACAGGAAGAGGTACATCAAACTTGATTTCAACAGAATTTCATCTTATTAATGTAATAGGCAATATTTCTCCCAGAATATCCCATCTAAGGCTCTAAGATGGAGGGCAACTTTGGTGTAAAAATTACGAGAGGATAAATTATTGTGAATGATTTTAGGAACGCTTTGATAATAATTGGGAAAAGTACGTTTTATTGTGGAGAGCATTTTCTTGAGATATATTGAAAATTAGAAAATAAGGATAATCAAATGTAAAAAAAGAAATGAAAAAATTAAAATTTGGAGGAATGTCGAACTTACGTCGTTCAATTCGATAGCGAAAAATAAGCCGGCTTTGGGGGTTTTTGTGAATAAATGGAAGTAGAGGACAATATGCAACGTGGGTAGAGAAAAGAAAAAGGCGGTTTGCGCCTGTGGGGCTATTTCCTTCTGGTCGAAGCTCCCTTCGACACATCTGGAAACAAACTTTTCTGCTAATGCTAGATTCGAAGTACCCACATGACATGTCCGCCGCTCGTTGCGCGTATATTTCTGGTGTAATTAGGTTACCTTGCTCGATTGTCGATTAAATCCACCTATTTTTGCCAAATGACGGAAAATTTATACCTTTCGTGGCTTAAAGTTTCCATGTGGTCAAACATGTAGGAAAGACTATTGTTTTTGTTTCGCCGAACAGGTGTGGCGTCAGTTGTATCAGAGTCCCTAGGAAATATCAATAATAATCCTTTCAGGTATCCAAGTATATTTAATTTCACAAAGTCTCCATATTTATTTAGGAAATGAATATTAACTGCTTCATCAAAGAAATAGAACTAGCACGAACAATACAATTGACTGACTGCATTATTAACCAGTTTTGGAGCCGTGGAAAATATTCAATTTCGTTTCGTGGAATGTTACAAAAAAGCTAGTAACATTATAAGAGATTTAAAACTGAAATCTAATAAAACAAACACATAACTGACGATATGGAAAGGGAATATGCCGGTGCATAAATCTTAAATGAAATGACAGGAAGAGGTACATCAAACTTGATTTCAACAGAATTTCATCTTATTAATGTAATAGGCAATATTTCTCCCAGAATATCCCATCTAAGGCTCTAAGATGGAGGGCAACTTTGGTGTAAAAATTACGAGAGGATAAATTATTGTGAATGATTTTAGGAACGCCTTGATAATAATTGGGAAAAGTACGTTTTATTGTGGAGAGCATTTTCTTGAGATATATTGAAAATTAGAAAATAAGGATAATCAAATGTAAGAAAAAAAAATGAAAAAATTAAAATTTGGAGGAGTGTCGAACTTACGTCGTTCAATTCGATAGCGAAAAATAAGCCGGCTTTGGTTTTTTTAAAAAAATAAATGGAAGTAGAGGACAATATGGAACGTGGGTAGTGAAAAGAAAAAGGCGGTTTGCGCCTGTGGGGCTATTTCCTTCTGGTCGAAGCTCTATTCGACACATCTGGAAACAAACTTTTCTGCTAATGCTAGATTCGAAGTACACACATGACATGGCCTCCGCTCGTTGTGTGTATATTTCTGGTGTAATTAGGTTACCTTGTTCGATTGTCGATTAAATCCAAATATTTTTGCCAAATGACGGAAAATTTATACCTTTCGTGGCTTAAAGTTTCCATGTGGTCAAACGTGTAGGAAATACTATTGTTTTTGTTTGACCGAACAGGTGTGGCGTCAGTTGTATCATAGTCCCTAGGAAATATCAATAATAATCCTTTCAGGTATCCAAGTATATTTCATTTCACAAAGTGTCCATATTTATTTAGGAAATGAATATTAACTGCTTCATCAAAGAAATAGAACTAGCACGAACAATACAATTGACTGCATTATTAACAAGTTTTGGAGCCGTGGAAAATATTCATTTTCGTTTCGTGGAATGTTACAAAAATGCTAGTAACATTATAAGAGATTTAAAACTGAAATCTAATAAAACAAACACATAACTGACGATATGGAAAGGGAATATGCCGGTGCATAAATCTTAAATGAAATGACAGGAAGAGGTACATCAAACTTGATTTCAACAGAATTTCATCTTATTAATGTAATAGGCAATATTTCTCCCAGAATATCCCATCTAAGGTTCAAAGATGGAGGGCAACTTTGGTGTAAAAATTACGAGAGGATAAATTATTGTGAATGATTTTAGGAACGCTTTGATAATAATTGGGAAAAGTACGTTTTATTGTGGAGAGCATTTTCTTGAGATATAATGAAAATTAGAAAATAAGGATAATCAAATGTAAGAAAAAGAAATGAAAAAATTAAAATTTGGAGGAGTGTCGAACATACGTCGTTCAATTCGATAGCGAAAAATAAGCCGGCTTTGGGGGTTTTTGAGAATAAATGGAAGTAGAGGACAATATGCAACGTGGGTAGAGAAAAGAAAAAGGCGGTTTGCTCCTGTGGGGCTATTTCCTTCTGGTCGAAGTTCCCTTCGTCAGATCTTTAAACAAACTTTTCTGCTAATGCTAGATTCGAAGTACCCACATGAAATGTCCGCCGCTCGTTGTGTGTATATTTCTTGTGTAATTAGGTTACCTTGCTCGATTGTCGATTAAATCCACCTATTTTTGCCAAATGACGGAAAATTTATACCTTTCGTGGCTTAAAGTTTCCATGTGGTCAAACGTGTAGGAAAGACTATTGTTTTTGTTTGGCCGAACAGGTGTGGCGTCAGTTGTATCATAGTCAATAGGAAATATCGATAATAATCCTTTCAGGTATCCAAGTATATTTCATTTCACAAAGTCTCCATATTTATTAAGGAAATGAATATTAACTGCTTCATCAAAGAAATAGAACTAGCAGGAACAATACATTATTAACCAGTTTTGGAGCCGTGGAAAATATTCATTTTCGTTTCGTGGAATGTTACAAAAGGCTAGTAACATTATAAGAGATTTAAAACTGAAATCTAATAAAACAAACACATAACTGACGATATGAAAAGGGAATATACCGGTGCATAAATCTTAAATGAAATGGCAGGAAGAGGTACATCAAACTTGATTTCAACAGAATTTCATCTTATTAATGTAATAGGCAATATTTCTCCCAGAATATCCTTTCTAAGGCACTAAGATGGAGGGCAACTTTGGTGTAAAAATTACGAGAGGATAAATTATTGTGAATGATTTTAGGAACGCCTTGATAATAATTGGGAAAAGTACGTTTTATTGTGGAGAGCATTTTCTTGAGATATATTGAAAATTAGAAAATAAGGATAATCAAATGTAAGAAAAAGAAATGAAAAAATTAAAATTTGGAGGAGTGTCGAACTTACGTCGTTCAAGTCGATAGCGAAAAATAAGCCGGCTTTGGGGGTTTTTGTGAATAAATGGAAGTAGAGGACAATATGCAACGTGGGTAGAGAAAAGAAAAAGGCGGTTTGCGCCTGTGGGGCTATTTCCTTCTGGTCGAAGCTCCCTTCGACACATCTGGAAACAAACTTTTCTGCTAATGCTAGATTCGAAGTACCCACATGACATGGCCGCCGCTCGTTGCGTGTATATTTCTGGTGTAATTAGGTTACTTTGCTCGATTGTCGATTAAATCCACATATTTTTGCCAAATGACGGAAAATTTATACCTTTCGTGGCTTAAAGTTTCCATGTGGTCAAACGTGTAGGAGAGACTATTGTTTTTGTTTGGCCGAACAGGTGTGGCGTCAGTTGTATCATAGTCCCTAGGAAATATCAATAATAATCCTTTCAGGTATCCAAGTATATTTCATTTCACAAAGTCTCCATGTTTATTTAGGAAATGAATATTAACTGCTTCATCAGAGAAATAGAACTAGCACGAACAATACATTTGACTGACTGCATTATTAACCAGTTTTGGACCCGTGGAAAATACTCATTTTCGTTTCGTGGAATGTTACAAAAAAGGTAGTAACATTAGAAGAGATTTAAAACTGAAATCTAATAAAACAAACACATAACTGACGATATGAGAAGAGAATATGCCGGTGCATAAATCTTAAATGAAATGACAGGAAGAGGTACATCAAACTTGATTTCAACAGAATTTCATCTTATTAATGTAATAGGCAATATTTCTCCCAGAATATCCCATCTAAGGCTCTAAGATGAAGGGCAACTTTGGTGTAAAAATTACGAGAGGATAAATTATTGTGAATGATTTTAAAAACGCTTTGATAATAATTGGGAAAAGTACGTTTTATTGTGGAGAGCATTTTCTTGAGATATATTGAAAATTAGAAAATAAGGATAATCAAATGGAAGAAAAAGAAATGAAAAAATTAAAATTTGGAGGAGTGTCGAACTTACGTCGTTCAATTCGATAGCGAAAAATAAGCCGTCTTTGGGGGATTTTGTGAATAAATGGAAGTGGAGGACAATATGCAACGTGGGTAGAGAAAAGAAAAAGGCGGTTTGCGCCTGTGGGGCTATTTCCTTCTGGTCGAAGCTCCCTTCGACACATCTGGAAACAAACTTTTCTGCTAATGCTAGATTCGAAGTACCCACATGACATGGCCGCCGCTCGTTGTGTGTATATTTCTGGTGTAATTAGGTTATCTTGCTCGATTGTCAATTAAATCCACATATTTTTGCCAAATGACGGAAAATTTATACCTTTCGTGGCTTAAAGTTTCCATGTGGTCAAACGTGTAGGAAAGACTATTGTTCTCGTTTGGCCGAACAGGTGTGGCGTCAGTTGTATCATAGTCCCTAGGAAATATCAATAATAATCCTTTCAGGTATCCAAGCATATTTCATTTCACAAAGTCTCCATATTTATTTAGGAAATGAATATTAACTGCTTCATCAAAGAAATAGAACTAGCACGAACAATACAATTGACTGACTGCATTATTAACCAGTTTTGGAGCCTCGGAAAATATTCATTTTCGTTTCGTGGAATGTTACAAAAAAGCTAGTAACATTATAAGAGATTTAAAACTGAAATCTAATAAAACAAACACATAACTGACGATATGAGAAGAGAATATGCCGGTGCATCAATCTTAAATCAAATGACAGGAAGAGGTACATCAAACTCGATTTCAACAGAATTTCATCTTATTAATGTAATAGGCAATATTTCTCCCAGAATATCCTATCGAAGGCTCTAAGATGGAGGGCAACTTTGGTGTAAAAATTACGAGAGGATAAATTATTGTGAATGATTTTAGGAACGCTTTGATAATAATTGGGAAAAGTACGTTTTATTGTGGAGAGCATTTTCTTGGGGTCCGTTACTTTGTAACCCCACATTTTGGTACCATCGAAACCTCATTTGTTAAATTTTGTACTATTTTTGTACTAATCAAAAATGCTAAAAATAATTTTTGTACCACTCAATTTACCGTCGAAAAACAATAATCAATTTTGGGGTTACAGAGTAACGTCTCAACCTCATCATCAGTTTCCGCTAAGTTATCCACATCAAAATATTGTACTATTTATGTACCATTTTGTACCACTATTTTAAAATTTTGTACACATCAGAAACAGCCAGAAAAAGGGCGGAAAAATTTGTACCTTACAACCATATATTTTTGTACCGTCTCGAGTTGCTTCAAATAATATTATGCTATTTTGTACTATTTTTTTAAATTAAACTTTATACACACTACTTTACAACAAGTGGATATCCGATTTTTATACTGTTCTTAAAAATCCCCCTCCCAAAGAAAATTGAAATTTGTATTTACTTCTTAGAGGCAGCAATTCACGGAAAAAATTGGACAAAATGTTATCTAATGTGTGAGGTTTTTGTCTTCTTAATATTTTAATAAAATCTCTAGGATGAGTACTTTCCAAAAAGCCCCTCTATTATTTTTGTACCGTTACGAAAAACCCGAAAATAATTTTCAAATTTTGGATTTTTCACATCAATGTACTAATTCATATGAATAAATGGACAAAATATTATTATATTGGTGAGGTTCGGAGCTCCCAAGCACATTATAGATATGTACTTTGTATCAAGTCCCTTTCCAGTTTTCGTAAAGTCACGAAAAACCCGGGAAATATTTTATAAATTTCACCTTCCTCGCATAGACACGCACTTCACAAGAAAATATGAACAAAATATTAACGAATGTGTGAGGTCTATATCTGTTTAACGTTTAAATAAATGTTCTAAATGAATACTTTCTATTAGGCCCCTTTTTCATTTTTGTACCGTCACGGAAAAACCCAAAATAATTATCATATTTTGATTTTTTCACATCGATGAACAAATTCTATCGAACCCATGGACAAAATGTTATTATATTAGTGAGGGTTAGAGCTCTTTAATCCTTCAAAATAACGATATGGACTCTAACTTTGTATCATGTACCTTTTTCATTTTTGTACCGTCACTGAACACCCGGGAAATATTTTTCTTATTCTTACTTCTTCGCTAAGACACGAAGTTCAAAAGAAACTATAAACCAAATTCTATCGAATGTGTGAGGTTTGTATCTAACTATTCTGTAAATAAAATTCTCTATGTGATTACTTTCTATTAAGCACTTTTTAAATTTTTGTACCGTCACGGAAAACCCAGGAAATATTTTTGAATTCTTACTTAATCATTCAGACACGAAGTTCACAAGAAACTATGGACAAAATATTATCAATGTGTTAGGTCTCTATCTAAGTAATCTCTAAATAAAATATTCTATATGATTACTTTCAACTAAGACCGTTCTTGACTTAAGTACCGCCACGAAAAACCCGGGAAATATTTTTGAATTCTTACTTCTTCACTGAGACACGAAGTTCACAAAAAAACTACAGACCAAATAGGATCTAGTCTCTGAGGTTTGTATCTAGGAAATCTTTATATAAAGTCACCTATATATTTACTTTCAATTAAGCCCGATTTCGACTTTTGTACAGGCACGAAAAATCCGGGAAAGAATTTTTAAATCTTACTTCTTTGCAGAGAAACGAAATTCACAAGAAATTCTAAACCAAATATTATCGAGAGGGTGAGGTTTGTATCTAAAAAATCTCTAAATAAAATATTCTATGTGATAACTTTCTATTAAGCCCTTTTTTGATGTTTGCACCGTCGCGGAAAACCCGGGAATAATTTTTCAATTCTTACTACTTCTCTGAGACACGAAGATCACAAGAAATTATAGACCAAATTTTATCGAATGTGTGAGGCTTGTATCTAAGTAATTTTTAAACAAGTTCTCCTATATAATTACTTTCAATTGAGGCCGTTTCATATTTTTGTACCGTCACGAAATATCCGGGAAATATTTCACGAATTCCTACTTCTTCGCCAAGACAAGAAATTCACAAGAAAATATGGTCCAAATATTATCGAGTGTGTGAGGTTTGTATGTAAGTAATCTCTAAATATAATATCCAATATGATTACCTTCTATTAAGACTGTTTTTGACTTAAGTTCCGCCACGGAAAACCCGTGAAATATTTTTCAATTCTTATATCTTCGCTAAGACACGAAATTCACAAAAAAATATAAACCAAATATTATCGGGTGTGTGAGGTTTGTATCTAAGGTAATCTCTAAATAAAATATGCTATGTGATAATTTTCTACTATGCACGTTTTTTTTATTTTTGTACCGTCACGAAAAATCTAAGAAATATTTTCAAATTCTTACCTCTTTGCTGATACAAGAAATTCCCATGAAACTATGGACCAAATATTATCAACTGAGTAAGGTTTGAATCTAAGTAATCTCTAAATAAAATATTCTATATGATTACCTTCTATTAAGAACGTTTTTGACTTAACTATCAACACGGAAAACCGGGAAAGATTTTTTAAATCTTACATCTTCGATGACACATGAAATACACAAGAAACTATAGACCAAATATTATAGAGTCAGTTAGGTTTGTATCTATCTAAAATTTTTATAAAGTCATCTATATAAATACATTGTATTAAGCCGGTTTCTGATTTTTGTGCCGTTACGAAATATGCGGGAATGATTTTTTAAATCCTACATCTTCTCTGAGACACGAAATTCACAAGAAATTCTAAACCAAATATTACCGAGTGTGTGAGGTTTGTAACTAAGTTATCTGTAAATAAAATATCCTAAGTGATAACTTTCTATTGAGCAGGTTTTCGATTTTCTTACCGTCGTGGAAAACCAGGAATAATTTTTGAATTCTTACTTCTTCGCTGAGACACGAACATCACAAGAAATTATAGACCAAATCTTATCGAATGTGTGAGGTTTGTATCTATCTAATATTTATATAAAGTAATCTATGTAAATACTTTATATTAAGCCCGGTTTTGATTTTTGGGCCATGACAAAAAATCCGGGAAAGATTTTCGAATCCTTACTTCTTCGCTGAGACATGAAATACACAAGAAACTTTATACCAAATAATATCGAATGTGTGAAGTTTGTATCTAGGTAATATTTATATAAAGTTATCTATGTAAATACTATCTATTAAACCCGTTTTTTAATTTTGTACCGTCACGAAAAATCCGGCAAATATTTTATTAAGCTTACGTCTTCGCTGAGACACGAAATTCACAAGAAATTCTAAACCAAATATTATCGACTGTGTAAGGTTTGTGTCTAAGTATTCTGTAAATAAAATATTCTATGGGATAACTTTCTATTGACTCCGTTTTTGATTTTCCTGGCGTTGCGGAAAACCAGGAAATAATTTTTGAAATCTTACTTCTTCTCTGAGACACGAATGTTGCAAGAAATAATAGACCAAAATTTATCGAGTGTGTGAGGTTTGTATCTATCTAATATTTATATAAAATTATCTATGTAAATACTTTCTATTAAGCCCGTTTTTAATTTTTGTACCGTCACTAAAAATCCGGGAAATATTTTATTAATCTTTCTTCTTTGCTGAGACACGAAGTTCACAAGAAACTATGGACCAAATATTATCGAGTGTGTGAGGTTTGTATCAAAGTAATTTTTATACAAAGTCAACTATACAATTACTTTCTAATAAGGATGTTTTTGATTTTTGTGCCATGACAAAAAACCCGGGAAAGATTTTCTAATCCTTACTTCTTCGCTGAGAGATGAAATACACAAGAAACTTTATACCAAATATTATCGAATGTGTGAGGTTTGTATCTATCTAATATTTATATAAAGTAATCTATGTAAATACTTTATATTAAGCCGGTTTTTGATTTTAGTGCAGTCACGAAAAATCCGGGAGAATTTTCTTAAATCTTACTTCTTCGCTGAGACGTGAAGTTCAGAAGAAACTACGGACCAAATATTATCGAGTGTGTGAGGTTTGTATCAAAGTAATTTTTATACAAAATCATCTACATAATTACTTTATAATAAGCCTGGTTTTGATTTTTGTACCATAAAAAAAAATCCGGGAAAGATTTTCTAATCCTTACTTCTTCGCTGATACATGAAATACACATGAAACTTTAGACCAAATATTATCGAATGTGTGAGGTTTGTATCTATCTAATATTTATATAAAGTAATCTATGTAAATGCTTTATATTAAGCCCGGTTTTGATTTTAGTGCCCTCTCGAAAAATCGAAGAGAATTTTTTTAAATCTTACTTCTTCGCTGAGACGTGAAGTTCAGAAGAAACTACGGACCAAATAATATCGAGTGTGTGAGGTTTGTATCTAAGAAATCTGTAAATAAAAAATCCTATGTGATAACTTTCTAAAAGGTCCGTTTTATTGATTTTTGTAGCTTCGCGAAAAACCCGGGAATAATTGTTGAATTCCTACTTCTTTGCTGAATCACGCACTTCACAAGTAATTATAGACCAAATTTTGTCGAGTGTGTGAGGTTTGTATCTATCTCTTATTTATATAAAATCATCTATGTAAATACCTTCTATTAAGCCCGTTTTTGATTTTTGTACCGTCACGAAAAATCCGGGAAATATTTTATTAACCTTCCTTCTTTGCTGAGACACGAAGTTCACAAGAAACTATGGACGAAATATTATCGAGTGTGTGAGGTTTGTATCAAAGTAATTTTTATACAAAATCATCTATATAATTACTTTGTATTAAACACGTTTTTGATTTTTGTACCGTCACGAAAAACCCGGGAATAATTTTTGAATTCTTACTTCTTCGCTGAGACACGAGGTTCACAAGAAATTATAGACCACATTTTATCGAATGTGTGATGTTTGTATCTAAGTAATTTTTACATCAAGTGATCTATATAATTACTTTCAATTGAGCCCGTTTTATATTTTTGAACCGTCACGAAAAATCCGGGAAATATTTCATGAATTCCTACTTCTTCGCCAAGACACGAAATTCACAAGAAAATTTGAACCAAATATTATCAACTGTGTAAGGTTTGAATCTACGTAATCTCTAAATAAAATATTCTATATGATTACCTTCTATTAAGAACGTTTTTGACTTAACTATCAACACGGAAAACCGGGAAAGATTTTTTAAATCTTACATCTTCGATGACACATGAAATACACAAGAAACTACAGACCAAATATTACAGAGTCAGTTAGGTTTGTATCTATCTAAAATTTCTATAAAGTCATCTATATAAATACATTGTATTAAGCCGGTTTCTGATTTTTGTACCGTTACGAAATATGCGGGAATGATTTTTTAAATCCTACATCTTCCCTGAGACACGAACATCACAAGAAATTATAGACCAAATCTTATCGAATGTGTGAGGTTTGTATCTATCTAATATTTATATAAAGTAATCTATGTAAATACTTTATATTAAGCCCGGTTTTGATTTTTGGGCCATGACAAAAAATCCGGGAAAGATTTTCGAATCCTTACTTCTTCGCTGAGACATGAAATACACAAGAAACTTTATACCAAATAATATCGAATGTGTGAGGTTTGTATCTAGGTAATATTTATATAAAGTTATCTGTGTAAATACTATCTATTAAGCACGTTTTTTAATTTTCTACCGTCACGAAAAATCCAGGAAATATTTTATTAAGTTTACTTCTTCGCTGAGACACGAAATTCACAAGAAATTCTAAACCAAATATTATCGAGTGTGTAAGTTTTGTGTCTAAGTATTCTGTAAATAAAATATTCTATGGGATAACATTCTATTAACTCCGTTTTTGATTTTCCTAGCGTTGCGGAAAACCAGGAAATAATTTTTGAAATCTTACTTCTTCTCTGAGACACGAATGTTGCAAGAAATAATAGACCAAAATTTATCGAGTGTGTGAGGTTTGTATCTATCTAATATTTATATAAAATTATCTATGTAAATACTTTCTATTAAGCCCGTTTTTTATTTCTGTACCGTCACTAAAAATCCGGGAAATATTTTATTAATCTTTCTTCTTTGCTGAGACACGAAGTTCACAAGAAACTATGGACCAAATATTATCGAGTGTGTGAGGTTTGTATCAAAGTAATTTTTATACAAAGTCAACTATACAATTACTTTCTAATAAGGATGTTTTTGATTTTTGTGCCATGACAAAAAACCCGGGAAAGATTTTCCAATCCTTACTTCTTCGCTGAGAGATGAAATACACAAGAAACTTTATACCAAATATTATCGAGTGTGTGACGTGTGTACCTAAATATTCTGCAAATAAAATGTTCTTTGTGATACCTATCTATTAAGTCCTTTTTTTATTTTTGTAGCTTTTCGGAAAACCCGGGAATAATTCCTGAATTCTTACTTCTTCGCTGAGACACGAATTTCACAAGAAATTATTGATCAAATTTTATCGAATGTGTGAGGTTTGTATCTACCTAATATTTAAATAAAATCATCTATGTAAATACTTTCTGTTAAGCCCGTTTTTAATTTTTGTACCGTCACGAAAAATCCGGGAAATATTTTATTAATCTAACTTCTTTGCTGAGACACGAAGTTCACAAGAAACTATGAAACAAATATTATCGAGTGTGTGAGGTGTGTACCTAAGTATTCTGTAAATAAAATGTTCTATGTGATACCTATCTATTAAGTCCGTTTTTTATTTTTGTAGCTTTTCGGAAAACCCGGGAATAATTCCTGAATTCTTACTTCTTCGCTGAGACACGAATTTCACAACAAATTATTGACCATATTTTATCGAGTGTGTGAGGTTTGTATCTACCTAATATTTATATAAAATCATCTATGTAAATACTTTCTATTAAGCCCGTTTTTAATTTTTGTACCGTCACGAAAAATCCGGGAAATATTTTATTAAGCTTACTTCTTTGCTGAGACACGAAGTTCACAAGAAACTATGGAACAAATATTATCGAGTGTGTGAGGTTTGTATCAAAGTTATTTTTATACAAGATCATCTACATAATTACTTTCTAATAAGCCTGTTTTTTATTTTTGTACCGTAACAAAAAAATCCGGGAAAGATTTTCTAATCCTTAATTTTCTGCTGATCCATAAAATACACAAGAAACTGTAGACCAAATTTTATCGAGTGTGTGAAGTTTGTATTTATCTAATATCTACCTATATAAAGTCACATATGTAACGACTTTCTATTAAGCCAGTTTTTTATTTTTGTACCATCACTGAAAATCCGGGAGAGATTTTTCAATCTTACATCTTCGCTGAGAAACGAAATTCACAAGAAACTATGGACCAAATAGTATCGATTTTCTGATGTTTGTGTATAAGTAATTTTTATACAAAGTCATCTATATAATTGCTTTCTAATAGGCCTATTTTTGATTTTTGTACCATCACTGAAAATCCGGGAGAGATTTTACAAATCTTCCTTCTTTGCTGGACACGAAGTTCACAAGAAACTATGGACTAAATATTATCGAGTGTGATGATTTTATATAAATATTAGATAGATACAAACCTCGCACACTCGATAATATTTGGTCCATAGTTTCTTGTGAATTTCGTGTCTCAGCTAAGAGGTAAGATTTAAAAAAAACTTCCCCGGATTCTCGTGATGGTACAAAAATCAAAAACGGGTTTTATATATATAGTATTTACTTAGATGACTTTATATAAATATTTGATATATACAAACCTCACAAACTCGATAATATTTGGTCTACAGTTTCTTGAGTATTTCATGTCGCAGCAAACAAGAAAGATTAAAAAAAATCTCCCCTTATTTTCAGTGATGGTACAAAAATAAAAAACAGGCTTATTAGAAAGTAATTATATAGATGATTTTGAGTAAAAATTACATTGATTCAAACCTCACACACTCGATAATATTTGGTCCATAGTTTCTTGTGGACTTCGTGTCTCAGCAAAGAAGGAAGATTTATAAAATCTCTCCCGGATTTTCAGTGATGGTACAAAAATCAAAAACAGGCCTATTAGAAAGCAATTATATAGATGACTTTGTATAAAAATTATTTAGACACAAACATCACACAATCGATACTATATGGTCCATAGTTTCTTCTGAATTTCGTGTCTCAGCGAAGATGTAAGATTGAAAAAATCTCTCCCGGATTTTCAGTGATGGTACAAAAATAAGAAATTTGCTTAATAGAAAGTCGTTACATAGGTGACTTTGTAAAGGTAGATATTAGATAGATACAAACCTCACACACTCGATAAAATGTGGTCTACAGTTTCTTGTGTATTTCATATCGCAGCAGAAAAGTAAGGATTAGAAAATTTTTCGCGGATTTTTTGTTACGGTACAAAAATAAAAAACAGGCTTATTAGAAAGTAATTATGTAGATAATCTTGTATAAAAATTACTCTGATACAAACGTCACACACTCGATAATATTTGTTCCATAGTTTCTTGTGAACTTCGTGTCTCAGCAAAGAAGTAAGATTAAAAAAACATTTCCC
The DNA here is from genome assembly GCF_977018435.1 of Lepisma saccharinum. Lineage (NCBI taxonomy): Eukaryota > Metazoa > Arthropoda > Insecta > Zygentoma > Lepismatidae > Lepisma > Lepisma saccharinum. Next base: position 29,090,409 of record NC_139254.1, read on the forward strand.
GGATTTTTCGTGACGGTACAAAAATTAAAAACGGGCTTAATAGAAAGTATTTACATAGATGATTTTATATAAATATTAGGTATATACAAACCTCAAACACTCGATAAAATTTGGTCAATAATTTCTTGTGAAATTCGTGTCTGAGCGAAGAAGTAAGAATTCAAGAATTATTCCCGGGTTTTCCGCGACGCTAGAAAAATCAAAAAAGGACTTTTTAGAAAGTTAACACATAGGATTTTTTATTTACAGATTACTTACATACAAACCTCACACACTCAATAATATTTGGTCCGTAGTTTCTTCTGAACGTCACGTCTCAGAGAAGAAGTAAGGTTTAAATAATTCTCCCGGATTTTTCGTGACGGCACTAAAATCAAAAATGGGTCTAATATAAAGTATTTACATAGATGACTTTATATAAATAGTAGATAGATACAAACCCCACACACTCGGCAAAATTTGGTCTATAATTTCTTGTGAAGTTCGTGATTCAGCGAAGAAGTAAGAATTCAAAAATTATTCCCGGTTTTCCGCGACGCTACAAAAATCAAAAACGGACTTTTTAGAAAGTTATCACATAGGCATTTTCATTTACAGATTACTTGGATACAAAACCTCACACACTCGATAACATTTGGTCCGTAATTTCTTCTGAACTTCACGTCTCAGGGAAGAAGTAAGATTTAAAAAATTCTCCCGGATTTTTCGTGACGGCACTAAAATCAAAAACGGGCTTAATAGAAAGTATTTACATAGATGATTTTATATAAATATTAGGTAGATACAAACCTCACACACACGATAAATTTTGGTCATTAATTTCTTGTGAAATTCGTGGCTCAGCGAAGAAGTAGAAATCAGGAATTATTCCCGGGTTTTCCGCGAAGCTAGAAAAATCAAAAACGGACTTAATAGAAAGTGATCACATAGAATATTATTTACAGAGTAATTAGATACAAGCCTCACACACTCGATAATATTTGGTTTAGAATTTCTTGTGAATTTCGTGTCTCAGCGAAGAAGTAAGATCTAAAAAATCTTTCCCGGATTTTCGTGACGGTACAAAAATCAAAAACGGACTTAATAGAAAGTACTTACATAGATCACTTTATATCAATATTAGATAGACACAAAACAAACACACTCGATAATATTTGGTCTAAAGTTTCTAGTGTATTTCATGTTCCAGCAAAGAAGTAAGGATTAGAAAATCTTTCCCGGATTTCTTGTGACGGTACAAAAATAAAAAACAGGCTTATTAGAAAGTAATTATATAGATGATTTTGAATAAAAATTACTTTGATTCAAACCTCACACACTCGATAATATTTCGTCCATAGTTTCTTGTGAACTTCGTGTCTCAGCAAAGAAGGAAGATTAATAAAATATTTCCCGGATTATTCGTAACGGTACAAAAATTAAAAACGGGCTTAATAGAAAGTATTTACATAGATGACTTTATATAAATATTAGATATATACAAACCTCACACACTCGACAATATTTGGTCTACAGTTTCTTGTGTATTTCATGTCGCAGCAAAGAAGTAAGATTGAAAAAATCTCTCCCGGATTTTCAGTGATGGTACAAAAACCCAAAAAAGGCCTATTGCAAAGTAATTATATAGATGATTTTATATACAGATTACTTAGATACAGATTTCGAACACTCGATAATATTTGGTCCATAGTTTCTTGTGGATTTCGTGTCTCAGCTAAGAAGTAAGATTTAAAAAAAACTTCCCCGGATTCTCGTGATGGTACAAAAATCAAAAACGGGTTTTATATATATAGTATTTACTTAGATGACTTTATATAAATATTAGATATATACAAACCTCACAAACTCGATAATATTTGGCCTACAGTTTCTTGAGTATTTCATGTCGCAGCAAACAAGTAAGATTAAAAAAAATCTCTCCCTCATTTTCAGTGATGGTACAAAAATAAAAAAACAGGCTTATTAGAAAGTAATTATATAGATGATTTTGAGTAAAAATTACATTGATTCAAACCTCACACACTCGATAATATTTGGTCCATAGTTTCTTGTGAACTTCGTGTCTCAGCAAAGAAGGAAGATTTATAAAATCTCTCCCGGATTTTCAGTGATGGTACAAAAATGAAAAACAGGCCTATTAGAAAGCAATTATATAGATGATTTTGTATAAAAATTACTTAGACACAAACATCACACAATCGATACTATTTGGTCCATAGTTTCTTCTGAATTTCGTGTCTCAGCGAAGATGAACGATTTAAAAAATTCTCCCGGATTTTTCGTGACGGCACTAAAATCAAAAAACGGGCTTAATATAAAGTATTTACATAGATGACTTTACATAAATATTAGATAGATACAAACCTCACACATTCGATAATATTTGGTATAAAGTTTCTTGTGTATTTCATGTCTCAGCGAAGAAGTAAGGATTAGAAAATCTTTCCCGGATTTTTTGTCTTTTCACAAAAATCAAAAACAGTCTTATTAGAAAGTAATTTTATAGTTGACTTTGTATAAAAATTACTTTGATACAAACCTCACACACTCATTAACATTTGGTCCATAGTTTCTTGTGGACTTCGTGTCTCAGCAAAGAAATAAGATTAATAAAATATTTCCCGGATTTTTCGTGACGGTACAAAATTTAAAAACGGGCTTAATAGAAAGTATTTACATAGATGATTTTATATAAATATTAGGTAGATACAAACCTCACACACACGATAAATTTTGGTCATTAATTTCTTGTGAAATTCGTGGCTCAGCAAAGAAGTAGAAATCAGGAATTATTCCCGGGTTTTCCGCGAAGCTAGAAAAATCAAAAACGGACTTAATAGAAAGTGATCACATAGAATATTTTATTTACAGAGTAATTAGATACAAGCCTCACACACTCGATAATATTTGGTTTAGAATTTCTTGTGAATTTCGTGTCTCAGCGAAGAAGTAAGATCTAAAAAATCTTTCCCGGATTTTCGTGACGGTACAAAAATCAAAAACGGACTTAATAGAAAGTACTTACATAGATCACTTTATATCAATATTAGATAGACACAAAACAAACACACTCGATAATATTTGGTCTAAAGTTTCTAGTGTATTTCATGTTGCAGCAAAGAAGTAAGGATTAGAAAATCTTTCCCGGATTTCTTGTGACGGTACAAAAATAAAAAACAGGCTTATTAGAAAGTAATTATATAGATGATTTTGAATAAAAATTACTTTGATTCAAACCTCACACACTCGATAATATTTCGTCCATAGTTTCTTGTGAACTTCGTGTCTCAGCAAAGAAGGAAGATTAATAAAATATTTCCCGGATTATTCGTAACGGTACAAAAATTAAAAACGGGCTTAATAGAAAGTATTTACATAGATGACTTTATATAAATATTAGATATATACAAACCTCACACACTCGACAATATTTGGTCTACAGTTTCTTGTGTATTTCATGTCGCAGCAAAGAAGTAAGATTGAAAAAATCTCTCCCGGATTTTCAGTGATGGTACAAAAACCCAAAAAAGGCCTATTGCAAAGTAATTATATAGATGATTTTATATACAGATTACTTAGATACAGATTTCGAACACTCGATAATATTTGGTCCATAGTTTCTTGTGGATTTCGTGTCTCAGCTAAGAAGTAAGATTTAAAAAAAACTTCCCCGGATTCTCGTGATGGTACAAAAATCAAAAACGGGTTTTATATATACAGTATTTACTTAGATGACTTTATATAAATATTAGATATATACAAACCTCACAAACTCGATAATATTTGGTCTACAGTTTCTTGAGTATTTCATGTCGCAGCAAACAAGTAAGATTAAAAAAAATCTCTCCCTCATTTTCAGTGATGGTACAAAAATAAAAAAAAACAGGCTTATTAGAAAGTAATTATATAGATGATTTTGAGTAAAAATTACATTGATTCAAACCTCACACACTCGATACTATTTGGTCCATAGTTTCTTCTGATTTTCGTGTCTCAGCGACGATGAACGATTGAAAAAATCTCTCCCGGATTTTCAGTGATGGTACAGAAATAAGAAATTGGCTTAATTGGAAGTCGTTACATAGGTGACTTTATATAGGTAGATATTAGATAGATACAAACCTCACACACTCGATAAAATGTGGTCTACAGTATCTTGTGTATTTTATATCGCAGCAGAAAAGTAAGGATTAGAAAATCTTTCCCGGATTTTTTGTTACGGTACAAAAATAAAAAACAGGCTTATTAGAAAGTAATTATGTAGATGATCTTGTATAAAAATTACTTTGATACAGACCTCACACACTCGATAATATTTGTTCCATAGTTTCTTGTGAACTTCGTGTCTCAGCAAAGAAGTAAGATTAAAAGAATATTTCCCGGATTTTTCGTGACGGTACAAAAATTAAAAACGGGCTTAATAGAAAGTATTTACATAGATGATTTTATATAAATATTAGGTAGATACAAACCTCAAACACTCGATAAAATTTGGTCAATAATTTCTTGTGAAATTCGTGTCTGAGCGAAGAAGTAAGAATTCAAGAATTATTCCCGGGTTTTCCGCGACGCTAGAAAAATCAAAAACGGACTTAATAGGAAGGTATCACATAGAATATTTTATATAAAAATTACTTTGATACAAACCTCACACACTCGATAATATTTGGTTTAGAACTTCTTGTGAATTTCGTGTCTCAGCAAAGAAGTAAGATTTAAAATATTTTTCCCAGATTTTCGTGAGGGTACAAAAATAAAAAACGGGCTTAATAGAAAGTATTTACATAGATCACTTTATATAAATATTAGAAACACACAAACCTCAAACACTCCATAATTTTTGGTCTAACGTTTCTTGTGTATTTCATGTCGCAGCAAAGAAGTAAGGATTAGAAAATCTTTCCCGGATTTTTTGTGACGGTACAAAATTAAGAAACGAGCTTAATAGATAGTATTTACATAGAAAACTTTATATAAATATTAGCTAGATACAAACCTCACACATTCGATATTATTTGGTATAAAGTTTCTTGTGTATTTCATGTCTCAGCGAAAAAGTAAGGATTCTAAAATCTTTCCCGGATTTTTTGTCATTTCACAAAAATCAAAAACATCCTTATTACAAAGTACTTTCATAGATGACTTTGTATAAAAATTACTTTGATACAAACCTCACACACTCGATAATATTTGGTCCATAGTTTCTTGTGAACTTCGTGTCTCAGCGAAGAAGAAAGATTAATAAAATATTTCCCGGATATGTCGTGACGGTACAAAATTATAAAACGGGCTTAATAGATAGTATTTACATAGATGACTTTATATAAATATTAGCCAGATACAAACCTCACACACTCGATAATATTTAATCTACAGTTTCTTGTGTATTTCATGTCGCAACAAAGAAGTAAGGATTAGAAAATCTCTCCCTGATTTTTTGTGATAGTACAAAAATGAAAAACGGGTTTAATGGAATGTATTTATATAGATGACTTTATATAGATATTAGATAGATACAAACCTCACACATTCGATAAGATTTGGTCTATAGCTTCTTGTATGTTCTATGTCTCAGCGAAGAAGGAAGGATTAGAAATTTTTTCCCGGATTTTTTGTGAAGGTACAAACATAATAAACAGGATTAATAGAAAGTAATTGTATAGATGACTTTATAGAAAGATTACTTAAATACAAACCTGACACAGTCGATAATATTTGGTTCATAGTTTCTTGTGAATATCGTGTCTCATCAAAGAAGTAAGAAATGAAAAATATGTCCGGGTTTTTCTCGTGACAGTACAAAAACAAAAAATGGGCTCAATTGAGAGTAATTATTTTGATGACTTTATATAAAAATTACTTAGATACAAACCTTACACATTCGATAAAATTTGGTCTATAATTTCTTGTGATGTTCGTGTCTCAGCGAAGAAGTAAGAATTCAAAAATTATTCCTGGTTTTCCACGACGGTAAAAAAATCGAAAACCTACTCAATAGAAAGTTATCACTTAGGATATTTTATTTACAGATTACTTAGTTACAAACCTCACACACTCGATAATATTTGGTTTCGAATTTCTTGTGAATTTCGTGTCTCAGGGAAGATGTAGGATTTAAAAAATCATTCCCGCATATTTCGTAACGGTACAAAAATCAGAAACAGGCTTAATACAATGTATTTATATAGATGACTTTATAAAAATTTTAGATAGATACAAACCTAACAGACTCTATAATATTTGGTCTATAGTTTCTTGTGTATTTCATGTGTCATCGAAGATGTAAGATTTAAAAAATCTTTCCCTGTTTTCCGTGTTGATACTTAAGTCAAAAACGTTCTTAATAGAAGGTAATCATATAGAATATTTTATTTAGAGATTACTTAGATTCAAACCTTACACAGTTGATAATATTTGGTTCAAATTTTCTTGTGAATTTCGTGTCTTTGCGAAGAAGTAGGAATTCATGAAATATTTCCCGGATTTTTCGTGACGGTACAAAAATATAAAAGTAGCTCAATTGAAAGTAATTATATAGATGACTTTATATAAAAATTACTTAGATACAAACCTAACACATTCGATAAAATGTGGTCTATAATTTCTTGTGAACCTCGTGTCTCAGCGAAGAAGTAAGAATTCAAAAATTATTCCTGGGTTTTTGTGACGGTACAAAAATAAAAAAAAAAACTTGTTTAATACAAAGTAATTATATAGATGACTTTATATAAAGAATACTTAGATACAAACCTCACACACTCGATAATATTTGGGCCCGACCCTGTGGCCGAGCGGTTAGCACATCGCGCTGCGACGCCAAGGGTCCCGGGTTCGAATCCTGGTCGGGCTTGGTTGTTTGTGAATGTCCATTCATCAATTTCATCCTTTCATCACTCATCCTCATCTTCGCAAATTAGCCAAGAGGCACAAAACGCGAAGTAAAATAAACTAAATCAATCAATCAATCGATAATATTTGGTCCATAGTTTCATGGGAATTTCCTGTATCAGCAAAGAGGTAAGAATTTAAAAATATTTCTTAGATTTTTCGTGACGGTACAAAAATAAAAAAAACGTGCATAGTAGAAAATTATCACATAGCATATTTTATTTAGAGATTACCTTAGATACAAACCTCACACACCCGATAATATTTGGTTTATAATTTTTTGTGAATTTCTTGTCTTAGCGAAGATATAAGAATTGAAAAATATTTCACGGGTTTTCCGTGACGGTACTTAAGTCAAAAACAGTCTTAATAGAAGGTAATCATATAGGATATTATATTTAGAGATTACTTACGTACAAACCTCACACACTCGATAATATTTGGACCATATTTTCTTGTGAATTTCTTGTCTTGGCGAAGAAGCAGGAATTCATGAAATATTTCCCGGATATTTCGTGACGGTACAAAAATATAAAACGGGCTCAATTGAAAGTAATTATATAGGAGAACTTGTTTAAAAATTACTTAGATACAAGCCTCACACATTGGATAAAATTTGGTCTATAATTTCTTGTGATCTTTGTGTCTCAGAGAAGTAGTAAGAATTGAAAAATTATTCCCGGTTTTCCGCGACGGTGCAAACATCAAAAAAGGGCTTAATAGAAAGTTATCACATTGAATATTTTATTTAGAGATTCTTTAGATACAAACCTCACACTCTCGATAATATTTGGTTTAGAATTTCTTGTGAATTTCGTTTCTCTGCAAAGAAGTAAGATTTAAAAATTCTTTCCCGGATTTTTCGTGCCTGTACAAAAATCGAAATCGGGCTTAATTGAAAGTAAATATATAGGTGACTTTATATAAAGATTTCCTAGATACAAACCTCAGAGACTAGGTCCTATTTGGTCTGTAGTTTTTTTTGTGAACTTCGTGTCTCAGCGAAGAAGTAAGAATTCAAAAATTTTTCCCGGGTTTTTCGTGGCGGTACTTAAGTCAAGAACGGTCTTAGTTGAAAGTAATCATATAGAATATTTTATTTAGAGATTACTTAGATAGAGACCTAACACATTGATAATATTTTGTCCATAGTTTCTTGTGAACTTCGTGTCTGAATGATTAAGTAAGAATTCAAAAATATTTCCTGGGTTTTCCGTGACGGTACAAAAATTTAAAAAGTGCTTAATAGAAAGTAATCACATAGAGAATTTTATTTACAGAATAGTTAGATACAAACCTCACACATTCGATAGAATTTGGTTTATAGTTTCTTTTGAACTTCGTGTCTTAGCGAAGAAGTAAGAATAAGAAAAATATTTCCCGGGTGTTCAGTGACGGTACAAAAATGAAAAAGGTACATGATACAAAGTTAGAGTCCATATCGTTATTTTGAAGGATTAAAGAGCTCTAACCCTCACTAATATAATAACATTTTGTCCATGGGTTCGATAGAATTTGTTCATCGATGTGAAAAAATCAAAATATGATAATTATTTTGGGTTTTTCCGTGACGGTACAAAAATGAAAAAGGGGCCTAATAGAAAGTATTCATTTAGAACATTTATTTAAACGTTAAACAGATATAGACCTCACACATTCGTTAATATTTTGTTCATATTTTCTTGTGAAGTGCGTGTCTATGCGAGGAAGGTGAAATTTATAAAATATTTCCCGGGTTTTTCGTGACTTTACGAAAACTGGAAAGGGACTTGATACAAAGTACATATCTATAATGTGCTTGGGAGCTCCGAACCTCACCAATATAATAATATTTTGTCCATTTATTCATATGAATTAGTACATTGATGTGAAAAATCCAAAATTTGAAAATTATTTTCGGGTTTTTCGTAACGGTACAAAAATAATAGAGGGGATTTTTGGAAAGTACTCATCCTAGAGATTTTATTAAAATATTAAGAAGACAAAAACCTCACACATTAGATAACATTTTGTCCAATTTTTTCCGTGAATTGCTGCCTCTAAGAAGTAAATACAAATTTCAATTTTCTTTGGGGGGGGGATTTTTAAGAACGGTATAAAAATCGGATATCCACTTGTTGTAAAGTAGTGTGTATAAAGTTTAATTTAAAAAAATAGTACAAAATAGCATAATATTATTTGAAGCAACTCGAGACGGTACAAAAATATATGGTTGTAAGGTACAAACTTTCCGCCCTTTGCTGGCTGTTTCTGATGGGTACAAAATTTTTTAAATAGTGGTACAAAATGGTACATAAATAGTACAATATTTTGATGTGGATAACTTAGCGGAAACTGATGATGAGGTTGAGACGTTACTCTGTAACCCCAAAATTGATTATTGTTTTTCGACGGTAAATTGAGTGGTACAAAAATTATTTTTAGCATATTTGATTAGTACAAAAATAGTACGAAATTTAACAAATGAGGTTTCGATGGTACAAAAATGTGGGGTTACAAAGTAACGGAGCCATTTTCTTGAGATATATTGAAAATTAGAAAATAAGGATAATCAAATGGAAGAAAAAGAAATGAAAAAATTAAAATTTGGAGGAGTGTCGAACTTACGTCGTTCAATTCGATAGCGAAAAATAAGCCGGCTTTGGGGGTTTTTGTGAATAAATGGAAGTAGAGGACAATATGCAACGTGGGTAGAGAAATGAAAAAGGCGGTTTGCGCCTGAGGGGGTATTTCCTTCTGGTCGAAGCCCCCTTCGACACATTTGGAAACAAACTTTTCTGCTAATGCTAGATTCGAAGTACCCGCATGACATGGCCGCCGTTCGTTGCGTGTATATTTCTGGTGTAATTAGGTTACCTTGCTCGATTGTCGATTAAATCCACTTATTTTTGCCAAATGACGGAAAATTTATACCTTTCGTGGCTTAAAGTTTCCATGTGGTCCAACGTGTAGGAGAGACTATTGTTTTTGTTTGGCCGAACAGGTGTGGCGTCAGTTGTATCATAGTCCCTAGGAAATATCAATAATAATCCTTTCAGGTATCCAAGTATATTTCATTTCACAAAGTCTCCATATTTATTTAGGAAATGAATATTAGCTGCTTCAAGAGAAATAAAACTAGCACGAACAATACAATTGACTGCATTATTAACCAGTTTTGGAGCCGTGGAAAATATTCATTTTCGTTTCGTGGAATGTTACAAAAAAGCTAGTAACATTATAAGAGATTTAAAACTGAAATCTAATAAAACAAACAAATAACTGACGATATGAAAAGGGAATATGCCGGTGCATAAATCTTAAATGAAATGACAGGAAGAGGTACATCAAACTTGATTTCAACAGAATTTCATCTTATTAATGTAATAGGCAATATTTCTCCCAGAATATCCGATCTAAGGCTCTAAGATGGAGGGCAACTTTGGTGTAAAAATTACGAGAGGATAAATTAATGTGAATGATTTTAGGAACGCTTTGATAATAATTGGGAAAAGTACGTTTTATTGTGGAGAGCATTTTCTTGAGATATATTGAAAATTAGAAAATAAGGATAATCAATTGGAAGAAAAAGAAATGAAAAAATTAAAATTTGGAGGAGTGTCGAACTTACGTCGTTCAATTCGATAGCGAAAAATAAGCCGGCTTTGGGGGTTTTTGTGAATAAATGGAAGTAGAGGACAATATGCAACGTGGGTAGAGAAAAGAAAAAGGCGGTTTGAGCCTGTGGGGCTATTTCCTTCTGGTCGAAGCTCCCTTCGACACATCTGGAAACAAACTTTTCTGCTAATGCTAGATTCGAAGTACCCACATGACATGGCCGCCGCTCGTTGTGTGTATATTTCTGGTGAAATTAGGTTATCTTGCTCGATTGTCGATTAAATCCACCTATTTTTGCCAAATGACGGAAAATTTATACCTTTCGTGGCTTAAAGTTTCCATGTGGTCAAACGTGTAGGAAAGACTATTGTTTTTGTTTGGCCGAACAGGTGTGGCGTCAGTTGTATCATAGTACCTAGGATATATCAATAATAATCCTTTCAGGTATCCAAGTATATTTCATTTCACAAAGTCTCCATATTTATTTAGGAAATGAATATTAACTGCTTCATCAAAGAAATAGAACTAGCACGAACAATACATTTGACTGACTGCATTATTAACCAGTTTCGGAGCCGTGGAAAATATTCATTTTCGTTTCGTGGAATGTTACAAGAAAGCTAGTAACATTATAAGAGATTTAAAACTGAAATCTATTAACACAAACACATAACTGACGATATGAGAAGAGAATATGCCGGTGCATAAATCTTAAATGAAATGACAGGAAGAGGTACATCAAACTTGATTTGAACAAAATTTCATCTTATTAATGTAATGGGCAATATTTCTCCCAGAATATCCCATTTAAGGCTCTAAGATGGAGGGCAACTTTGGTGTAAAAATTACGAGAGGATAAATTAATGTGAATGATTTTAGGAACGCTTTGATAATAATTGGGAAAAGTACGTTTTATTGTCGAGAGCATTTTCTTGAGATATATTGAAAATTAGAAAATAAGGATAATCAATTGGAAGAAAAAGAAATGAAAAAATTAAAATTTGGAGGAGTGTCGAACTTACGTCGTTCAATTCGATAGCGAAAAATAAGCCGGCTTTGGGGGTTTTTGTGAATAAATGGAAGTAGAGGACAATATGCAACGTGGGTAGAGAAAAGAAAAAGGCGGTTTGCGCCTGTGGGGCTATTTCCTTCTGGTCGAAGCTCCCTTCGACACATCTGGAAACAAACTTTTCTGCTAATGCTAGATTCGAAGTACCCACATGACATGTCCGCCGCTCGTTGTGTGTATATTTCTGGTGTAATTAGGTTACCTTGCTCGATAGTCGATTAAATCCACCTATTTTTGCCAAATGACGGAAAATTTATACCTTTCGCGGCTTAAAGTTTCCATGTGGTCAAACGTGTAGGAAGGACTATTGTTTTTGTATGGCCGAACAGGTGTGGCGTCAGTTGTATCATAGTCCCTAGGAAATATCAATAATAATCCTTTCAGGTATCCAAGTATATTTCATTTCACAAAGTCTCCATATTTATTTAGGAAATGAATATTAACTGCTTCATCAAAGAAATAGAACTAGCACGAACAATACAATTGACTGACTGCATTATTAACCAGTTTTGGAGCAGTGGAAAATATTCATTTTCATTTCGTGGAATGTTACAAAAAAGCTAGTAACATTATAAGAGATTTAAAACTGAAATCTAATAAAACAAACACATAACTGACGATATGAGAAGAGAATATGCCGGTGCATAAATCTTAAATGAAATGGCAGGAAGAGGTACATCAAACTTGATTTCAACAGAATTTCATCTTATTAATGTAATAGGCAATATTACTCCCAGAATATCCCATCTAAGGCTCTAAGATGGAGGGCAACTTTGTTGTAAAAATTACGAGAGGATAAATTATTGTGAATGATTTTAGGAACGCTTTGATAATAATTGGGAAAAGTACGTTTTATTGGTTAGAGCATTTTCTTGAGATATATTGAAAATTAGAAAATAAGGATAATCAAATGTAAGAAAAAGAAATGAAAAAATTAAAATTTGGAGGAGTGTCGAACTTACGTCGTTCAATTCGATAGCGAAAAGCCGGCTTTGGGGGTTTCTGTGAATAAATGGAAGTAGAGGACAATATGCAACGTGGGTAGAGAAAAGAAAAACGCGGTTTGCCCCTGTGGGGCTATTACCTTCTGGTCGAAGCTCCCTTCGACACATCTGGAAACAAACTTTTCTGCTAATGCTAGATTCGAAGTACCCACATAAGATGGCCGCCGCTCGTTGTGTGTATATTTCTGGTGAAATTAGGTTACCTTGCTCGATTGTCGATTAAATCCACCTATTTTTGCCAAATGACGGAAAATTTATACCTTTCGTTACTTAAAGTTTCCATGTGGTCAAACGTGTAGGAAAGACTATTTGTTGAGTTTTGGGTTCTCTCTGTTCTTCGGTTGTTCAGGAAATGGAGTAAAGAATACGACTGAAGTTTCAACGCAAACAAAAGTGTATAATTCACCAACACAATAACAGAATTATTACAATAACTTACATTATGGTATAAATGCGAGAAGCCTCGTCTTGAACGACGGCTATGACTTTTCATACATACTCGACAGGGACAATGCACAGACTGATAACGAACAACATTTAATAATCAGGTCCGGCGTTCAAGTTCAATTGGTATACGACACTCTCCCCCCCTTCGGCTGAAGAGACTCCCGTTTCATGGAGTTTGCCCATAGCTGTCAGGCGGTCGTCTTGGTCTCTGTGATCTCCTAAGCGGTTGATTGTCACAGGTAGCATTTGGATGTTCCACTAGATCTTCAGTAGCAGGTACTGGAAGATAGTCCTCCTCTCTAACAAGCATCGGGTTGTTTCTGTGCGGTCGACTTTGATTTCGGACAAAGGTGTCTTCTCTAACCTTGTCAGGATACCTCTTAATCTTCGTGAGATGAACAACAATCATGTCATTATCTACAATAACCTTCGCCATCTTCCGGCCCATCAATTTAACAATTTCGCCAATTTTGTACTTGGATCCATGGCTGAATTGTTTTTTGTGACGTACCACAAGTACCTTTTCCCCCGGCATAAACGGAACGGGACTAATAGGCTGATTCTTGGAACCATTAGACGTGTCAAAAGCGGAAATGTCTGTTCTTGGCCTGAACTTGAGCAAACGTTCTGCTGGACTATACCCGTGCACTGGAGTATTCCTTAATCTGCCTAAAAGCTCAAGAACGAACTTGTCCATCTCTCTCAACGTGATGCATGAACGATTTGAAAAGTTCTTTTCTAGTAAGTTCTTCACCACCCCAACATTCCTTTCAGCCAGACCATTTGATTGGGGGGTGTACGGAGCTGAGTGAAGAAGCTTGATATTCCTCTTCGAGCAATGAGAGTTGAACTCTGAAGATGCAAATGGTTGGCCATTGTCTGTAACATAGGTTTTCGGATATCCAAAGCATGAAGAAAATTCATCTAAATAACCAATCATGGTGTCAAATTGCATATTCTTTACTCTCCATATAGATATCCAATGAGAATAAGCGTCAACCAGCAACAGGAAATTCATGTCTGAGAAATGGAAGAAATCAAGATGAACACGCTCAAAAGGCTGCGATGCAATAGGCCACGTTTCGAATGCGGTACCCGGTACGTTGGGCCTGTTATTGTATCGCAAACATGTGTCACACAAAGACGTAACCCTCTCAATATCTTCGTTCATCGTGTTCCAGAAGAACGATGAACGAGCTATTTCCTTCATTTTGCATGTTCCCTGGTGGAATTTGTGCAACAGAGATAGGACACTTTGGATACAAGATTCAGGTACGACCAGTCTTTCGCCCACGAAAATACATCCCTTCTGTATGTGGACATCATATCGCCTGTCGAATATTTTTCTGAGAGGATGGCGTTTTGTTCTCCCGATGAATTGTGGCCATCTCCCTTGAACATATTCGAAGACTTTAGAAAGCTCAGGATCACGTTGTGATTCCAACGAAATGCGCGTCAACACCGAAGATTCAATAAGATTAAGGACAACCGGCTCAGCTGTCAACTGACATGCGAAATCATCATAATAATCACGAACTGGATCATCTGCAACACAAATTCTAGACAATGCATCAGCCAACTCAACATGAGGCGTGTAAACAGTTTTGAAGTCATATTCTTCCAATACTAACTTCCATCTGTTGTTTCTGCTGATGGCTAAAGCAGGCAGGTTACTTCTAGGATCCAGCAGGTGAGATAAAGGTTTTGAGTCGGTGAACGCAACAAAATATCGTCCAATGAGATACTTGTGAAAGTATTTGACTCCACGGACTAATGCAAGTGATTCCCTTTCCAATTGAGTGTAGTTCCTTTCCGCAGCGGATAATGTACCGGCCATACACATGATAGGCTTTAGGACTCCGTTTATTTTGTGCATTATGGCTGCTCCCGTAGCTGTAGGAGATGCATCCGACATCAGGTATAAGTCCTTACAAGGATCATATACTGTGCGTACTAAGTCCTTAGATAGCAGATCCTTAACATCCTGGAATTCCTTCTGATGAACATCTGTCCATGACCAGCGCACCCCATTCTTCAACAAATCATATAAACTGGCAACACAGTCAGCTAGGTTTGGCAGGTACGAAGCGTAATACATGACCATACCGAGAAATGACTTCAATTCGCCAAAATTAGTGGGTGGCTTACACTGAATTATTTTATCAATGTTTTCTTTCAGAGGACGAATTCCCTCCTGTGAAAGAGAATGTCCCAGATACTTCACATTTTGTACAAAGAAGACCGACTTTTGTTCATTTATGCGGACGCCATAATCGGAGAAAAGATTCAGCACCTTTCGTGCGTTATCATTGCACTCCTCAAGAGTAACTCCTCCTACTAAAATGTCGTCTTGGAAAATGGAAACCTTGTCTACACCCATCAATATCCGCTCCATCGTGGCTTGGAAAATGGCACTGGCAGAGTTTACTCCGAAGGGAAGCTTCAACTGTCTGAATAACCCGAATTCCGTGTTGAAGACAAGGACCTTCTGAGCCTGCAGAGATAGGCGTAACTGAAGGTAAGTCCTTCGAAGGTCAAATGAAACGAACCAACTACAACCAACCATCTTGTTGAAGAGGTCCTCTATTTTAGGTAACGGATGTCCCATCTTCCTAAGTTGCGGATTTACAGTGTTCTTGTAGGACACACACAGCCTTAATTCACCGTTTTTCTTACGAACAACAACAAGAGGAGAAGCCCACGATGATGATTTGATAGGTTCAATTACTCCGTCACTAACCAACTTCTGTAATTCATCCTTGACTGGTTCCTTAAGCGAGTACGGGACGTCGTAATATCTCTTGAACACTGGTGCAGCATCGTCTTTCAATGGCAAGTCTATCTCGAAGCGTTTGATCGACTTGGACATGTCACCATCAAAAGGTATAGGAAAATCTTTCCTTAGATTCGCAACCAGTTCCTTTATTTCTGATGATTCAACAGTAGTTGCAACCATCTGAGGAACATGTGAAATAAAAATGTTTCGCCATTCAGGCATGAAAATATCAATCCAAGACAAACCCATAATCGCACGATTCAATTTTGTCTTTACAACAATCATATCTAAGTTATGTTTCATTCCTTGAAAAACAACTTCAACGTTAACTTTTCCTAAAACACCAAGATTATTACCATTTGCTGCTTTCAAGATGATAGGAAAATTGCGTATAGTGCAACCTCGCAATGAAGACTCAAATTGTCTACTGTCAATTAAAGTATATACAGAACCTGTATCCACTAGGAATGTAATCTTAGAATCGTTGACTTGTAAGTCGATAAACAACGATCCCTGTGTATGCCAAACAGATTCACTTTCTAAAGTAACGAAAGTAGTGAAAATTTCTGGACACTGAGCGTTACGTTGGATACCAGCGGCGCTGTAATCAACAAATTCGCTCTCAGATTTTTCTTCTTGAATATCTGCAAATTTGTGATCTATGGAAATGCACGGCACATTAAAATTTGAATAATCAATGGATGATTCTTGGTTTATATGTTTGAAATTGCTGTGATTGTTAGGTACAATCGTAGGTTTTGAATTAGCTGGAACATTGATAGATTTTTCATTGATACGTGTGTTAAGCACAATGTTTGTGCTAGAAACCAATTTGTTTTTATTAGAATTGTTATATTCTCTCTTCTTGCAGGCTGTTAAGAAATGATTTTTCTTTTTACAATATCTGCAAGTAGCCCCGAAAGCTGGACATTTTCCATTCGGATGAAAATAATTACAATTATCACACGGTTTTCCAGATTTATTGTTTGATTTGTTACCAATATTCCTTGTATCAGTTCTATTTTGTCTGATGTTCATTCGGAGATTGCCCTTGTACCTGTTTAGGATTTGCGAAGTGAATTCAGTCGGAGTTTCAGAATGTTCCACAGCATTCTTTGAGTGACTTTGGTTAACAATTCCCTCATTTAATTCTAGCTCCTTGAGATACATGGCCGTATCTATTGCCTTTTTCAAGGTCAAATCAGGATCTGATAACAGTCTATTTCTAACACGCATACTTCTCATACCAAGAATAAATACGTCGCGACACATTGAATCAATGATATCACCAAAATCACATTTTGAGGCTTGCTCTTTGATTTGCACAAAGAAATCAGGAATGCTTTGATTATCTTTCTGTTTAATAAGAAAGAACTTATGCCTTTCAAGTACGAGATTCTTCTTGGGCTCATAATGGCGGATTAATGTTTGTTGAATTTGAGCAAGACTGAACTCTGATATTGATTTAGGTTGTATGAGATTGTGTAAATCAGCATACGTTCTGTGCCCTATTGCTGCTAATAGAACATGCTTAGCCTTATCATCGGGAATGTCTGAAGCTTTGCAGAAATGCTCGAATCTATCAAAGTATTGTTTAATACTTTCCTGCTCCCTGCAGAATTCAGAAAATTGAGACAACTTTTGCATTGTGTACAGAGATTCTTACCTCCAACAGACAGCTTGAAGAACAATCATAAGAAATATGTAAAATTACGAGAAGTAAGTATCAAATGAAGTTTAAAAGATCCTCGTCGCCATTGTTGAGTTTTGGGTTCTCTCTGTTCTTCAGTTGTTCAGGAAATGGAGTAAAGAATACGACTGAAGTTTCAACGCAAACAAAAGTGTATAATTCACCAACACAATAACAGAATTATTACAATAACTTACATGATGGTATAAATGCGAGAAGCCTCGTCTTGAACAACGGCCATGACTTTTCATACATACTCGACAGGGACAATGCACAGACTGATAACGAACAACATTTAATAATCAAGTCTGGCGTTCAAGTTCAATTGGTATACGACACTATTGTTTTTGTTTGGCCGAACAGGTGTGGCGTCAGTTGTATCATAGTCTCTAGGAAATATCAATAATAATCCTTTCAGGTATCCAAGTATATTTCATTTCACAAAGTCTCCATATTTATTTAGGAAATGATTATTAACTGCTTCATCAAAGAAATAGAACTAGCACGAACAATACAATTGACTGCATTATTAACCAGTTTTGGAGCCGTGGAAAATATTCATTTTCGTTTCGTGGAATGTTACAAAAAAGCTAGTAACATTATAAGAGATTTAAAACTGAAATCTAAAAAAACAAACACATAACTGACGATATGAGAAGAGAATATGTCGGTGCATAAATCTTAAATCAAATGACAGGAAGAGGTACATCAAACTTGATTTCAACAGAATTTCATCTTATTAATGTAATAGGCAAACTTTTTTCTCCCAGAATATCCCATCTAAGGCTCTAAGATGGAGGGCAACTTTAGTGTAGAAATTACGAGAGAATAAATTATTGTGAATGATTTTAGGAACGCTTTGATAATAATTGGGCAAAGTACGTTTTATTGTGGAGAGCATTTTCTTGAGATATATTGAAAATTTGAAAATAAGGATAATCAAATGTAAGAAAAAGAAATGAAAAAATTAAAATTTGGAGGAGTGTCGAACTTACGTCGTTCAATTCGATAGCGAAAAATAAGCCGGCTTTGGGGGTTTTTGTGAATAAATGGAAGTAGAGGACAATATGCAACGTGGGTTGAGAAAAGAAAAAGGCGGTTTGCGCCTGTGGGGCTATTTCCTTCTGGTCGAAGCTCCCTTCGACACATCTGGAAACAAACTTTTCTGCTAATGCTAGATTCGAAGTACCCACATGACATGGTCGCCGCTCGTTGTGTGTATATTTCTGATGTAAATAGGTTACCTTGCTCGATTGTCTATTAAATACACCTATTTTTGCCAAATGACGGAAAATTTATACCTTTCGTGGTTTAAAGTTTCCATGTGGTCAAACGTGTAGGAAAGACTATTGTTTTTGTTTGGCCGAACAGGTGTGGCGTCAGTTGTATCATAGTCTCTAGGAAATATCAATAATAATCCTTTCAGGTATCCAAGTATATTTCATTTCACAAAGTCTCCATATTTATTTAGGAAATGAATATTAACTGCTTCATCAAAGAAATAGAACTAGCATGAACAATACAATTGACTGACTGCATTATTAACCAGTTTTGGAGCCGTGGAAAATATTCATTTTCGTTTCGTGGAATGTTACAAAAAAGCTAGTAACATTATAAGAGATTTAAAACAGAAATCTAATAAAAGAAACACATAACTGAAGATATGAGAAGAGAATATGCCGGTGCATAAATCTTAAATGAAATGACAGGAAGAGGTACATCAAACTTGATTTCAACAGAATTTCATCTTATTAATGTAATAGGCAAAATTTCTCCCAGAATATCCCATCTAAGGCTCTAAGATGGAGGGCAACTTTGGTGTAGAAATTACGAGAGCATAAGTTATTGTGAATGATTTTAGGAACGCTTTGATAATAATTGGGAAAAGTACGTTTTATTGTGGAGAGCATTTTCTTGAGATATATTGAAAATTAGAAAATAAGGATAATCAAATGGAAGAAAAAGAAATGAAAAAATTAAAATTTGGAGGATTCTCGAACTTACGTCAATCAATTCGATAGCGATAAATAAGCCGGCTTTGGGGGCTTTTGTGCATAAATGGAAGTAGAAGACAATATGCAACGTGGGCAGAGAAAACAAAAAGGCGGTTTGCGCCTGTGGGGCTATTTCCTTCTGGTCGAAGCTCCCTCGACACATCTGGAAACAAACTTTTCTGCTAATGCTAGATTCGAAGTACCCACATGACATGGTCGCCGCTCGTTGTGTGTATATTTCTGATGTAAATAGGTTACCTTGCTCGATTGTCTATTAAATACACCTATTTTTGCCAAATGACGGAAAATTTATACCTTTCGTGGCTTAAAGTTTCCATGTGGTCAAACGTGTAGGAAAGACTATTGTTTTTGTTTGGCCGAACAGGTGTGGCGTCAGTTGTATCATAGTCTCTAGGAAATATCAATAATAATCCTTTCAGGTATCCAAGTATATTTCATTTCACAAAGTCTCCATATTTTTTTAGGAAATGAATATTAACTGCTTCATCAAAGAAATAGAACTAGCACGAACAATATAATTGACTGCATTATTAACCAGTTTTGGAGCCGTGGAAAATATTCATTTTCGTTTCGTGGAATGTTACAAAAAAGCTAGTAACATTATAAGAGATTTAAAACTGAAATCTAAAAAAACAAACACATAACTGACGATATGAGAAGAGAATATGCCGGTGCATAAATCTTAAATGAAATGACAGGAAGAGGTACATCAAACATGATTTCAACAGAATTTCATCTTATTAATGTAATAGGCAAAATTTCTCCCAGAATATCCCATCTAAGGCTCTAAGATGGAGGGCAACTTTGGTGTAGAAATTACGAGAGGATAAGTTATTGTGAATGATTTTAGGAACGCTTTGATAATAATTGGGAAAAGTACGTTTTATTGTGGAGAGCATTTTCTTGAGATATATTGAAAATTAGAAAATGAGGATAATCAAATGGAAGAAAAAGAAATGAAAAAATTAAAATTTGGAGGATTGTCGAACTTACGTCAATCAATTCGATAGCGATAAATAAGCCGGCTTTGGGGGCTTTTGTGCATAAATGGAAGTAGAAGACAATATGCAACGTGGGCAGAGAAAACAAAAAGGCGGTTTGCGCCTGTGGGGCTATTTCCTTCTTGTCGAAGCTCCCTCGACACATCTGGAAACAAACTTTTCTGCTAATGCTAGATTCGAAGTACCCACATGACATGGTCGCCGCTCGTTGTGTGTATATTTCTGATGTAAATAAGTTACCTTGCTCGATTGTCTATTAAATACACCTATTTTTGCCAAATGACGGAAAATTTATACCTTTCGTGGCTTAAAGTTTCCATGTGGTCAAACGTGTAGGAAAGACTATTGTTTTTGTTTGGCCGAACAGGTGTGGCGTCAGTTGTATCATAGTCTCTAGGAAATATCAATAATAATCCTTTCAGGTATCCAAGTATATTTCATTTCACAAAGTCTCCATATTTATTTAGGAAATGAATATTAACTGCTTCATCAAAGAAATAGAACTAGCATGAACAATACAATTGACTGACTGCATTATTAACCAGTTTTGGAGCCGTGGAAAATATTCATTTTCGTTTCGTGGTATGTTACAAAAAAGCTAGTAACATTATAAGAGATTTAAAACTGAAATCTAATAAAACAAACACATAACTGACGATATGAGAAGAGATAATGCCGGTGCATAAATCTTAAATGAAATGACAGGAAGAGGTACATCAAACTTGATTTCAACAGAATTTCATCTTATTAATGTAATAGGCAAAATTTCTCCCAGAACATCCCATCTAAGGCTCTAAGATGGAGGGCAACTTTGGTGTAAAAATTACGAGAGGATAAATTAATGTGAATGATTTTAGGAACGCTTTGATAATAATTGGGAAAAGTACGTTCTATTGTGGAGAGCATTTTCTTGAGATATATTGAAAATTAGAAAATAAGGATAATCAATTGGAAGAAAAAGAAATGAAAAAATTAAAATTTGGAGGAGTGTCGAACTTACGTCGTTCAATTCGATAGCGAAAAATAAGCCGGCTTTGGGGGTTTTTGTGAATAAATGGAAGTAGAGGACAATATGCAACGTGGGTAGAGAAAAGAAAAACGCGGTTTGCGCCTGTGGGGCTATTTCCTTCTGGTCGAAGCTCCCTTCGACACATCTGGAAACAAACTTTTCTGCTAATGCTAGATTCGAAGTACCCACATGACATGGCCGCCGCTCGTTGTGTGTATATTTCTGGTGTAATTAGGTTACCTTGGTCGATAGTCGATTAAATCCACATATTTTTGCCAAATGACGGAAAATTTATTCCTTTCGTGGCTTAAAGTTTCCATGTGGTCAAACGTGTAGGAAAGACTATTGTTTTTGTTTGGCCGAACAGGTGTGGCGTCAGTTGTATCATAGTCCCTAGGAAATATCAATAATAATCCTTTCAGGTATCCAAGTTTATTTCATTTCACAAAGTCTCCATATTTATTTAGGAAATGAATATTAACTGCTTCATCAAAGAAATAGAACTAGCACGAACAATACAATTGACTGACTGCATTATTAACCAGTTTTGGAGCAGTGGAAAATATTCATTTTCGTTTCGTGGAATGTTACAAAAAAGCTAGTAACATTATAAGAGATTTAAAACTGAAATCTAATAAAACAAACACATAACTGACGATATGAGAAGAGAATATGCCGGTGCATAAATCTCAACTGAAATGGCAGGAGGAGGTACATCAAACTTGATTTCAACAGAATTTCATCTTATTAATGTAATAGGCAATATTTCTCCCAGAATATCCCATCTAAGGCTCTAAGATGGAGGGCAACTTTGGTGTAAAAATTACGAGAGGATAAATTGTTATGAATGATTTTAGGAACGCTTTGATAATAATTGGGAAAAGTACGTTTTATTGTTTAGAGCATTTTCTTGAGATATATTGAAAATTAGAAAATAAGGATAATCAAATGTAAGAAAAAGAAATGAAAAAATTAAAATTTGGAGGAGTGTCGAACTTACGTCGTTCAATTCGATAGCGAAAAGCCGGCTTTGGGGGTTTTTGTGAATAAATGGAAGTAGAGGACAATATGCAACGTGGGTAGAGAAAAGAAAAACGCGGTTTGCCCCTGTGGGGCTATTACCTTCTGGTCGAAGCTCCCTTCGACACATCTGGAAACAAACTTTTCTGCTAATGCTAGATTCGAAGTACCCACATAAGATGGCCGCCGCTCGTTGTGTGTATATTTCTGGTGTAATTAGGTTACCTTGCTCGATTGTCGATTAAATCCACCTATTTTTGCCAAATGACGGAAAATTTATACCTTTCGTTACTTAAAGTTTCCATGTGGTCAAACGTGTAGGAAAGACTATTTGTTGAGTTTTGGGTTCTCTCTGTTCTTCGGTTGTTCAGGAAATGGAGTAAAGAATACGACTGAAGTTTCAACGCAAACAAAAGTGTATAATTCACCAACACAATAATCGAATTATTACAATAACTTACATGATGGTATAAATGCGAGAAGCCTCGTCTTGAACGACGGCTATGACTTTTCATACATACTCGACAGGGACAATGCACAGACTGATAACGAACAACATTTAATAATCAGGTCCGGCGTTCAAGTTCAATTGGTATACGACACTCTCCCCCCCTTCGGCTGAAGAGACTCCCGTTTCATGGAGTTTGCCCATAGCTGTCAGGCGGTCGTCTTGGTCTCTGTGATCTCCTAAGCGGTTGATTGTCACAGGTAGCATTTGGATGTTCCACTAGATCTTCAGTAGCAGGTACTGGAAGATAGTCCTCCTCTCTAACAAGCATCGGGTTGTTTCTGTGCGGTCGACTTTGATTTCGGACAAAGGTGTCTTCTCTAACCTTGTCAGGATACCTCTTAATCTTCGTGAGATGAACAACAATCATGTCATTATCTACAATAACCTTCGCCATCTTCCGGCCCATCAATTTAACAATTTCGCCAATTTTGTACTTGGATCCATGGCTGAATTGTTTTTTGTGACGTACCACAAGTACCTTTTCCCCCGGCATAAACGGAACGGGACTAATAGGCTGATTCTTGGAACCATTAGACGTGTCAAAAGCGGAAATGTCTGTTCTTGGCCTGAACTTGAGCAAACGTTCTGCTGGACTATACCCGTGCACTGGAGTATTCCTTAATCTGCCTAAAAGCTCAAGAACGAACTTGTCCATCTCTCTCAACGTGATGCATGAACGATTTGAAAAGTTCTTTTCTAGTAAGTTCTTCACCACCCCAACATTCCTTTCAGCCAGACCATTTGATTGGGGGGTGTACGGAGCTGAGTGAAGAAGCTTGATATTCCTCTTCGAGCAATGAGAGTTGAACTCTGAAGATGCAAATGGTTGGCCATTGTCTGTAACATAGGTTTTCGGATATCCAAAGCATGAAGAAAATTCATCTAAATAACCAATCATGGTGTCAAATTGCATATTCTTCACTCTCCATATAGATATCCAATGAGAATAAGCGTCAACCAGCAACAGGAAATTCATGTCTGAGAAATGGAAGAAATCAAGATGAACACGCTCAAAAGGCTGCGATGCAATAGGCCACGTTTCGAATGCGGTACCCGGTACGTTGGGCCTGTTATTGTATCGCAAACATGTGTCACACAAAGACGTAACCCTCTCAATATCTTCGTTCATCGTGTTCCAGAAGAACGATGAACGAGCTATTTCCTTCATTTTGCATGTTCCCTGGTGGAATTTGTGCAACAGAGATAGGACACTTTGGATACAAGATTCAGGTACGACCAGTCTTTCGCCCACGAAAATACATCCCTTCTGTATGTGGACATCATATCGCCTGTCGAATATTTTTCTGAGAGGATGGCGTTTTGTTCTCCCGATGAATTGTGGCCATCTCCCTTGAACATATTCGAAGACTTTAGAAAGCTCAGGATCACGTTGTGATTCCAACGAAATGCGCGTCAACACCGAAGATTCAATAAGATTAAGGACAACCGGCTCAGCTGTCAACTGACATGCGAAATCATCATAATAATCACGAACTGGATCATCTGCAACACAAATTCTAGACAATGCATCAGCCAACTCAACATGAGGCGTGTAAACAGTTTTGAAGTCATATTCTTCCAATACTAACTTCCATCTGTTGTTTCTGCTGATGGCTAAAGCAGGCAGGTTACTTCTAGGATCCAGCAGGTGAGATAAAGGTTTTGAGTCGGTGAACGCAACAAAATATCGTCCAATGAGATACTTGTGAAAGTATTTGACTCCACGGACTAATGCAAGTGATTCCCTTTCCAATTGAGTGTAGTTCCTTTCCGCAGCGGATAATGTACCGGCCATACACATGATAGGCTTTAGGACTCCGTTTATTTTGTGCATTATGGCTGCTCCCGTAGCTGTAGGAGATGCATCCGACATCAGGTATAAGTCCTTACAAGGATCATATACTGTGCGTACTAAGTCCTTAGATAGCAGATCCTTAACATCCTGGAATTCCTTCTGATGAACATCTGTCCATGACCAGCGCACCCCATTCTTCAACAAATCATATAAACTGGCAACACAGTCAGCTAGGTTTGGCAGGTACGAAGCGTAATACATGACCATACCGAGAAATGACTTCAATTCGCCAAAATTAGTGGGTGGCTTACACTGAATTATTTTATCAATGTTTTCTTTCAGAGGACGAATTCCCTCCTGTGAAAGAGAATGTCCCAGATACTTCACATTTTGTACAAAGAAGACCGACTTTTGTTCATTTATGCGGACGCCATAATCGGAGAAAAGATTCAGCACCTTTCGTGCGTTATCATTGCACTCCTCAAGAGTAACTCCTCCTACTAAAATGTCGTCTTGGAAAATGGAAACCTTGTCTACACCCATCAATATCCGCTCCATCGTGGCTTGGAAAATGGCACTGGCAGAGTTTACTCCGAAGGGAAGCTTCAACTGTCTGAATAACCCGAATTCCGTGTTGAAGACAAGGACCTTCTGAGCCTGCAGAGATAGGCGTAACTGAAGGTAAGTCCTTCGAAGGTCAAATGAAACGAACCAACTACAACCAACCATCTTGTTGAAGAGGTCCTCTATTTTAGGTAACGGATGTCCCATCTTCCTAAGTTGCGGATTTACAGTGTTCTTGTAGGACACACACAGCCTTAATTCACCGTTTTTCTTACGAACAACAACAAGAGGAGAAGCCCACGATGATGATTTGATAGGTTCAATTACTCCGTCACTAACCAACTTCTGTAATTCATCCTTGACTGGTTCCTTAAGCGAGTACGGGACGTCGTAATATCTCTTGAACACTGGTGCAGCATCGTCTTTCAATGGCAAGTCTATCTCGAAGCGTTTGATCGACTTGGACATGTCACCATCAAAAGGTATAGGAAAATCTTTCCTTAGATTCGCAACCAGTTCCTTTATTTCTGATGATTCAACAGTAGTTGCAACCATCTGAGGAACATGTGAAATAAAAATGTTTCGCCATTCAGGCATGAAAATATCAATCCAAGACAAACCCATAATCGCACGATTCAATTTTGTCTTTACAACAATCATATCTAAGTTATGTTTCATTCCTTGAAAAACAACTTCAACGTTAACTTTTCCTAAAACACCAAGATTATTACCATTTGCTGCTTTCAAGATGATAGGAAAATTGCGTATAGTGCAACCTCGCAATGAAGACTCAAATTGTCTACTGTCAATTAAAGTATATACAGAACCTGTATCCACTAGGAATGTAATCTTAGAATCGTTGACTTGTAAGTCGATAAACAACGATCCCTGTGTATGCCAAACAGATTCACTTTCTAAAGTAACGAAAGTAGTGAAAATTTCTGGACACTGAGCGTTACGTTGGATACCAGCGGCGCTGTAATCAACAAATTCGCTCTCAGATTTTTCTTCTTGAATATCTGCAAATTTGTGATCTATGGAAATGCACGGCACATTAAAATTTGAATAATCAATGGATGATTCTTGGTTTATATGTTTGAAATTGCTGTGATTGTTAGGTACAATCGTAGGTTTTGAATTAGCTGGAACATTGATAGATTTTTCATTGATACGTGTGTTAAGCACAATGTTTGTGCTAGAAACCAATTTGTTTTTATTAGAATTGTTATATTCTCTCTTCTTGCAGGCTGTTAAGAAATGATTTTTCTTTTTACAATATCTGCAAGTAGCCCCGAAAGCTGGACATTTTCCATTCGGATGAAAATAATTACAATTATCACACGGTTTTCCAGATTTATTGTTTGATTTGTTACCAATATTCCTTGTATCAGTTCTATTTTGTCTGATGTTCATTCGGAGATTGCCCTTGTACCTGTTTAGGATTTGCGAAGTGAATTCAGTCGGAGTTTCAGAATGTTCCACAGCATTCTTTGAGTGACTTTGGTTAACAATTCCCTCATTTAATTCTAGCTCCTTGAGATACATGGCCGTATCTATTGCCTTTTTCAAGGTCAAATCAGGATCTGATAACAGTCTATTTCTAACACGCATACTTCTCATACCAAGAATAAATACGTCGCGACACATTGAATCAATGATATCACCAAAATCACATTTTGAGGCTTGCTCTTTGATTTGCACAAAGAAATCAGGAATGCTTTGATTATCTTTCTGTTTAATAAGAAAGAACTTATGCCTTTCAAGTACGAGATTCTTCTTGGGCTCATAATGGCGGATTAATGTTTGTTGAATTTGAGCAAGACTGAACTCTGATATTGATTTAGGTTGTATGAGATTGTATAAATCAGCATACGTTCTGTGCCCTATTGCTGCTAATAGAACATGCTTAGCCTTATCATCGGGAATGTCTGAAGCTTTGCAGAAATGCTCGAATCTATCGAAGTATTGTTTAATACTTTACTGCTCCCTGCAGAATTCAGAAAATTGAGACAACTTTTGCATTGTGTACAGAGATTCTTACCTCCAACAGACAGCTTGAAGAACAATCATAAGAAATATGTAAAATTACGAGAAGTAAGTATCAAATGAAGTTTAAAAGATCCTCGTCGCCATTGTTGAGTTTTGGGTTCTCTCTGTTCTTCGGTTGTTCAGGAAATGGAGTAAAGAATACGACTGAAGTTTCAACGCAAACAAAAGTGTATAATTCACCAACACAATAACAGAATTATTACAATACCTTACATGATGGTATAAATGCGAGAAGCCTCGTCTTGAACAACGGCCATGACTTTTCATACATACTCGACAGGGACAATGCACAGACTGATAACGAACAACATTTAATAATCAAGTCTGGCGTTCAAGTTTAATTGGTATACGACACTATTGTTTTTGTTTGGCCGAACAGGTGTGGCGTCCGTTGTATCATAGTCCCTAGGAAATATCAATAATAATCCTTTCAGGTATCCAAGTATATTTCATTTCACAAAGTCTCCATATTTATTTAGGAAATGATTATTAACTGCTTCATCAAAGAAATAGAACTAGCACGAACAATACAATTGACTGCATTATTAACCAGTTTTGGAGCCGTGGAAAATATTCATTTTCGTTTCGTGGAATGTTACAAAAAAGCTAGTAACATTATAAGAGATTTAAAACTGAAATCTAAAAAAACAAACACATAACTGACGATATGAGAAGAGAATATGTCGGTGCATAAATCTTAAATGAAATGACAGGAAGAGGTACATCAAACTTGATTTCAACAGAATTTCATCTTATTAATGTAATAGGCAAAATTTCTCCCAGAATATCCCATCTAAGGCTCTAAGATGGAGGGCAACTTTGGTGTAGAAATTACGAGAGAATAAATTATTGTGAATGATTTTAGGAACGCTTTGATAATAATTGGGCAAAGTACGTTTTATTGTGGAGAGCATTTTCTTGAGATATATTGAAAATTTGAGAATAAGGATAATCAAATGTAAGAAAAAGAAATGAAAAAATTAAAATTTGGATTAGTGTCGAACTTACGTCGTTCAATTCGATAGCGAAAAATAAGCCGGCTTTGGGGGTTTTTGTGAATAAATGGAAGTAGAGGACAATATGCAACGTGGGTTGAGAAAAGAAAAAGGCGCTTTGCGCCTGTGGGGCTATTTCCTTCTGGTCGAACCTCCCTTCGACACATCTGGAAACAAACTTTTCTGCTAATGCTAGATTCGAAGTACCCACATGACATGGCCGCCGCTCCTTGAGTGTACATTTCTGGTGTAATTAGGTTACCTTGCTCGATTGTCGATTAAATCCACCTATTTTTGCCAAATGACGGAAAATTTATACCTTTCGTGGCTTAAAGTTTCCATGTGGTCAAACGTGTAGGAAAACTATTGTTTTTGTTTGGCCGAACAGGTGTGGCGTCAGTTGTATCATAGTCCCTAGGAAATATCAATAATAATCCTTTCAGGTATCCAAGTATATTTCAATTCACAAAGTCTCGAAATTTATTTAGGAAATGAATATTAACTGCTTCATCAAAGAAATAGAACTGGCACGAACAATACAATTGACTGCATTATTAACCAGTTTTGGAGCCGTGGAAAATATTCATTTTCATTTCGTGGAATGTTACAAAAAAGCTAGTAACATTATAAGAGATTTAAAACTGAAATCTAATAAAACAAACACATAACTGACGATATGTGAAGAGAATATGCCGGTGCATAAATCTTAAATGAAATGACAGGAAGAGGTACATCAAACTTGAGTTCGACAGTATTTCATGTTATTAATGTAATAGGCAATATTTCTCCCAGAATATCCCATCTAGGGCTCTAAGATGGAGGGCAACTTTGGTGTAAAAATTACGAGAGGATAAATTATTGTGAATGATTTTAGGAACGCTTTGATAATAATTGGGAAAAGTACGTTTTATTGTGGGGAGCATTTTCTTGAGATATATTGAAAATTAGAAAATAAGGATAATCAAATGTAAGAAAAAGAAATGAAAAAATTAAAATTTGGAGTAGTGTCGAACTTACGTCGTTCAATTCGATAGCGAAAAATAAGCCGGCTTTGGGAGTTTTTGTGAATAAATGGAAGTAGAGGACAATATGCAACGTGGGTAGAGAAAAGAAAAAGGCGGTTTGTGCCTGTGGGGCTATGTCCTTCTGGTCGAAGCTCCCTTCGACACATCTGGAAACAAACTTTTCTGCTAATGCTAGATTCGAAGTACCCACATGACATGGCCGCCGCTCGTTGCGCATACATTTCTGGTGTAATTAGGTTACCTTGCTCGATTGTCGATTAAATCCACCTATTTTTGCCAAATTACGGAAAATTTATACCTTTCGTGGCTTAAAGTTTCCATGTGATCAAACGTGTAGGAAAGACTATTGTTTTTGTTTGGCCGAACAGGTGTGGCGTCAGCTGTATCATAGTCCCTAGGAAATATCAGTAATAATCCTTTCAGGTATCCAAGTATATTTCATTTCACAAAGTGTCCATATTTATTTAGGAAATGAATATTAACTGCATCATCAGAGAAATAGAACTAGCACGAACAATACAATTGACTGCATTATTAACCAGTTTTGGAGCCGTGGAAAATATTCATTTTCGTTTCGTGGAATGTTACAAAAAAGCTAGTAACATTACAAGAGATTTAAAACTGAAATCTAATAAAACAATCACATAACTGACGATATGACAAGGGAATATGCCGGTGCATAAATCTTAAATGAAATGACAGGAAGAGGTACATCAAACTTGATTTCAACAGAATTTCATGTTATTAATGTAATTGGAAATATTTCTCCCAGAATATCCCATCTAAGGCTCTAAGATGGAGGGCAACTTTGGTGTAAAAATTACGAGAGGATAAATTATTGTGAATGATTTTAGGAACGCTCTGATAATAATTGGGAAAAGTACGTTTTATTTTGGAGAGCATTTTCTTGAGATGTATTGAAAATTAGAAAATAGGGATAATCAAATGGAAGAAAAAGAAATGAAAAAATTAAAATTTGGAGGAGTGTCGAACTTACGTCGTTCAATTCGATAGCGAAAAAAAAGCCGGCTTTTAGATGTCTTTGTGAATAAATGGAAGTAGAGGACAATATGCAACGTGGGTAGAGATAAGAAAAAGACGGTTTGCGCCTGAGGGGCTATTTCCTTCTGGTCGAAGCTCCCTTCGACACATCTGGAAACAAACTTTTCTGCTAATGCTAGATTCGAAGTACCCACATGACATGGCCGCCGCTCGTTGTGTGTATATTTCTGGTGTAATTAGGTTACCTTGCTCGATTGTCGATTAAATCCACCTATTTTTGCCAAATGACGGAAAATTTATACCTTTCGTGGCTTAAAGTTTCCATGTGGTCAAACATGTAGGAAAGACTATTGTTTTTGTTTGGCCGAACAGGTGTGGCGCCAGCTGTATCATAGTCCCTAGGAAATATCAGTAATAATCCTTTCAGGTATCCAAGTATATTTAATTTCACAAAATCTCCTTATTTAATTTGTAAATGAATATTAACTGCTTCATCAAAGAAATAGAACTAGCACGAACAATACAATTGACTGACTGCATTATTAACCAGTTTTGGAGCTGTGGAAAATATTCATTTTCGTCTCAAGGAGTGTTACAAAAAAGCTAGTAACATTGTAAGAGATTTAAAACTGAAATCTAATAAAACAAACACTTAACTGACGATATGAAAAGGGAATATGGCGGTGCATAAATCTTAAATGAAATGACAGGAAGAGGTACATCAAACTTGATTTGAACAGAATTTCATCTTATTAATGTAATAGGCAATATTTCTCCCAGAATATCCCATCTAAGGCTCTAAGATGGAGGGCAACTTTGGTGTAAAAATTACGAGAGGATAAATTATTGTGAACGATTTTAGGAACGCTTTGATAATAATTGGGAAAAGTGCGTCTTATTGTGGAGAGCATTTTCTTGAGATATATTGAAAATTAGAAAATAGGGATAATCAAATGGAAGGAAAAGAAATGAAAAAAATTAAAATTTGGAGGAGTGTCGATCTTACGTCGTTCAATTCGATAGCGAAAAATAAGCCGCCTTTGGGGGTTTTTGTGAATAAAT
Source organism: Lepisma saccharinum (assembly GCF_977018435.1). Taxonomy (NCBI): domain Eukaryota; kingdom Metazoa; phylum Arthropoda; class Insecta; order Zygentoma; family Lepismatidae; genus Lepisma; species Lepisma saccharinum. Next base: position 29,121,928 of record NC_139254.1, read on the forward strand.
GGAAGTAGAGGACAATATGCAACGTGGGTAGAGAAAAGAAAAAGGCGGTTTGCGCCTGTGGGGCTATTTCCTTCTGGTCGAAGCTCCCTTCGACACATCTGGAAACAAACTTTTCTGCTAATGCTAGATTCGAAGTACCCACATGACATGGCCGCCGCTCCTTGAGTGTACATTTCTGGTGTAATTAGGTTACCTTGCTCGATTGTCGATTAAATCCACTTATTTTTGCCAAATGACGGAAAATTTATACCTTTCGTGGCTTAAAGTTTCCATGTGGTCAAACGTGTAGGAAAAATATTGTTTTTGTTTGGCCGAACAGGTGTGGCGTCAGTTGTATCATAGTCCCTAGGAAATATCAATAATAATCCTTTCAGGTATCCAAGTATATTTCAATTCACAAAGTCTCGAAATTTATTTAGGAAATGAATATTAACTGCTTCATCAAAGAAATAGAACTGGCACGAACAATACAATTGACATCTTTATTAACCAGTTTTGGAGCCGTGGAAAATATTCATTTTCGTTTCGTGGAATGTTACAAAGAAGCTAGTAACATTACAAGAGATTTAAAAATGAAATCTAATAAAACAAACACATAACTGACGATATGAGAAGGGAATATGCCGGTGCATAAATCTTAAATGAAATGACAGGAAGAGGTACATCAAACTTGATTTCAACAGAATTTCATGTTATTAATGTAATAGGCAATATTTCTCCCAGAATATCCCATCTAAGGCTCTAAGATGGAGGGCAACTTTGGTGTAAAAATTACGAGACGATAAATTATTGTGAATGATTTTAGGAACGCTCTGATAATAATTGGGAAAAGTACGTTTTATTTTGGAGAGCATTTTCTTGAGATGTATTGAAAATTAGAAAATAGGGATAATCAAATGGAAGAAAAAGAAATGAAAAAATTAAAATTTGGAGGAGTGTCGAACTTACGTCGTTCAATTCGATAGCGAAAAAAAAGCCGGCTTTTAGATGTCTTTGTGAATAAATGGAAGTAGAGGACAATATGCAACGTGGGTAGAGATAAGAAAAAGACGGTTTGCGCCTGTGGGGCTATTTCCTTCTGGTCGAAGCTCCCTTCGACACATCTGGAAACAAACTTTTCTGCTAATGCTAGATTCGAAGTACCCACATGACATGGCCGCCGCTCGTTGTGTGTATATTTCTGGTGTAATTAGGTTACCTTGCTCGATTGTCGATTAAATCCACCTATTTTTGCCAAATGACGGAAAATTTATACCTTTCGTGGCTTAAAGTTTCCATGTGGTCAAACATGTAGGAAAGACTATTGTTTTTGTTTCGCCAAACAGGTGTGGCGTAAGTTGTATCATAGTCCCTAGGAAATATCAATAATAATCCTTTCAGGTATCCAAGTATATTTAATTTCACAAAATCTCCTTATTTAATTTGTAAATGAATATTAACTGCTTCATCAAAGAAATAGAACTAGCACGAACAATACAATTGACTGACTGCATTATTAACCAGTTTTGGAGCTGTGGAAAATATTCATTTTCGTCTCAAGGAGTGTTACAAAAAAGCTAGTAACATTATAAGAGATTTAAAACTGAAATCTAATAAAACAAACACATAACTGACGATATGAAAATGGAATATGCCGGTGCATAAATCTTAAATGAAATGACAGGAAGAGGTACATCAAACTTGATTTGAACAGAATTTCATCTTATTAATGTAATAGGCAATATTTCTCCCAGAATATCCCATCTAAGGCTCTAAGATGGAGGGCAACTTTGGTGTAAAAATTACGAGAGGATAAATTATTGTGAACGATTTTAGGAACGCTTTGATAATAATTGGGAAAAGTGCGTCTTATTGTGGAGAGCATTTTCTTGAGATATATTGAAAATTAGAAAATAGGGATAATCAAATGGAAGGAAAAGAAATGAAAAAAATTAAAATTTGGAGGAGTGTCGATCTTACGTCGTTCAATTCGATAGCGAAAAATAAGCCGCCTTTGGGGGTTTTTGTGAATAAATGGAAGTAGAGGACAATATGCAACGTGGGTAGAGAAAAGAAAAAGGCGGTTTGCGCCTGTGGGGCTATTTCCTTGTGGTCGAAGCTCCCTTCGACACATCTGGAAACAAACTTTTCTGCTAATGCTAGATTCGAAGTACCCACATGACATGGCCGCCGCTCGTTGTGTGTATATTTCTGGTGTAATTAGGTTACCTTGCTCGATTGTCCATTAAATCCACTTATTATTGTCAAATGACGGAAAATTTATACCTTTCGTGGCTTAAAGTTTCCATGTGGTCAAACATGTAGGAAAGACTTTTCTTTTTGTTTCGCCAAACAGGTGTGGCGTCAGTTGTATCAAAGTCCCTAGGAAATATCAATAATAATCCTTTCAGGTATCCAAGTATATTTCATTTCACAAAATCTCCTTATTTAATTTGTAAATGAATATTAACTACTTCATCAAAGAAATAGAACTAGCACGAACAATACAATTGACTGACTGCATTATTAACCAGTTTTGGAGCAGTGGAAAATATTCATTTTCGTTTCGTGGAATGTTACAAAAAAGCTAGTAACATTATAAGAGATTTAAAACTGAAATCTAATAAAACAAACACATAACTGACGATATGAAAAGGGAATATGCCGGTGCATAAATCTTAAAAGAAATGACAGGAAGAGGTACATCACACTTGATTTCAACAGAATTTCATCTTATTAATGTAATAGGCAATATTTCTCCCAGAATATCCCATCTAAGGCTCTAAGATGGAGGGCAACTTTGGTGTAAAAATTACGAGAGGATAAATTATTGTGAATGATTTTAGGAACGCTTTGATAATAATTGGGAAAAGTACGTTTTATTGTGGATATCATTTTCTTGAGATATATTGAAAATTAGAAAATAAGGATAATCAAATGTAAGAAAAAGAAATGAAAAAATTAAAGTTTGGAGGAGTGTCGAACTTACGTCGTTCAATTCGATAGCGAAAAATAAGCCGGCTTTGGGGGTTTTTGTGAATATATGGAAGTAGAGGACAATATGCAACGTGGGTAGAGAAAAGAAAAAGGCGGTTTGCGAATGTGGGGCTATTTCATTCTTGTCGAAGTTCCCTTCGACACATGTGGAAACAAACTTTTCTGCTAATGCTAGATTCGAGGTACCCACTTGACATGGCCGCCGCTCGTTGCGTGTATATTTCTGGTGTAATTAGGTTACCTTGCTCGATTGTCGATTAAATCCTCCTATTTTTGCCAAATGACGGAAAATTTATACCTTTCGTGGCTTAAAGTTTCCATGTGGTCAAACGTGTAGGAAAGACTATTGTTTTTTTTGGCCGAACAGGTGTGGCGTCAGTTGTATCATAGTCTCTAGGAAATATCAATAATAATCCTTTCAGGTATCCAAGTATATTTCATTTCACAAAGTCTCCATATTTATTTAGGAAAAGAATATTAACTGCTTCATCAAAGAAATAGAACTAGCACGAACAATAAAATTGACTGACTGCATTATTAACCAGTTTTGGAGCCGTGGAAAATATTCATTTTCGTTTCGTGGAATGTTACAAAAAAGCTAGTAACATTATAAGAGATTTAAAACTGAAATCTAATAAAACAAACACATAACTGACGATATGAGAAGAGAATATGCCGGTGCATAAATCTTAAATGAAATGACAGGAAGAAGTACATCAAACTTGATTTCAACAGAATTTCATCTTATTAATGTAATAGGCAATATTTCTCCCAGAATATCCCATCTAAGGCTCTAAGATGGAGTGCAACTTTGGGGTGAAAATTACGAGAGGATAAATTATTGTGAATGATTTTAGGAACGCTTTGATAATAATTGGGAAAAGTACGTTTTATTGTGGAGAGCATTTTCTTGAGATATATTGAAAATTAGAAAATAAGAATAATCAAATGTAAGAAAAAGAAATGAAAAAATAAAAATTTGGAGGAGTGTCGAACTTACGTCGTTCAATTCGATAGCGAAAAATAAGCCGGCTTTGGGGGTTTTTGTGAATAAATGGAAGTAGAGGACAATATGCAACGTGGGTAGAGAAAAGTAAAAGGCGGTTTGCGCCTGTGGGGCTATTTCCTTCTGGTCGAAGCTCCCTTCGACACATGTGGAAACAAACTTTTCTGCTAATGCTAGATTCGAAGTACCCACTTGACATGGCCGCCGCTCGTTGTGTGTATATTTCTGGTGTAAATAGGTTACCTTGCTCGATTGTCGATTAAATCCTCCTATTTTTGCCAAATGACGGAAAATTTATACCTTTCGTGGCTTAAAGTTTCCATGTGGTCAAACGTGTAGTAAAGACTATTGTTTTTGTTTGGCCGAACAGGTGTGGCGTCAGTTGTATCATAGTCCCTAGGAAATATCAATAATAATCCTTTCAGGTATCCAAGTATATTTCATTTCACAAAGTGTCCATATTTATTTAGGAAATGAATATTAACTGCATCATCAGGGAAATAGAACTAGCACGAACAATACAATTGACTGCATTATTGACCAGTTTTGGAGCCGTGGAAAATATTCATTTTCGTTTCGTGGAATGTTACAAAAAAGCTAGTAACATTACAAGAGATTTAAAACTGAAATCTAATAAAACAAACACATAACTGACGATATGAGAAGAGAATATGCCGGTGCATAAATCTTAAATCAAATGACAGGAAGAGGTACATCAAACTTGATTTCAACAGAATTTCATCTTATTAATGAAATAGGCAATATTTCTCCCACAATATCCCATCTAAGGCTCTAAGTTGGAGGGCAACTTTGGTGTAAAAATTACGAGAGGATAAATTATTGTGAATGATTTTAGGAACGCTTTGATAATAATTGGGAAAAGTGCGTCTTATTGTGGAGAGCATTTTCTTGAGATATATTGAAAATTAGAAAATAGGGATAATCAAATGGAAGGAAAAGAAATGAAAAAAATTAAAATTTGGAGGAGTGTCGATCTTACGTCGTTCAATTCGATAGCGAAAAATAAGCCGCCTTTGGGGGTTTTTGTGAATAAATGGAAGTAGAGGACAATATGCAACGTGGGTAGAGAAAAGAAAAAGGCGGTTTGCGCCTGTGGGGCTATTTCCTTGTGGTCGAAGCTCCCTTCGACACATCTGGAAACAAACTTTTCTGCTAATGCTAGATTCGAAGTACCCACATGACATGGCCGCCGCTCGTTGTGTGTATATTTCTGGTGTAATTAGGTTACCTTGGTCGATAGTCGATTAAATCCACATATTTTTGCCAAATGACGGAAAATTTATTCCTTTCGTGGCTTAAAGTTTCCATGTGGTCAAACGTGTAGGAAAGACTATTGTTTTTGTTTGGCCGAACAGGTGTGGCGTCAGTTGTATCATAGTCCCTAGGAAATATCAATAATAATCCTTTCAGGTATCCAAGTATATTTCATTTCACAAAGTCTCCATATTTATTTAGGAAATGAATATTAACTGCTTCATCAAAGAAATAGAACTAGCACGAACAATACAATTGACTGACTGCATTATTAACCAGTTTTGGAGCAGTGGAAAATATTCATTTTCGTTTCGTGGAATGTTACAAAAAAGCTAGTAACATTATAAGAGATTTAAAACTGAAATCTAATAAAACAAACACATAACTGACGATATGAGAAGAGAATATGCCGGTGCATAAATCTCAACTGAAATGGCAGGAGGAGGTACATCAAACTTGATTTCAACAGAATTTCATCTTATTAATGTAATAGGCAATATTTCTCCCAGAATATCCCATCTAAGGCTCTAAGATGGAGGGCAACTTTGGTGTAAAAATTACGAGAGGATAAATTGTTATGAATGATTTTAGGAACGCTTTGATAATAATTGGGAAAAGTACGTTTTATTGTTTAGAGCATTTTCTTGAGATATATTGAAAATTAGAAAATAAGGATAATCAAATGTAAGAAAAAGAAATGAAAAAATTAAAATTTGGAGGAGTGTCGAACTTACGTCGTTCAATTCGATAGCGAAAAGCCGGCTTTGGGGGTTTTTGTGAATAAATGGAAGTAGAGGACAATATGCAACGTGGGTAGAGAAAAGAAAAACGCGGTTTGCCCCTGTGGGGCTATTACCTTCTGGTCGAAGCTCCCTTCGACACATCTGGAAACAAACTTTTCTGCTAATGCTAGATTCGAAGTACCCACATAAGATGGCCGCCGCTCGTTGTGTGTATATTTCTGGTGTAATTAGGTTACCTTGCTCGATTGTCGATTAAATCCACCTATTTTTGCCAAATGACGGAAAATTTATACCTTTCGTTACTTAAAGTTTCCATGTGGTCAAACGTGTAGGAAAGACTATTTGTTGAGTTTTGGGTTCTCTCTGTTCTTCGGTTGTTCAGGAAATGGAGTAAAGAATACGACTGAAGTTTCAACGCAAACAAAAGTGTATAATTCACCAACACAATAATCGAATTATTACAATAACTTACATGATGGTATAAATGCGAGAAGCCTCGTCTTGAACGACGGCTATGACTTTTCATACATACTCGACAGGGACAATGCACAGACTGATAACGAACAACATTTAATAATCAGGTCCGGCGTTCAAGTTCAATTGGTATACGACACTCTCCCCCCCTTCGGCTGAAGAGACTCCCGTTTCATGGAGTTTGCCCATAGCTGTCAGGCGGTCGTCTTGGTCTCTGTGATCTCCTAAGCGGTTGATTGTCACAGGTAGCATTTGGATGTTCCACTAGATCTTCAGTAGCAGGTACTGGAAGATAGTCCTCCTCTCTAACAAGCATCGGGTTGTTTCTGTGCGGTCGACTTTGATTTCGGACAAAGGTGTCTTCTCTAACCTTGTCAGGATACCTCTTAATCTTCGTGAGATGAACAACAATCATGTCATTATCTACAATAACCTTCGCCATCTTCCGGCCCATCAATTTAACAATTTCGCCAATTTTGTACTTGGATCCATGGCTGAATTGTTTTTTGTGACGTACCACAAGTACCTTTTCCCCCGGCATAAACGGAACGGGACTAATAGGCTGATTCTTGGAACCATTAGACGTGTCAAAAGCGGAAATGTCTGTTCTTGGCCTGAACTTGAGCAAACGTTCTGCTGGACTATACCCGTGCACTGGAGTATTCCTTAATCTGCCTAAAAGCTCAAGAACGAACTTGTCCATCTCTCTCAACGTGATGCATGAACGATTTGAAAAGTTCTTTTCTAGTAAGTTCTTCACCACCCCAACATTCCTTTCAGCCAGACCATTTGATTGGGGGGTGTACGGAGCTGAGTGAAGAAGCTTGATATTCCTCTTCGAGCAATGAGAGTTGAACTCTGAAGATGCAAATGGTTGGCCATTGTCTGTAACATAGGTTTTCGGATATCCAAAGCATGAAGAAAATTCATCTAAATAACCAATCATGGTGTCAAATTGCATATTCTTCACTCTCCATATAGATATCCAATGAGAATAAGCGTCAACCAGCAACAGGAAATTCATGTCTGAGAAATGGAAGAAATCAAGATGAACACGCTCAAAAGGCTGCGATGCAATAGGCCACGTTTCGAATGCGGTACCCGGTACGTTGGGCCTGTTATTGTATCGCAAACATGTGTCACACAAAGACGTAACCCTCTCAATATCTTCGTTCATCGTGTTCCAGAAGAACGATGAACGAGCTATTTCCTTCATTTTGCATGTTCCCTGGTGGAATTTGTGCAACAGAGATAGGACACTTTGGATACAAGATTCAGGTACGACCAGTCTTTCGCCCACGAAAATACATCCCTTCTGTATGTGGACATCATATCGCCTGTCGAATATTTTTCTGAGAGGATGGCGTTTTGTTCTCCCGATGAATTGTGGCCATCTCCCTTGAACATATTCGAAGACTTTAGAAAGCTCAGGATCACGTTGTGATTCCAACGAAATGCGCGTCAACACCGAAGATTCAATAAGATTAAGGACAACCGGCTCAGCTGTCAACTGACATGCGAAATCATCATAATAATCACGAACTGGATCATCTGCAACACAAATTCTAGACAATGCATCAGCCAACTCAACATGAGGCGTGTAAACAGTTTTGAAGTCATATTCTTCCAATACTAACTTCCATCTGTTGTTTCTGCTGATGGCTAAAGCAGGCAGGTTACTTCTAGGATCCAGCAGGTGAGATAAAGGTTTTGAGTCGGTGAACGCAACAAAATATCGTCCAATGAGATACTTGTGAAAGTATTTGACTCCACGGACTAATGCAAGTGATTCCCTTTCCAATTGAGTGTAGTTCCTTTCCGCAGCGGATAATGTACCGGCCATACACATGATAGGCTTTAGGACTCCGTTTATTTTGTGCATTATGGCTGCTCCCGTAGCTGTAGGAGATGCATCCGACATCAGGTATAAGTCCTTACAAGGATCATATACTGTGCGTACTAAGTCCTTAGATAGCAGATCCTTAACATCCTGGAATTCCTTCTGATGAACATCTGTCCATGACCAGCGCACCCCATTCTTCAACAAATCATATAAACTGGCAACACAGTCAGCTAGGTTTGGCAGGTACGAAGCGTAATACATGACCATACCGAGAAATGACTTCAATTCGCCAAAATTAGTGGGTGGCTTACACTGAATTATTTTATCAATGTTTTCTTTCAGAGGACGAATTCCCTCCTGTGAAAGAGAATGTCCCAGATACTTCACATTTTGTACAAAGAAGACCGACTTTTGTTCATTTATGCGGACGCCATAATCGGAGAAAAGATTCAGCACCTTTCGTGCGTTATCATTGCACTCCTCAAGAGTAACTCCTCCTACTAAAATGTCGTCTTGGAAAATGGAAACCTTGTCTACACCCATCAATATCCGCTCCATCGTGGCTTGGAAAATGGCACTGGCAGAGTTTACTCCGAAGGGAAGCTTCAACTGTCTGAATAACCCGAATTCCGTGTTGAAGACAAGGACCTTCTGAGCCTGCAGAGATAGGCGTAACTGAAGGTAAGTCCTTCGAAGGTCAAATGAAACGAACCAACTACAACCAACCATCTTGTTGAAGAGGTCCTCTATTTTAGGTAACGGATGTCCCATCTTCCTAAGTTGCGGATTTACAGTGTTCTTGTAGGACACACACAGCCTTAATTCACCGTTTTTCTTACGAACAACAACAAGAGGAGAAGCCCACGATGATGATTTGATAGGTTCAATTACTCCGTCACTAACCAACTTCTGTAATTCATCCTTGACTGGTTCCTTAAGCGAGTACGGGACGTCGTAATATCTCTTGAACACTGGTGCAGCATCGTCTTTCAATGGCAAGTCTATCTCGAAGCGTTTGATCGACTTGGACATGTCACCATCAAAAGGTATAGGAAAATCTTTCCTTAGATTCGCAACCAGTTCCTTTATTTCTGATGATTCAACAGTAGTTGCAACCATCTGAGGAACATGTGAAATAAAAATGTTTCGCCATTCAGGCATGAAAATATCAATCCAAGACAAACCCATAATCGCACGATTCAATTTTGTCTTTACAACAATCATATCTAAGTTATGTTTCATTCCTTGAAAAACAACTTCAACGTTAACTTTTCCTAAAACACCAAGATTATTACCATTTGCTGCTTTCAAGATGATAGGAAAATTGCGTATAGTGCAACCTCGCAATGAAGACTCAAATTGTCTACTGTCAATTAAAGTATATACAGAACCTGTATCCACTAGGAATGTAATCTTAGAATCGTTGACTTGTAAGTCGATAAACAACGATCCCTGTGTATGCCAAACAGATTCACTTTCTAAAGTAACGAAAGTAGTGAAAATTTCTGGACACTGAGCGTTACGTTGGATACCAGCGGCGCTGTAATCAACAAATTCGCTCTCAGATTTTTCTTCTTGAATATCTGCAAATTTGTGATCTATGGAAATGCACGGCACATTAAAATTTGAATAATCAATGGATGATTCTTGGTTTATATGTTTGAAATTGCTGTGATTGTTAGGTACAATCGTAGGTTTTGAATTAGCTGGAACATTGATAGATTTTTCATTGATACGTGTGTTAAGCACAATGTTTGTGCTAGAAACCAATTTGTTTTTATTAGAATTGTTATATTCTCTCTTCTTGCAGGCTGTTAAGAAATGATTTTTCTTTTTACAATATCTGCAAGTAGCCCCGAAAGCTGGACATTTTCCATTCGGATGAAAATAATTACAATTATCACACGGTTTTCCAGATTTATTGTTTGATTTGTTACCAATATTCCTTGTATCAGTTCTATTTTGTCTGATGTTCATTCGGAGATTGCCCTTGTACCTGTTTAGGATTTGCGAAGTGAATTCAGTCGGAGTTTCAGAATGTTCCACAGCATTCTTTGAGTGACTTTGGTTAACAATTCCCTCATTTAATTCTAGCTCCTTGAGATACATGGCCGTATCTATTGCCTTTTTCAAGGTCAAATCAGGATCTGATAACAGTCTATTTCTAACACGCATACTTCTCATACCAAGAATAAATACGTCGCGACACATTGAATCAATGATATCACCAAAATCACATTTTGAGGCTTGCTCTTTGATTTGCACAAAGAAATCAGGAATGCTTTGATTATCTTTCTGTTTAATAAGAAAGAACTTATGCCTTTCAAGTACGAGATTCTTCTTGGGCTCATAATGGCGGATTAATGTTTGTTGAATTTGAGCAAGACTGAACTCTGATATTGATTTAGGTTGTATGAGATTGTATAAATCAGCATACGTTCTGTGCCCTATTGCTGCTAATAGAACATGCTTAGCCTTATCATCGGGAATGTCTGAAGCTTTGCAGAAATGCTCGAATCTATCGAAGTATTGTTTAATACTTTACTGCTCCCTGCAGAATTCAGAAAATTGAGACAACTTTTGCATTGTGTACAGAGATTCTTACCTCCAACAGACAGCTTGAAGAACAATCATAAGAAATATGTAAAATTACGAGAAGTAAGTATCAAATGAAGTTTAAAAGATCCTCGTCGCCATTGTTGAGTTTTGGGTTCTCTCTGTTCTTCGGTTGTTCAGGAAATGGAGTAAAGAATACGACTGAAGTTTCAACGCAAACAAAAGTGTATAATTCACCAACACAATAACAGAATTATTACAATACCTTACATGATGGTATAAATGCGAGAAGCCTCGTCTTGAACAACGGCCATGACTTTTCATACATACTCGACAGGGACAATGCACAGACTGATAACGAACAACATTTAATAATCAAGTCTGGCGTTCAAGTTTAATTGGTATACGACACTATTGTTTTTGTTTGGCCGAACAGGTGTGGCGTCCGTTGTATCATAGTCCCTAGGAAATATCAATAATAATCCTTTCAGGTATCCAAGTATATTTCATTTCACAAAGTCTCCATATTTATTTAGGAAATGATTATTAACTGCTTCATCAAAGAAATAGAACTAGCACGAACAATACAATTGACTGCATTATTAACCAGTTTTGGAGCCGTGGAAAATATTCATTTTCGTTTCGTGGAATGTTACAAAAAAGCTAGTAACATTATAAGAGATTTAAAACTGAAATCTAAAAAAACAAACACATAACTGACGATATGAGAAGAGAATATGTCGGTGCATAAATCTTAAATGAAATGACAGGAAGAGGTACATCAAACTTGATTTCAACAGAATTTCATCTTATTAATGTAATAGGCAAAATTTCTCCCAGAATATCCCATCTAAGGCTCTAAGATGGAGGGCAACTTTGGTGTAGAAATTACGAGAGAATAAATTATTGTGAATGATTTTAGGAACGCTTTGATAATAATTGGGCAAAGTACGTTTTATTGTGGAGAGCATTTTCTTGAGATATATTGAAAATTTGAGAATAAGGATAATCAAATGTAAGAAAAAGAAATGAAAAAATTAAAATTTGGATTAGTGTCGAACTTACGTCGTTCAATTCGATAGCGAAAAATAAGCCGGCTTTGGGGGTTTTTGTGAATAAATGGAAGTAGAGGACAATATGCAACGTGGGTTGAGAAAAGAAAAAGGCGCTTTGCGCCTGTGGGGCTATTTCCTTCTGGTCGAACCTCCCTTCGACACATCTGGAAACAAACTTTTCTGCTAATGCTAGATTCGAAGTACCCACATGACATGGCCGCCGCTCCTTGAGTGTACATTTCTGGTGTAATTAGGTTACCTTGCTCGATTGTCGATTAAATCCACCTATTTTTGCCAAATGACGGAAAATTTATACCTTTCGTGGCTTAAAGTTTCCATGTGGTCAAACGTGTAGGAAAACTATTGTTTTTGTTTGGCCGAACAGGTGTGGCGTCAGTTGTATCATAGTCCCTAGGAAATATCAATAATAATCCTTTCAGGTATCCAAGTATATTTCAATTCACAAAGTCTCGAAATTTATTTAGGAAATGAATATTAACTGCTTCATCAAAGAAATAGAACTGGCACGAACAATACAATTGACTGCATTATTAACCAGTTTTGGAGCCGTGGAAAATATTCATTTTCATTTCGTGGAATGTTACAAAAAAGCTAGTAACATTATAAGAGATTTAAAACTGAAATCTAATAAAACAAACACATAACTGACGATATGTGAAGAGAATATGCCGGTGCATAAATCTTAAATGAAATGACAGGAAGAGGTACATCAAACTTGAGTTCGACAGTATTTCATGTTATTAATGTAATAGGCAATATTTCTCCCAGAATATCTCATCTAGGGCTCTAAGATGGAGGGCAACTTTGGTGTAAAAATTACGAGAGGATAAATTATTGTGAATGATTTTAGGAACGCTTTGATAATAATTGGGAAAAGTACGTTTTATTGTGGGGAGCATTTTCTTGAGATATATTGAAAATTAGATAATAAGGATAATCAAATGTAAGAAAAAGAAATGAAAAAATTAAAATTTGGAGTAGTGTCGAACTTACGTCGTTCAATTCGATAGCGAAAAATAAGCCGGCTTTGGGAGTTTTTGTGAATAAATGGAAGTAGAGGACAATATGCAACGTGGGTAGAGAAAAGAAAAAGGCGGTTTGTGCCTGTGGGGCTATGTCCTTCTGGTCGAAGCTCCCTTCGACACATCTGGAAACAAACTTTTCTGCTAATGCTAGATTCGAAGTACCCACATGACATGGCCGCCGCTCGTTGCGCATACATTTCTGGTGTAATTAGGTTACCTTGCTCGATTGTCGATTAAATCCACCTATTTTTGCCAAATTACGGAAAATTTATACCTTTCGTGGCTTAAAGTTTCCATGTGATCAAACGTGTAGGAAAGACTATTGTTTTTGTTTGGCCGAACAGGTGTGGCGTCAGCTGTATCATAGTCCCTAGGAAATATCAGTAATAATCCTTTCAGGTATCCAAGTATATTTCATTTCACAAAGTGTCCATATTTATTTAGGAAATGAATATTAACTGCATCATCAGAGAAATAGAACTAGCACGAACAATACAATTGACTGCATTATTAACCAGTTTTGGAGCCGTGGAAAATATTCATTTTCGTTTCGTGGAATGTTACAAAAAAGCTAGTAACATTACAAGAGATTTAAAACTGAAATCTAATAAAACAATCACATAACTGACGATATGACAAGGGAATATGCCGGTGCATAAATCTTAAATGAAATGACAGGAAGAGGTACATCAAACTTGATTTCAACAGAATTTCATGTTATTAATGTAATTGGAAATATTTCTCCCAGAATATCCCATCTAAGGCTCTAAGATGGAGGGCAACTTTGGTGTAAAAATTACGAGAGGATAAATTATTGTGAATGATTTTAGGAACGCTCTGATAATAATTGGGAAAAGTACGTTTTATTTTGGAGAGCATTTTCTTGAGATGTATTGAAAATTAGAAAATAGGGATAATCAAATGGAAGAAAAAGAAATGAAAAAATTAAAATTTGGAGGAGTGTCGAACTTACGTCGTTCAATTCGATAGCGAAAAAAAAGCCGGCTTTTAGATGTCTTTGTGAATAAATGGAAGTAGAGGACAATATGCAACGTGGGTAGAGATAAGAAAAAGACGGTTTGCGCCTGAGGGGCTATTTCCTTCTGGTCGAAGCTCCCTTCGACACATCTGGAAACAAACTTTTCTGCTAATGCTAGATTCGAAGTACCCACATGACATGGCCGCCGCTCGTTGTGTGTATATTTCTGGTGTAATTAGGTTACCTTGCTCGATTGTCGATTAAATCCACCTATTTTTGCCAAATGACGGAAAATTTATACCTTTCGTGGCTTAAAGTTTCCATGTGGTCAAACATGTAGGAAAGACTATTGTTTTTGTTTGGCCGAACAGGTGTGGCGTCAGCTGTATCATAGTCCCTAGGAAATATCAGTAATAATCCTTTCAGGTATCCAAGTATATTTAATTTCACAAAATCTCCTTATTTAATTTGTAAATGAATATTAACTGCTTCATCAAAGAAATAGAACTAGCACGAACAATACAATTGACTGACTGCATTATTAACCAGTTTTGGAGCTGTGGAAAATATTCATTTTCGTCTCAAGGAGTGTTACAAAAAAGCTAGTAACATTGTAAGAGATTTAAAACTGAAATCTAATAAAACAAACACTTAACTGACGATATGAAAAGGGAATATGGCGGTGCATAAATCTTAAATGAAATGACAGGAAGAGGTACATCAAACTTGATTTGAACAGAATTTCATCTTATTAATGTAATAGGCAATATTTCTCCCAGAATATCCCATCTAAGGCTCTAAGATGGAGGGCAACTTTGGTGTAAAAATTACGAGAGGATAAATTATTGTGAACGATTTTAGGAACGCTTTGATAATAATTGGGAAAAGTGCGTCTTATTGTGGAGAGCATTTTCTTGAGATATATTGAAAATTAGAAAATAGGGATAATCAAATGGAAGGAAAAGAAATGAAAAAAATTAAAATTTGGAGGAGTGTCGATCTTACGTCGTTCAATTCGATAGCGAAAAATAAGCCGCCTTTGGGGGTTTTTGTGAATAAATGGAAGTAGAGGACAATATGCAACGTGGGTAGAGAAAAGAAAAAGGCGGTTTGCGCCTGTGGGGCTATTTCCTTCTGGTCGAAGCTCCCTTCGACACATCTGGAAACAAACTTTTCTGCTAATGCTAGATTCGAAGTACCCACATGACATGGCCGCCGCTCCTTGAGTGTACATTTCTGGTGTAATTAGGTTACCTTGCTCGATTGTCGATTAAATCCACTTATTTTTGCCAAATGACGGAAAATTTATACCTTTCGTGGCTTAAAGTTTCCATGTGGTCAAACGTGTAGGAAAAATATTGTTTTTGTTTGGCCGAACAGGTGTGGCGTCAGTTGTATCATAGTCCCTAGGAAATATCAATAATAATCCTTTCAGGTATCCAAGTATATTTCAATTCACAAAGTCTCGAAATTTATTTAGGAAATGAATATTAACTGCTTCATCAAAGAAATAGAACTGGCACGAACAATACAATTGACATCTTTATTAACCAGTTTTGGAGCCGTGGAAAATATTCATTTTCGTTTCGTGGAATGTTACAAAGAAGCTAGTAACATTACAAGAGATTTAAAAATGAAATCTAATAAAACAAACACATAACTGACGATATGAGAAGGGAATATGCCGGTGCATAAATCTTAAATGAAATGACAGGAAGAGGTACATCAAACTTGATTTCAACAGAATTTCATGTTATTAATGTAATAGGCAATATTTCTCCCAGAATATCCCATCTAAGGCTCTAAGATGGAGGGCAACTTTGGTGTAAAAATTACGAGACGATAAATTATTGTGAATGATTTTAGGAACGCTCTGATAATAATTGGGAAAAGTACGTTTTATTTTGGAGAGCATTTTCTTGAGATGTATTGAAAATTAGAAAATAGGGATAATCAAATGGAAGAAAAAGAAATGAAAAAATTAAAATTTGGAGGAGTGTCGAACTTACGTCGTTCAATTCGATAGCGAAAAAAAAGCCGGCTTTTAGATGTCTTTGTGAATAAATGGAAGTAGAGGACAATATGCAACGTGGGTAGAGATAAGAAAAAGACGGTTTGCGCCTGTGGGGCTATTTCCTTCTGGTCGAAGCTCCCTTCGACACATCTGGAAACAAACTTTTCTGCTAATGCTAGATTCGAAGTACCCACATGACATGGCCGCCGCTCGTTGTGTGTATATTTCTGGTGTAATTAGGTTACCTTGCTCGATTGTCGATTAAATCCACCTATTTTTGCCAAATGACGGAAAATTTATACCTTTCGTGGCTTAAAGTTTCCATGTGGTCAAACATGTAGGAAAGACTATTGTTTTTGTTTCGCCAAACAGGTGTGGCGTAAGTTGTATCATAGTCCCTAGGAAATATCAATAATAATCCTTTCAGGTATCCAAGTATATTTAATTTCACAAAATCTCCTTATTTAATTTGTAAATGAATATTAACTGCTTCATCAAAGAAATAGAACTAGCACGAACAATACAATTGACTGACTGCATTATTAACCAGTTTTGGAGCTGTGGAAAATATTCATTTTCGTCTCAAAGAGTGTTACAAAAAAGCTAGTAACATTATAAGAGATTTAAAACTGAAATCTAATAAAACAAACACATAACTGACGATATGAAAATGGAATATGCCGGTGCATAAATCTTAAATGAAATGACAGGAAGAGGTACATCAAACTTGATTTGAACAGAATTTCATCTTATTAATGTAATAGGCAATATTTCTCCCAGAATATCCCATCTAAGGCTCTAAGATGGAGGGCAACTTTGGTGTAAAAATTACGAGAGGATAAATTATTGTGAACGATTTTAGGAACGCTTTGATAATAATTGGGAAAAGTGCGTCTTATTGTGGAGAGCATTTTCTTGAGATATATTGAAAATTAGAAAATAGGGATAATCAAATGGAAGGAAAAGAAATGAAAAAAATTAAAATTTGGAGGAGTGTCGATCTTACGTCGTTCAATTCGATAGCGAAAAATAAGCCGCCTTTGGGGGTTTTTGTGAATAAATGGAAGTAGAGGACAATATGCAACGTGGGTAGAGAAAAGAAAAAGGCGGTTTGCGCCTGTGGGGCTATTTCCTTGTGGTCGAAGCTCCCTTCGACACATCTGGAAACAAACTTTTCTGCTAATGCTAGATTCGAAGTACCCACATGACATGGCCGCCGCTCGTTGTGTGTATATTTCTGGTGTAATTAGGTTACCTTGCTCGATTGTCCATTAAATCCACTTATTATTGTCAAATGACGGAAAATTTATACCTTTCGTGGCTTAAAGTTTCCATGTGGTCAAACATGTAGGAAAGACTTTTCTTTTTGTTTCGCCAAACAGGTGTGGCGTCAGTTGTATCAAAGTCCCTAGGAAATATCAATAATAATCCTTTCAGGTATCCAAGTATATTTCATTTCACAAAATCTCCTTATTTAATTTGTAAATGAATATTAACTACTTCATCAAAGAAATAGAACTAGCACGAACAATACAATTGACTGACTGCATTATTAACCAGTTTTGGAGCAGTGGAAAATATTCATTTTCGTTTCGTGGAATGTTACAAAAAAGCTAGTAACATTATAAGAGATTTAAAACTGAAATCTAATAAAACAAACACATAACTGACGATATGAAAAGGGAATATGCCGGTGCATAAATCTTAAAAGAAATGACAGGAAGAGGTACATCACACTTGATTTCAACAGAATTTCATCTTATTAATGTAATAGGCAATATTTCTCCCAGAATATCCCATCTAAGGCTCTAAGATGGAGGGCAACTTTGGTGTAAAAATTACGAGAGGATAAATTATTGTGAATGATTTTAGGAACGCTTTGATAATAATTGGGAAAAGTACGTTTTATTGTGGATATCATTTTCTTGAGATATATTGAAAATTAGAAAATAAGGATAATCAAATGTAAGAAAAAGAAATGAAAAAATTAAAGTTTGGAGGAGTGTCGAACTTACGTCGTTCAATTCGATAGCGAAAAATAAGCCGGCTTTGGGGGTTTTTGTGAATATATGGAAGTAGAGGACAATATGCAACGTGGGTAGAGAAAAGAAAAAGGCGGTTTGCGAATGTGGGGCTATTTCATTCTTGTCGAAGTTCCCTTCGACACATGTGGAAACAAACTTTTCTGCTAATGCTAGATTCGAGGTACCCACTTGACATGGCCGCCGCTCGTTGCGTGTATATTTCTGGTGTAATTAGGTTACCTTGCTCGATTGTCGATTAAATCCTCCTATTTTTGCCAAATGACGGAAAATTTATACCTTTCGTGGCTTAAAGTTTCCATGTGGTCAAACGTGTAGGAAAGGCTATTGTTTTTTTTGGCCGAACAGGTGTGGCGTCAGTTGTATCATAGTCTCTAGGAAATATCAATAATAATCCTTTCAGGTATCCAAGTATATTTCATTTCACAAAGTCTCCATATTTATTTAGGAAAAGAATATTAACTGCTTCATCAAAGAAATAGAACTAGCACGAACAATAAAATTGACTGACTGCATTATTAACCAGTTTTGGAGCCGTGGAAAATATTCATTTTCGTTTCGTGGAATGTTACAAAAAAGCTAGTAACATTATAAGAGATTTAAAACTGAAATCTAATAAAACAAACACATAACTGACGATATGAGAAGAGAATATGCCGGTGCATAAATCTTAAATGAAATGACAGGAAGAAGTACATCAAACTTGATTTTAACAGAATTTCATCTTATTAATGTAATAGGCAATATTTCTCCCAGAATATCCCATCTAAGGCTCTAAGATGGAGTGCAACTTTGGGGTGAAAATTACGAGAGGATAAATTATTGTGAATGATTTTAGGAACGCTTTGATAATAATTGGGAAAAGTACGTTTTATTGTGGAGAGCATTTTCTTGAGATATATTGAAAATTAGAAAATAAGAATAATCAAATGTAAGAAAAAGAAATGAAAAAATAAAAATTTGGAGGAGTGTCGAACTTACGTCGTTCAATTCGATAGCGAAAAATAAGCCGGCTTTGGGGGTTTTTGTGAATAAATGGAAGTAGAGGACAATATGCAACGTGGGTAGAGAAAAGTAAAAGGCGGTTTGCGCCTGTGGGGCTATTTCCTTCTGGTCGAAGCTCCCTTCGACACATGTGGAAACAAACTTTTCTGCTAATGCTAGATTCGAAGTACCCACTTGACATGGCCGCCGCTCGTTGCGTGTATATTTCTGGTGTAAATAGGTTACCTTGCTCGATTGTCGATTAAATCCTCCTATTTTTGCCAAATGACGGAAAATTTATACCTTTCGTGGCTTAAAGTTTCCATGTGGTCAAACGTGTAGTAAAGACTATTGTTTTTGTTTGGCCGAACAGGTGTGGCGTCAGTTGTATCATAGTCCCTAGGAAATATCAATAATAATCCTTTCAGGTATCCAAGTATATTTCATTTCACAAAGTGTCCATATTTATTTAGGAAATGAATATTAACTGCATCATCAGGGAAATAGAACTAGCACGAACAATACAATTGACTGCATTATTGACCAGTTTTGGAGCCGTGGAAAATATTCATTTTCGTTTCGTGGAATGTTACAAAAAAGCTAGTAACATTACAAGAGATTTAAAACTGAAATCTAATAAAACAAACACATAACTGACGATATGAGAAGAGAATATGCCGGTGCATAAATCTTAAATCAAATGACAGGAAGAGGTACATCAAACTTGATTTCAACAGAATTTCATCTTATTAATGAAATAGGCAATATTTCTCCCACAATATCCCATCTAAGGCTCTAAGTTGGAGGGCAACTTTGGTGTAAAAATTACGAGAGGATAAATTATTGTGAATGATTTTAGGAACGCTTTGATAATAATTGGGAAAAGTGCGTCTTATTGTGGAGAGCATTTTCTTGAGATATATTGAAAATTAGAAAATAGGGATAATCAAATGGAAGGAAAAGAAATGAAAAAAATTAAAATTTGGAGGAGTGTCGATCTTACGTCGTTCAATTCGATAGCGAAAAATAAGCCGCCTTTGGGGGTTTTTGTGAATAAATGGAAGTAGAGGACAATATGCAACGTGGGTAGAGAAAAGAAAAAGGCGGTTTGCGCCTGTGGGGCTATTTCCTTGTGGTCGAAGCTCCCTTCGACACATCTGGAAACAAACTTTTCTGCTAATGCTAGATTCGAAGTACCCACATGACATGGCCGCCGCTCGTTGTGTGTATATTTCTGGTGTAATTAGGTTACCTTGCTCGATTGTCCATTAAATCCACTTATTATTGTCAAATGACGGAAAATTTATACCTTTCGTGGCTTAAAGTTTCCATGTGGTCAAACGTGTAGGAAAGACTATTGTTTTTGTTTGGCCGAACAGGTGTGGCGTCAGTTGTATCATAGGACCTAGGATATATCAATAATAATCCTTTCAGGTATCCAAGTATATTTAACTTCACAAAATCTCCTTATTTAATTTGTAAATGAATATTAACTGCTTCATCAAAGAAATAGAACTAGCACGAACAATAAAATTGAGTGACTGCATTATTAACCAGTTTTGGAGCCGTGGAAAATATTCATTTTCGTTTCGTGGAATGTTACAAAAAAGCTAGTAACATTATAAGAGATTTAAAACTGAAATCTAATAAAACAAACACATAACTGACGATATGAAAAGGGAATATGCCGGTGCATAAATCTTAAAAGAAATGACAGGAAGAGGTACATCACACTTGATTTCAACAGAATTTCATCTTATTAATGTAATAGGCAATATTTCTCCCAGAATATCCCATCTAAGGCTCTAAGATGGAGGGCAACTTTGGTGTAAAAATTACGAGAGGATAAATTATTGTGAATGATTTTAGGAACGCTTTGATAATAATTGGGAAAAGTACGTTTTATTGTGGATATCATTTTCTTGAGATATATTGAAAATTAGAAAATAAGGATAATCAAATGTAAGAAAAAGAAATGAAAAAATTAAAGTTTGGAGGAGTGTCGAACTTACGTCGTTCAATTCGATAGCGAAAAATAAGCCGGCTTTGGGGGTTTTTGTGAATATATGGAAGTAGAGGACAATATGCAACGTGGGTAGAGAAAAGAAAAAGGCGGTTTGCGAATGTGGGGCTATTTCATTCTTGTCGAAGTTCCCTTCGACACATGTGGAAACAAACTTTTCTGCTAATGCTAGATTCGAGGTACCCACTTGACATGGCCGCCGCTCGTTGCGTGTATATTTCTGGTGTAATTAGGTTACCTTGCTCGATTGTCGATTAAATCCTCCTATTTTTGCCAAATGACGGAAAATTTATACCTTTCGTGGCTTAAAGTTTCCATGTGGTCAAACGTGTAGGAAAGACTATTGTTTTTGTTTGGCCGAACAGGTGTGGCGTCAGTTGTATCATAGTCTCTAGGAAATATCAATAATAATCCTTTCAGGTATCCAAGTATATTTCATTTCACAAAGTCTCCATATTTATTTAGGAAAAGAATATTAACTGCTTCATCAAAGAAATAGAACTAGCACGAACAATAAAATTGACTGACTGCATTATTAACCAGTTTTGGAGCCGTGGAAAATATTCATTTTCGTTTCGTGGAATGTTACAAAAAAGCTAGTAACATTATAAGAGATTTAAAACTGAAATCTAATAAAACAAACACATAACTGACGATATGAGAAGAGAATATGCCGGTGCATAAATCTTAAATGAAATGACAGGAAGAGGTACATCAAACTTGATTTCAACAGAATTTCATCTTATTAATGTAATAGGCAATATTTCTCCCAGAATATCCCATCTAAACCTCAAAGATGGAGGGCAACTTTGGTGTAAAAATTACGAGAGGAAAAATTATTGTGAATGATTTTAGGAACGCTTTGATAACAGTTTGGAAAAGTACGTTTTATTGTGGAGAGCATTTTCTTGAGATATATTGAAAATTAGAAAATAAGGATCATCAAATGGAAGAAAAAGAAATGAAAAAATTAAAATTTGGAGGAGTGTCGAAGTTACGTCTTTCAATTCGATAATAATAATAAAATAAAATAATCCGTTGCGCAACAGCCCATGAAGGGCCTGGGCATACCTACCGACTGCCGGTCTCCCTCCCACACTTTCCTTCGTCACCTCTAAGCGTGGAGATCTGCAACCAGTAATGGAATAGTCGGGGGGTCAGACCGACGTATCCCCAGCCGTTATAGTAGGTCGTCTCGACCGGATTACGCTCACTCATTCGGAGCTCCCCAATTTCCTCACGATGGTGGGTTGCCACCGGCCCTATACGTAGGCCGAATAAATTCCGACCAGAGCCGGATTCGAACCTACGCCGTCCCGCAGCGAACGATCTCAAGACGAGTGAACGCCTTAACCCGCTCGACTACGGAGGAGGACCGTTCAATTCGATAGCGAAAAATAAGCCGGCTTTGGGGATTTTGTGAATAAATGGAAGTAGAGGACAATATGCAACGTGGGTAGAGAAGATAAAAAGGCGGTTTGTGCCTGTGGGGCTATTTCCTTCTGGTCGAAGCTCCCTTCGACACATCTGGAAACAAACTTTTCTACTAATGCTAGATTCGAAGTACCCACATGACATGGCCGCCGCTCGTTGTGTGTATATTTCTGGTGTAATTAGGTTACCTTGCTCGATTGTCGATTAAATCCACCTATTTTTGCCAAATGACGGAAAATTTATACCTTTCGTGGCTTAAAGTTTCCATGTGGTCAAGCATGTTGGAAAGACTATTGTTTTTGTTTGGCCGAACAGGTGTGGCGTCAGTTGTATCATAGTCCCTAGGAAATATCAAAAATAATCCTTTCAGGTATCCAAGTATATTTCATTTCACAAAGTCTCCATATTCATTTAGGAAATGAATATTAACTGCTTCATCAAAGAAATAGAACTAGCACGAACAATACAATTGACTGCATTATTAACCAGTTTTGGAGCCGTGGAAAATATTCATTTTCGTTTCGTGGAATGTTACAAAAAAGCTAGTAACATTATAAGAGATTTAAAACTGAAATCTAATAAAACAAACACATAACTGACGATAAGAAAATGGAATATGCCGGTGCATAAATCTTAAATGAAATGGCAGGAAGAGGTACATCAAACTTGATTTCAACAGAATTTCATCTTATTAATGTAATAGGCAATATTTCTCCCAGAATATCCCATCTAAGGCTCTAAGATGGAGGGCAACTTTGGTGTAAAAATTACGAGACGATAAATTATTGTGAATAATTTTAGGAACGCTTTGATAATAATTGGGAAAAGTACGTTTTATTGTGGAGAGCATTTTCTTGAGATATATTGAAAATTAGAAAATAAGAATAATCAAATGTAAGAAAAAGAAATGAAAAAATTAAAATTTGGAGGAGTTTCGAACTTACGTCGTTCAATTCGATAGCGAAAAATAAGCCGGCTTTGCGGTTTTTTGTGAATAAATGGAAGTAGAGGACAATATGCAACGTGGGTAGAGAAAAGAAAAATGCGGTTTGCGCCTGTGGGGCTATTTCCTTCTGGTCGAAGCTCCCTTCGACACATCTGGAAACAAACTTTTCTGCTAATGCTAGATTCGAAGTACCCACATGACATGGCCGCCAATCGTTGTGTGTATATTTCTGGTGTAATTAGGTTACCTTGCTCGATTGTCGATTAAATCCAGCTATTTTTGCCAAATGACGGAAAATTTATACCTTTCGTGGCTTAAAGTTTCCATGTTGTCAAACGTGTAGGTAAGACTATTGTTTTTGTTTGGCCGAACAGGTGTGGCGTCAGTTGTATCATAGTCCCTAGGAAATATCAATAATAATCCTTTCAGGTATCCAAGTATATTTCATTTCACAAAGTCTCCATATTTATTTAGGAAATGAATATTAACTGCTTCATCAAAGAAATAGAACTAGCACGATCAATACAATTGACTGACTGCATTATTAACCAGTTTTGGAGCCGTGGAAAATATTCATTTTCGTTTCGTGGAATGTTACAAAAAAGCTAGTAACATTATAAGAGATTTAAAACTGATTCTAATAAAACAAACACATAAGAGACGATATGAGAAGAGAATATGCCGGTGCATAAATCTTAAATGAAATGACAGGAAGAGGTACATCAAACTTGATTTCAACAGAATTTCATCTTATTAATGTAATAGGCAATATTTCTCCCAGAATATCCCATCTAAGGCTCTAAGATGGAGGGCAACTTTGGTATAAAAATTACGAGAAGAAAAATTATTGTGAATGATTTTAGGAATTCTTTGATAATAGTTGGGAAAAGTACGTTTTATTGTGGAGAGCATTTTCTTGAGGTATATTGAAAATTAGAAAATAAGGATAATCAAAAGGAAGAAAAAGAAATGAAAAAATTAAAATTTGGAGGAGTGTCGAACTTACGTCGTTCAATTCGATAGCGAAAAATAAGCCGGCTTTGGGCTTTTTGTGAATAAATGGAAGTAGAGGACAATATGCAACGTGGATTGAGAAAAGAAAAAGGCGGTCTGCGCCTGTGGGGCTATTTCCTTCTGGTCGAAGCTCTCTTCGACACATGCGGAAACAAACGTTTCTTCTAATGCTAGATTCGAAGTACCCACATAACATGGCCGCCGCTCGTTGTGTGTATATTTCTGGTGTAATTGGTTACCTTGCTCGTTTGTCGATTAAATCCACCTATTTTTATCAAATGACGGAAAATTTATACCTTTCGTGGCTTAAAGTTTCCATGTGGTCAAACGTGTAGGAAAGACTATTGTTTTTGTTTGGCCGAACAGGTGTGGCGTCAGTTGTATCATAGTCCCTAGGAAATATCAATAATAATCCTTTCAGGTATCCAAGTATATTTCATTTCACAAAATCTCCATATTTATTTAGGAAATGAATATTAACTGCTTCATCAAAGAAATAGAACTAGCACGAACAATACAATTGACTGCATTATTAACCAGTCTTGGAACCGTGGGAAATATTCATTTTCGTTTCGTGGAATGTTACAAAAATGCTAGTAACATTATAAGAGATTTAAAACTGAAATCTAATAAAACAAACACATAACTGACGATATGAGAAGAGAATATGCCGGTGCATAAATCTTAAATGAAATGACAGGAAGAGGTACATCAAACTTGATTTCAACAGAATTTCATCTTATTAATGTAATAGGCAATATTTCTCCCAGAATATCCCATCTAAGGCTCTAAGATGGAGGGCAACTTTGGTGTAAAAATTACGAGAGGATAAATTATTGTGAATGATTTTAGGAACGCTTTAATAATAATTGGGAAAAGTACGTTTCATTGTGGAGAGCATTTTCTTGAGATATATTGAAAATTAGAAAATAAGGATAATCAAATGGAAGAAAAAGAAATGAAAAAATTAAAATTTGGAGGAGTGTCGAACTTACGTCGTTCAATTCGATAGCGAAAAATAAACCGGCTTTGGGGGTTTTTGTGATTAAATGGAAGTAGAGGACAATATGCAACGTGGGTAGAGAAAAGAAAAAGGTGGTTTGCGCCTGTGGGGCTATTTCCTTCTGGTCGAAGCTCCCTTCGACACACCTGGAAAAAAAACTTTTCTGCTAATGCTAGATTCGAAGTACCCACATGACATGGCCGCCGCTCGTTGTGCGTATATTTCTGGTGTAATTAGGTTACCCTGCTCGATTGTCGATTAAATCCAACTATCTTTGCCAAATGACGGAAAATTTATACCTTTCGTGGCTTAAAGTTTCCATGTGGTCAAACATGTAGGAAAGACTTTTGTTTTTGTTTGGCCGAACATATGTTGCGTCAGTTGTATCATAGTCCCTACACTGTGAAAACGACTTAGTCAAAAACGAGTAAAATTTAGTCACTTTTGACTAAATCCAGTACTGAAACTAGCACCGACTCAATTTGCGTCAAAAGTGAATACTAGCATTTAGTTAATTGATTTGACTGTATTTCTTAGTCAAAACTTGAAGAACATTTAGTCATTTTTCGAGAAGAACTACTACTCAAGTTCAAAGATAATTTACTCATGTTTTGAATAACATTTAGTCAAAATTGAAGAAGTACTACTTCTCAAGTTCAAAGATAATTTACTCGTGTTTTGAATAACATTTAGTCAAAATTGAAGAAGCACTACTTCTCAAGTTCAAAGATAATTTACTCAAGTGAGAAATCAAGTTATTCATTTTTTGACTAAAATTTCGTCAAAACTGAATAATTACTGCTTCTCAAGGCTGAAGTGGATTTATTCATTTTTTGACTAAAATTTAGTCAAAATGGAATAATTACTGTTTCTCGAGACTGAGGTAAATTTATTCATTTTTTGACCAAAATTTAGTCAAAATGGAAAAATTACTGCTTCTCAAGGTTGAAATGGATTTATTCATTTTTTGACTAAAATTTAGTTAAAAAATGAATAATTACTGCTTCTCAAGGCTGAAGTGGATTTATTCATTTTTTGACTAAAATTTAGTCAAAATTGAATAATTACTGCTTCTCAAGGCTGAGGTCAGTTTATTCATTTTTTGACTAAAATTTAGTCAAAACTGAATAATTACTGCTTCTCAAGGCTGAGGTCAGTTTATTCATTTTTTATTTAAATTTGGTCAAAATTGAATAAGTATTGCTTCTCTAGCTTGAGGTAGAACTTAGTCAAAATTAAAGAGAAACTACTTTCCAAGATAAAAATAAATTTGTCATTTATCAAGTTACCTGTATTAGTGACCATTTGCTTGAAAAATGACAAGTTTATTTCAAGATTGAGACTAAACAATGGAACATGAAAAAAGTATGGATCCCTGAGCATGACACTAAAATTCTGTAGTAATAATATTTGTTCACGCTGAAAAAAGGGTTCCTGGACAACTTTGCAGTAATTGAAAAAAATTATCTTACCTCAGATAGATAGATATACATGTAGAAGAAGCATGTGCAGAGAATATATAGTAGTTTCCTCAATTTAACACAGAATTAACAAAAACTCAATATGCTGACCAAGGCAGTAATTTATTTTATTATAAAACATAAACTAAACGTAACGTTTCAACCTTCTAGCAAGGTTTCCTTCAGACTCTGCACCAAGTACAAATGTTGTTAGAATTAACAAGCATTACACCATCAATTGGAAATAAATGCATTTGTAAAAAAAAAAAGTCAAGTGTCTCAATTTTCTGATACGAACTACATTCTTTGACAGTAAAAATTCTGCATAAATATTCTGAAAATTTAATTCAGAAAAGAAGATAGGTTGGCTTCAAATTGGCTAACTGGTCAGTGATATGTGCCAAAAGAGCTATGAGGTCTCAAGTTTATTTGGACCCTGCATAAGACATGGATGCATGGTACATGCCTCATACATCAATCCGACATTCATTCTCATCCAGCTTAACCCAAGAGGCATTTGTTAGGTAGGTTAGGTAGAACAAATACATGTTCTTGAAGCACATACCTTAGAAAAATGACCAAAATCATTCTCAATAAGGGCAAATAAATTATCCACCACACACACAAAGAAGAGAATCACTGCTTATGACTTAAAAATAACAAACTAGGTGTATTTTGGAATTATTCTTGGAATTAAAAATTATATTAAAATCATTACTTAAATAACTGAAGGATTGGAAGAAAAAACTGTGAATCAAAACAAATGGACAATTCATTTTGAAATTTATTTATTGGAACTCTCACATAACAAACTGCTCAATAAGTAACAATAGCAGACCACAAATTCTCAATTCCAACATGAGACTGACCAAAAAATATATGTTATTGTTAATATGCTCTATACCCAGCCACAATATGTTTCATTTTATAGTTGCAAAATGGTTCAAACATTAAAAACAACACTGTGACATGAAGGAAGTTGAAAATGACCTTATGGATAAAAAGTATGTTTTCTTACTAATACGTAGGCTACATTTAAATAACTCAAGAAGTTACTTGTGTTAAAATGTCTATGTAGGCTAAAGTATAAAGATAAATAAAAATAAAACCAAATCATTAAAATGGAAAAACCACACTAAAATAGCATTGTAAAAGTAGGCCAAGAAAATCAATATTTTTTTATACTATGAAAGAAAATGACAAAAATATTGGCCTGCAACTAGTTCAAACAAGCAAATATTTTGAATATATTATTTTATGAAAATGTTAACATTTTTTTTGTGACTTTCACTGGTCCTGCTGTAGTGCTGACCTGGACTTATAAGCCTACTCCCTGCTGTGAACATCATTATGATACTTCCTTATACTCAATTTGATTTGTACCCTTTAGCAGGTCAGGTTATATCAGGTGTTTACTGTATTTAGATTTTTTTAAATTCTTATCAGATTTTCTTTCCGTACACCCCAGCGGTAGACTCAGAGGCCTACACTTTTCTTAGCTCTAAACTCCAAGCCATTATATTATTGAATCACTGAGTTCATTGTTGTTTACATAGATGCTGTTATACTATAACAATTAAAGAATTACTATCATTAATAAAGAAACAAGAACCAATCATTTAATGAATGTACACATATTTTATCATTCACTAAACTTCAAAAAATCATATTAATGTCTATATAGTAACTATAATAATTACAAAAATTACCAACCACATGTACACTGTCACTGCCATGTGCAAGAGGGTGGGGGCATTCACAGGTCCACCCGTTGAATTTTTCCTCCAATGCGAGTTACTTTATGACATTATGAACAAAAATAATACATAAACATTGGGAACACCCTAGGGAACAATATGATTTATTTTCAACTTTTACTAAAAATACTCTCATTATAAAAATAGAAAAACAAGAAATGGTGGGTCTAGGCACGCACCCACAGGGAGAGCGATTGGGGCATTCACCCCTCCCAATTGCCAGTTCTTGTATATTATTATTCCTAATATTTTTTGAAGACCAAAATGTTCTGTGCTTCATCACAAAGTTTAAACCTACTGTATGCTCATGACAGACTAATCGAAACTGGATTCACAGTTTAAATTTGGATCCAAACCATTGTGGAATGTGCCTTAAAAGGTGACCCCTTGAGAAAATAAGTTTTTGTTTTCAATGGTTATTCACATTACTTCTCATGTCTGATCATTCAGTTTACAATGGCAATGGAAAGAATTATAAAAGGGTCCTAGGTTCGATACCTGGTGGAGGAATATTTTGATTTGGATTCTACAATAGTTTCAACTTCAACTCAGTCCCTATAAGCATATTTGTGCATAAAGTGGACTTAAATCAAATAGCAATCTCAATAATAATTTTTCCCCGCCCTGGACTCTTATTTTTGCAAAACAATATGCTAATCACTAGACCATGGAAGTCTGCTTGGTTCCTGTCCACAGTAGTCTATATTATTTATGTAAAACAGTGCAAGTGTTGTTAGAACTTATTCTCGGTCAGATGAGGTACTCGACTGAAATTTGCCCTTCGAACTGTAACTTCTCCGCCACTGGGTGGGCCTGGCAGACTTCCCCCCACCCTCAGGTAAGCTAGATGCAAGCTGTGTGGAAGGAATTTTATGACTATGAATAACCATTTATTCATGCTACACACTGGTTTCTATAACAAAATGAATGCCTATCCAAAGTATATTATTACCTTACCATGCTACATTTTTCAGAGGTTAAAAACTGAAGTAAATACATGTAAGGTGGTGATCCACATACACTACCACAACCTAATAAATGTTCCATAGCAAAAGAAAATCTAAGCCACACCTGTAATCACTTGTTCAAAAATTCACCTCCACAAAAGATGCAGCAAAGCCTAGCCACTTACGTCATGTCAATATTTCAAACAAAAAAGCAGCTGGCAATCACCTTAAGTTCATTCTTATTATTCATTCAGTTTCATCCCAACACATGTCCTCTTCAGGTGACTGGATAAGGCAATTTTATCCTGAAAAAGAAAAACATACCACATGAAGAAACATTTAGTGAATATTAAAATGGAAAAACATGTCTATACAAATATATTGCTGTAAATGAGACATTTTCTCAACTTTGCTGCTATTTACCACAGAAAGAGCAAAACATGATATACAGTGTACCACATGAAGCTGATTTCTATTGCTTATAAAAATAATACTTTCATTAACATCTAACATGTATAATAATTGACACAAAACAAAAATGTGTTTATCCCTAATTTTGAAGAATACAGTACCCTAAATAAGAAACCCACAATTCTTGAATATAAGACAGTGTACAATTTTTTTTTATAATCCCCGGTTATACACTGCAGTAGATATACTGTATATGGTACTTCAATTCAGCAAAACAAGTTTTTCAACCACCTTTTTACTCACAATATATAAATATAATGATTTTTGACACTGTCAGTTTTAAAAGGTGCAAGACTGTTTGGCAGACTTTTGAAAACCATGAAACACATTCGTATTTGAACTATTCTTCACTAGTAAAGTGAAACGTTTCAACATGCTTCCGATGCAATTCAATTTGCAACACAATAATCAACATAACTTGCATTGCTGTCTCATTTTGAAGGACATAAATACTCAGTTTTATTTGACCCTATAAAAGCATAATTCACAACTAAGTGATTCACAAATCAATCATATTGAGTATTATTCAATTCACCTATTGTAACTCCCCCATGGAGCCACATAATTGTTCTGATTCCCGTTATCTCTGGATTTGATTCCCAGCAGGACACAGTGCTGTAAATTGAATTGTAATTTAAACGGCTTGACCAGTCCCAATTAGCCTATCTCTGCATAAGGTGTGCTTAAAATCATTGTTCATTGAACGTTTGTCAACATAGAAAAAGACAAAAATAATGGCATTTGTAGTTTGATACTGAAAGTAAAAATGTTATTGCACACATCTGATCCATCTGATAAAGAAGAAAAAGAAACATATATTAACAGAAAACGAAGAAATACAAAACTAAATAATCTTAGAGATTCACAAACATGCACGACATGGTATGTCGGAGCTATGAAAGAGCCTGTCAGTGGACTTCCATTGCGCGACATGTAGTGTGCACGTATATTTCCAGTGACATTGTTATGTAGCTTCCAATTGGATTCAGCTATTTTTTTCACAATGCTGGCACTCACAAACTATCTGGGGGGGCTCTAATGGAAATTGAACTTCTGTTTGTACTAAAATCATTTATGAGCCATAACGATTTGGCTATGCAGGAAGCCAAACTGAACCATTACTTGGATGATAACAAAAAAAATCCTAATTACATGTATTTCTTATTCAAAACTGATGTAGAATTAAAAAATTGTCAATATTCCATCCCACTAGTTATATTCCAAAGAGTGTCTTCCCAATGGTGCAGTGGTAGCGTTGTCACCTTGTAATCAAGGGGTCCAGAGTCCTATACCTGGTGGAGGCACATAGTGGTTCAGATCCCACTTTAAATTGTAGGTCCAGTCCCGATTAGCCTTACTGTGCATAAAGTGGACTTAAAACACCAAATCAAATCAAAATGTTCCAAAGAGATTGTGTTAAAATGTAGGAACCAAACTGAAGGTATAAATTGAATGTTTCTACAAGAATGTTTCTTCATCATACAATTAAATAATTTTCGTAAGAATATTTATTGCATCTCTTTCTTCATCAATCCATTCAGGGTCATTCCAAAGTGACTAAGGTAGTGAACTAAGGTACCCGACCAGTATATTATGGCATATGCACAGCATGGATATGAAAAGTACAGTTGGTGTGACATGTTTAAGTAAAATATAATGCTCACTCCTTTTGTAAATGTAACATATTTGCCACACATAGTGAAACAAAAGAAGTCAATGTGAGAAAAACAATGGTGCCTATTTTATAAATCTAATAAATATTTTTTTTGCTGTGCACTGAACAACTGAAGACTGAAATGACAAAATATCAGATTCTACAAATTCAGCAAATTATTGTAGTTAATTTACACACACACACACACAAATTATGTGACTTTTGTAACATGGAAACACATATTACAAAACTGAATAAGCAAACTTGCACCACACGTCAACTGTTTAAATATCTTCATTCAATGTAAAATGTCCTCTGCTATTGACCATTACACAAGATAAGCCTCCCAACCCCCCCCCCCACCAAAAAAAATCTGGTCCTTTGGCAGAGGCCACTGAAAGTATAAGCCAGCTCTATTCATAATGGAGACTTCTATTTTATTCTGGACTATATCAAAGGTCACCAGCCCTGGATAGCTCTTATAATCATATGACACAACATACCAGTCACTGGGATTTAAAATATGCATCATATTCCTGGCAACAAGACACTTACTACTAGCAATGCAAACTTCAAATTGTTCTGTGGCAAGTGATATGATCCCACTGATTGGTAGGTATTTGGCCCCCTCTGTTTCGATACGAGGATACCTTAATGCCATTACACGGTCGGCATGTTGAATGGTGCTAAGAGGTAGGATATTTTCAAAAGATATCATGTAAAGGCATACAAATGTTACAACTGTGAGTTACATCATTAGTGTTGAGTTTACTATGTATTTATGACAGCAGTTAGCTCACTTTTTTAAACATAGTGCCAGCAAATATATCCAACATAACTATGTTGTGGGGCCTATGTAGATATTATGCAAAATTAGAAGTTTCTCTTTAGTTTTCAGCAGCTTTGTGTGAAAAACTTAATTTTTTTTATGACATAACATCTAAAATCAATATTCTAATATAATTTTTGTGTATTTTAAGGCAAATATATTTATCAATTGATGTATATAATTAGAGTGGAATACTTATACACTATTGTTAATGAAATTTCTAAGTAACGTTTAATTATTACAATTTTCAAGTATCGGTGGGAATCGGTGAGAGTATCGGCATCAGTTCAAAGTGGTATCGGCTCAGCCTTAGTTAAGATGCATACTTTTTTATACTTACCATAAACCTACTTTGTTCCCAGTTGAGTTCTATTGTGAGTTAAAAGTGTAAATATATATTATTTACATTATACATAACTACCATTACGTGAGTGTTTGTGATAATGATTTTACTTCTGAGCTTGTTATAGTACAGGAAAGAAGAAAATTATACCTGATTATATCTGTGAAATTAGCCTGTTTGTGGGAGTGGTTAGCATAATGTGGTGGGAAGCCATGAATCCCAGGTTTGAACACTGGTTAAGACATATATATACCAACTTTCCATAGCATTTTGAACATTCAAAATTTTTAAAGAACATGATTCTGATTCTAAGTATATCTGTTACAAAGTTTCCATCAGTGCAGTTTTTCCCCTGAGTGTCTTGCTATGCAAGTGGAAGAAGGGAGATATTATATTCTAAACATGAGCAACATTCCTTTTAAATTAAATTTAAAGTCAACTTCATGCATCAAAGCATGAAATAAAATGAAGGGGAAAATGTAGAACATTTTCTTCACAAATAGACAAACTATCCATACAGATCAACACCTTGTTTAGAACTAACAATATGTTGTGAAATAAAGAATGTATGAATTGTACAGTACATGTAAAAAATTGCCCCTTGTTCAGATAAATTAAAATTGTGAAACATAATATTTCTTGTACTGTGAACAAAGTGCTCTCTCTTTATTGCAATGGTGTCAAATTTCAAAACTAAATCAATAAAACTGAAGTAAACCCATATTTCAGTATGTAGATTCAAATGCAGTTGTGTCAACCAGCGTTGTTTAAATTTGTACTGTGTGGATGGCATATAACATACAGACATGTAGTCCCTCATTTACTAAACATGTATATTCCAGGTTAGGCAACAATTCTCATAATATGCAACACATTAAGACTATACACTCTCATACTCCCCAGCCAATATACCCTTTAAAAGGAAGAGCTCCAATACTACTCCAAATGGCAGATCAACACCTTGATTAGCAGTAACAACATGCAGTAAAATAAAACAATCAATGTATGAAAAATATTTGCTGCTTGCTAAGAAAAATTAACGTTGTGAATGTGTCTTCTTCTCATTATTGTAATGACCTCAAATTTTAAGAAAAAATAAAAACTTAGATGTAAACACATTTTTATGATGTAGATATCAAAACACAGTTATGTCAGCTAGTGTTATATAAATTTGTGTAGTGTGGATGTCACATAACATACATGCATGCATGCAGCTCTTCATACTATAAACATGCATATTCCAGGTTAGATATATCTCCCTCCTTTTGCATAGCAAAACATTCAGTGGAAAAACTATACTGATGGAAGCTCTTTGTAATAGGTATAGCATGAAAAGTTGGTATATACATGTCTAACACAGTGTTCGAACCTGGGATTCTAGCTTCATAGAATGTTATGCTAAACATGCATATTCTCCATACACCCTCATACTTCTCAACCCATAATCCTGTTTAAATGGAGAGCTCCAATAATGTTCCAAGTGGTAATAAAATCAGTATTTTACAGTGAAAATTGTTCAAAATACATAGAAAAATGTGTATGATACATGACCATCAAAGTGATCAGGTTAAAGTCTCTGTGTTAAATATTTTTTTACAAGTTTGTGCTGGTTTGCTACACATTACAAGGAATCAAATGCTTTTGGTGACACTTTTCTCACTAAAACACATTTTATGAATAATGTTATGTAGTACCTGTGTGGAAACATTATGTAGTGCTTAAATGTAGTGAAAAATTATTAATACACAAACATTCGTAAAATACTTTGTTCTAGGATATCATTACTTTACAGCTGAACTTATTGAAAACGAAATATATATATGCAATCTGCTTAAACACGGCAATCTTCGTGATAAAAACTAGAGGCAAGTTGGAGAATATTTTCGAACATGGCGGTAATGCTCCTTGTTGCTACGTTTGAACAAGTTCATTTTTCTTCTGCAGCAAACCAGCAAAAAATGTACAAATGTACTTTCTAAAAAAAATGGAGTTTGATTTCTCTCGAGTTTTACAAGGCAGTGATTAAAATACGCTTCACTGGCCGAGAAATGTGGTCGCCATATTCGAGTACACAACAAACCAAGATTTCAAAATCGAAAAGTACTTACGTTCTAAATTCAGAGACGATCCTGAAAAAATTTCCACAGAAGGCAATCTCATCTTCTTCAATGGAATTTCTCTCGAAGTTCCTTGTATACGGTTTGGTTGTAAAATTGTAAGAAAGGCACAACGCGACAAACATTTTCCGTCAACTTTAGCCTGCACCAAGGAAGCCTGCACAACATCACGTTCATGGTGGTAGTATCCTTCCGCGCAATGAAGGGCGCACAGAAACAAAGCTACAGCGAGAGAAAAAATAGTTCTCTCTTTCTATTGACAGTACGCACAAAAAATATCTGCTTCAACTGAAGAATGGATGAAAACATTTTCTCTGTGTGATTTCGAATTCAATAAGATTGCAAAACCTAAAATAAAATATTCTACACAAATGACTAAATCGACGTGATAATGACTGAGTATGCTATATTACTCACTTCAGAACACGGCATCTTCAATTATGACTAAAATCCCCGCGAATATATCGATTTAGTCACTATTGACTAAACCATTTTTAACAATGTAGGAAATATCAATAATAATCCCTTCAGGTATCCAAGTATATTTTATTTCACAAAATCTCCATATTTATTTAGGAAATGAATATTAACTGCTTCATCAAAGAAATAGAACTAGCACGAACAATACAATTGACTGCATTATTAACCAGTCTTGGAGCCGTGGGAAATATTCATTTTCGTTTCGTGGAATGATACAAAAAAGCTAGTAACATTATAAGAGATTTAAAACTGAAATCTAATAAAACAAACACATAACTGACGATATGAGAAGAGAATATGCCGGTGCATAAATCTTAAATGAAATGACAGGAAGAGGTACATCAAACTTGATTTCAACAGAATTTCATCTTATTAATGTAATAGGCAAAATTTCTCCCAGAATATCCCATCTAAGGCTCTAAGATGGAGGGCAACTTTGGTGTAAAAATTACGAGAGGATAAATTATTGTGAATGATTTTAGGAACGCTTTTATAATAATTGGGAAAAGTACGTTTCATTGTGGAGAGCATTTTCTTGAGATATATTGAAAATTAGAAAATAAGGATAATCAAATGGAAGAAAAAGAAATGAAAAAATTAAAATTTGGAGGAGTGTCGAACTTACGTCGTTCAATTCGATAGCGAAAAACAAGCCGGCTTTGGTGTTTTTTGTGAATAAATGGAAGTAGAGGACAGTATGCAACGTGGGTAGAGAAAAGAAAAAGACGGTTTGCACCTGTGGGGCTATTTCCTTCTGGTCGAAGCTCCCTTCGACACATCTGGAAACAAACTTTCCTGCTAATGCTAGATTCGAAGTACCCACATGACATAGCCGCCGCTCGTTGTGTGTATATTTCTGGTGTAATTAGGTTACCTTGCTCGATTGTCGATTAAATCCACCTATTTTTGCCAAATGACGGAAAATTTACACCTTTCGTGGCTTAAAGTTTCCATGTGGTCAAACGTGTAGGAAAGACTATTGTTTTTGTTTGGCCGAACAGGTGTGGCGTCAGTTGTATCATAGTCCCTAGGAAATATCAATAATAATCCTTTCAGGTATCGAAGTATATTTCATTTCACAAAGTCTCCATATTTATTTAGGAAATGAATAATAACTGCTTCATCAAAGAAATAGAACTAGCACGAACAATACAATTGACTGCATTATTAACCAGTTTTGGAGCCGTGGAAAATATTCATTTTCGTTTCGTGGAATGTTGCGAAGAAGCTAGTAACATTATAAGAGGATTAAAACTGAAATCTAATGAAACAAACACATAACTGACGATTTGAGAAGAGAATATGCCGGTGCATAAATCTTAAATGAAATGACAGGAAGAGGTACATCAAACTTGATTTCAACAGAATTTCATCTTATTAATGTAATAGGCAATATTTCTCCCAGAATATTCCATCTAAGGCTCTAAGATGGAGGGCAACTTTGGTGTAAAAATTAGGAGAGGATAAATTATTGTGAATGATTTTTGGAACGGTCTGATAATAATTGGGAAAAGTACGTTTTATTGTGGAGAGCATTTTCTTGAGATATATTGAAAATTAGAAAATAAGGATAATGAAATGGAAGACAAAGAAATGAAAAAATTAAAATTTGGAGGAGTGTCGAACTTACGTCGTTCAATTCGATAGCGAAAAATAAGCCTGCTTTGGGGGGTTTTCTGAATAAATGGAAATAGAGGACAACATGCAACGTGGGTAGAGAAAAGAAAAGGGCGGTTTGCGCCTGTGGGGCTATTTCCTTCTGGTCGAAGCTCCCTTCGACACATCTGGAAGCAAACTTTTCTGCTAATGCTAGATTCGAAGTACCCACATGACATGGCCGCCGCCGCTTGTTGTGTGTATATTTCTGGTGTAATTAGGTTACCTTGCTCGATTGTCGATTAAATCCAAATATTTTTGCCAAATGACGGAAAATTTATACCTTTCGCGGCATAAAGTTTCCTTGTGGTCAAACGTGTAGGAAAGACTAGTGTTTTTGTTTGGCCGAACAGGTGTGGCGTCAGTTGTATCATAGTCCCTAGGAAATATCAATAATAATACTTTCAGGTATCCAAGTATATTTCATTTCACAAAGTCTAAATATTTATTTAGGAAATGAATATTAACTGCTTCATCAAAGAAATAGAACTAGCACGAACAATACAATTGACTGACTGCATTATTAACCAGTTTTG
Source organism: Lepisma saccharinum (assembly GCF_977018435.1). Classification (NCBI taxonomy): domain Eukaryota; kingdom Metazoa; phylum Arthropoda; class Insecta; order Zygentoma; family Lepismatidae; genus Lepisma; species Lepisma saccharinum. The sequence continues at coordinate 29,159,591 of NC_139254.1, forward strand.
GAGCCGTGGAAAATATTCATTTTTGTTTCGTGGAATGTTACAAGAAAGCTAGTAACATTATAAGAGATTTATAAATGAAATCTAGTAAAGCAAACACATAACTGACGATATGAGAAGAGAATATGCCGGTGCATAAATCTTAAATCAAATGACAGGAAGAGGTACATCAAACTTGATTTCAACAGAATTTCATCTTATTAATGTAATAGGCAATATTTCTCCCAGAATATTCCATCTAAGGCTCTAAGATGGAGGGCAACTTTGATGTAAAAATTAGGAGAGGATAAATTATTGTGAATGATTTTAGGAACGCTTTAATAATAATTGGGAAAAGTACGTTTTATTGTGGAGAGCATTTCCTTGAGATATATTGAAAATTAGAAAATAAGGATAATCAAATGGAAGAAAAAGAAATGAAAAAATTAAAATTTGGAGGAGTGTCGAACTTACGTCGTTCAATTCGATAACGAAAAATAAGCCGGCTTTAAGGTTTTTTGTGAATAAATGGAAGTAGAGGACAATATGCAACGTGGGTAGAGAAAAGAAAAAGGTTGTTTGCGCCTGTGGGGCTATTTCCTTCTGGTCGAAGCTCCCTTCGACACATCTGGAAACAAACTTTTCTGCTAATGCTAGATTCGAAGTACCCACATGACATGGCCGCCGCTCGTTGTGTGTATATTTCTGGTGTAATTAGGTTACCTTGCTCGATTGTCGATTAAATCCACCTATTTTTGCCAAATGACAGAAAATTTATACCTTTCGCGGCATAAAGTTTCCATGTGGTCAAACGTGTAGGAAAGACTAGGGTTTTTGTTTGGCCGAACAGGTGTGGCGTCAGTTGTATCATAGTCCATAGGAAATATCAATAATAATCCTTTCAGGTATCCAAGTATATTTTATTTCACAAAGTCTCCATATTTATTTAGGAAATGAATATTAACTGCTTCATCAAAGAAATAGAACTAGCACGAACAATACAATTGACTGACTGCATTATTATCCAGTTTTGGAGCCGTGGAAAATATTCATTTTCGTTTTGTGGAATGTTACGAAAAAGCTAGTAACATTATAAGAGATTTAAAACTGAAAGCTAATAAAACAAACACATAACTGACGATATGAGAAGAGAATATGCCGGTGCATAAATCTTAAACGAAATGACAGGAAGAGGTACATCAAACTTGATTTCAACAGAATTTCTTCTTATTAATGTAATAGGCAATATTTCTCCCCGAATATCCCATCTAAGGCTCTAAGATGGAGGGTAACATTTGTGTAAAAATTACGAGAGGATAAATTATTGTGAATGATTTTAGGAACGCTCTGATAATAATTGCGAAAAGTACGTTTTATTGTGGAGAGCATTTTCTTGAGATATATTGAAAATTAGAAAATAAGGATAATCAAATGGAAGAAAAAGAAATGAAAAAATTAAAATTTGGAGGAGTGTCGAACTTACGTCGTTCAATTCGATAGCGAAAAATGAGCCGGCTTTGGGGGTTTTTGTGAATAAATGGAAGTAGAGGACAATATGCAACGTGGGTAGAGAAAAGAAAAAGGTTGTTTGCGCCTGTGGGGCTATTTCCTTCTGGTCGAAGCTCCCTTCGACACATCTGGAAACAAACGTTTCTGCTAATGCTAGATTCGAAGTACCCACATGACATGGCCGCCGCTCGTTGTGTGTATATTTTATGTGTAATTAGGTTACATTGCTCGATTGTCGATTAAATCCACCTATTTTTGCCAAATGACGGCTTAAAGTTTCCATGTGGTCAAAGATGTAGGAAAGACTATTGTTCTTGTTTGGCCGAACAGGTGTGGCGTCAGTTGTATCATAGTCCCTAGGAAATATCAATAATAATCCTTTCAGGTATCCAAGTATATTTCATTTCACAAAGTCTCCATATTTATTTAGGAAATGAATATTAACTGCTTCATCAAAGAAATAGAACTAGCACGAACAATACAATTGACTGACTACATTATTAACCAGTTTTGGAGCCGTGGAAAATATTCATTTTCGTTTCGTGGAATGTTACAAAAAAGCTAGTAACATTATAAGAGATTTAAAACTGAAATCTAATAAAACAAACACATAACTGACGATATGAGAAGAGAATATGCCGGTGCATAAATCTTAAATGAAATGACAGGAAGCGGTACATCAAACTTGATTTCAACCGAATTTTATCTTATTAATGTAATAGGCAATATTTCTCCCAGAATATCCCATCTAAGGCTCTAAGATGGAGGCCAACTTTGGAGTAAAATTTACGAGAGGATAAATTATTGTAAATGATATTAGGAACGCTCTGATAATAATTGGGAAAAATACTTTTTATTGTGAAGAGCATTTTCTTGAGATATATTGAAAATTAGAAAATAAGGAAAATCAAATGTAAGAAAAAGAAATGAAAAAATTAAAATTTGGAGGAGTGGCTAACTTACGTCGTTCAATTCGATAGCGAAGAAAAAGCCGGCTTTATGGGTTTTTGTGAATAAATGGAAGTAGAGGACAATATGCAACGTGGGTAGAGAAAAGAAAGAGGCGGTTTGAGCCTGTGGGGCTATTTCCTTCTTGTCGAAGCTCCCTTCGGCACATCTGGAAACATACTTTTCTGCTAATGCTAGATTCGAAGTACCCACATGACATGGCCGCCGCTCGTTGTGTGTATATTTCTGGTGTAATTAGGTTACCTTGCTCGATTGTCGATTAAATCCACCTATTTTTGCCAAATGACAGAAAATTTATACCTTTCGCGGCATAAAGTTTCCATGTGGTCAAACGTGTAGGAAAGACTAGGGTTTTTGTTTGGCCGAACAGGTGTGGCATCAGTTGTATCATAGTCCATAGGAAATATCAATAATAATCCTTTCAGGTATCCAAGTATATTTTATTTCACAAAGTCTCCATATTTATTTAGGAAATGAATATTAACTGCTTCATCAAAGAAATAGAACTAGCACGAACAATACAATTGACTGACTGCATTATTAACCAGTTTTGGAGCCGTGGAAAATATTCATTTTCGTTTTGTGGAATGTTACGAAAAAGCTAGTAACATTATAAGAGATTTAAAACTGAAAGCTAATAAAACAAACACATAACTGACGATATGAGAAGAGAATATGCCGGTGCATAAATCTTAAACGAAATGACAGGAAGAGGTACATCAAACTTGATTTCAACAGAATTTCTTCTTATTAATGTAATAGGCAATATTTCTCCCCGAATATCCCATCTAAGGCTCTAAGATGGAGGGTAACATTTGTGTAAAAATTACGAGAGGATAAATTATTGTGAATGATTTTAGGAACGCTCTGATAATAATTGCGAAAAGTACGTTTTATTGTGGAGAGCATTTTCTTGAGATATATTGAAAATCAGAAAATAAGGATAATCAAATGGAAGAAAAAGAAATGAAAAAATTAAAATTTGGAGGAGTGTCGAACTTACGTCGTTCAATTCGATAGCGAAAAATGAGCCGGCTTTGGGGGTTTTTGTGAATAAATGGAAGTAGAGGACAATATGCAACGTGGGTAGAGAAAAGAAAAAGGTTGTTTGCGCCTGTGGGGCTATTTCCTTCTGGTCGAAGCTCCCTTCGACACATCTGGAAACAAACGTTTCTGCTAATGCTAGATTCGAAGTACCCACATGACATGGCCGCCGCTCGTTGTGTGTATATTTTATGTGTAATTAGGTTACATTGCTCGATTGTCGATTAAATCCACCTATTTTTGCCAAATGACGGCTTAAAGTTTCCATGTGGTCAAAGATGTAGGAAAGACTATTGTTCTTGTTTGGCCGAACAGGTGTGGCGTCAGTTGTATCATAGTCCCTAGGAAATATCAATAATAATCCTTTCAGGTATCCAAGTATATTTCATTTCACAAAGTCTCCATATTTATTTAGAAAATGAATAATAACTGCTTCCTCAAAGAAATAGAACTAGCACGAACAATACAATTTTCTGACTGCATTATTAACCAGTTTTGGAGCTGTGGAAAATATTCATTTTCGTTTCGTGGAATGTTACAAAAAAGCTAGTAACATTATAAGAGATTTAAAACTGAAATCTAATAAAACAAACACATAACTGACGATATGAGAAGAGAATATGCCGGTGCATAAATCTTAAATGAAATGACAGGAAGAAGTACATCAAACTTGATTTCAACAGAATTTCATCTTATTAATGTAATAGGCAATATTACGAGAGGATAAATTGATGTGAATGATTTTAAGAACGCTCTGATAATAATTGGGAAAAGTACGATTTATTGTGGAGAGCATTTTCTTGAGATATATTGAAAATTAGAAAATAAGGATAATCAAATGGAAGAAAAAGAAATGAAAAAATTAAAATTTGGAGGAGTGTCGAACTTACGTCGTTCAATTCGATAGCAAAAAATAAGCCGGCTTTGGGCGTTTTTGTGAATAAATGGAAGTAGAGGACAATATGCAACGTGGGTAGAGAAACGAAAGAGGCGGTTTGAGCCTGTGGGGCTATTTCCTTCTTGTCGAAGCTCCCTTCGGCACATCTGGAAACATACTTTTCTGCTAATGCTAGATTCGAAGTACCCACATGACATGGCCGCCGCTCGTTGTGCGTATATTTCTGGTGTAATTAGGTTACCTTGCTCGATTGTCGATTAAATCCACTTATTTTTGCCAAATGACGGAAAATTTAAACCTTTCGTGGCTTAAAGTTTCCATGTGGTCAAACGTGTAGAAAAGACAAGTGTTTTTGTTTGGCCGAACAGGTGTGGCGTCAGTTGTATCATAGTCCCTAGGAAATATCAATAATAATCCTTTCAGGTATCCAAGTATATTTCATTTCACAAAGTCTCCATAATTATTTAGAAAATGAATAATACCTGCTTCCTCAAAGAAATAGAACTAGCACGAACAATACAATTTACTGACTGCATTATTAACCAGTTTTGGAGCTGTGGAAAATATTCATTTTCGTTTCGTGGAATGTTACAAAAAAGCTAGTAACATTATAAGAGATTTAAAACTGAAATCTAATAAAACAAACACATAACTGACGATATGAGAAGAGAATATGCCGGTGCATAAATCTTAAATGAAATGACAGGAAGAGGTACATCAAACTTGATTTCAACAGAATTTCATCTTATTAATGTAATAGGCAATATTTCTCTCAGAATATCCCATCTAAGGCTCTAAGATGGAGGGCAACTTTGGTGTAAAAATTACGAGAGGATAAATTATTGTGAATGATTTTAGGAACGCTCTGATAATAATTGGGAAAAGTACTTTTTATTGTTTAGAGCATTTTCTTGAGATATATTGAAAATTAGAAAATAAGGATAATCAAATGGAAGAAAAAGAAATGAAAAAATTAAAATTTGGAGGAGTGGCGAACTTACGTCGTTCAATTCGATACCGAAGAATAAGCCGGCTTTATGGGTTTTTGTGAATAAATGGAAGTAGAGGACAATATGCAACGTGGGTAGAGAAAAGAAAAAGGCGGTTTGCGCCTGTGGGGCTATTTCCTTCTGGTCGAAGCTCCCTTCGGCACATCTGGAAACAAACTTTTCTGCTAATGCTAGTTTCGAAGTACCCACATGACATGGCCGCCGCTCGTTGTGTGTATATTTCTGGTGTAATTAGGTTACCTTGCTCGATTGTCGATTAAATCCACTTATTTTTGCCAAATGACGTAAAATTTATACCTTTCGTGGCTTATGTTTCCATGTGGTCAAACGTGTAGGAAAGACTATTGTTTTTGTTTGGCCGAACAGGTGTGGCGTCAGTTGTATCATAGTCTCTAGGAAATATCAATAATAATCCTTTCAGGTATCAAAGTATATTTCATTTCACAAAGTCTCCATATTTATTTAGGAAATGAATATTAACTGCTTCATCAAAGAAATAGAACTAGCACGAACAATACAATTGACTGCATTATTAACCAGTTTTGGAGCCGTGGAAAATATTCATTTTCGTTTCGTGGAATGTTACAAAAAAGCTAGTAACATTATAAGAGATTTAAAACTGGAATCTAATAAAACAAACACATAACTGACGATATGAGAAGAGAATATGCCGGTGCATAAATCTTAAACGAAATTACAGGAAGAGGTACATCAAACGTGATTTCAACAGAATTTCTTCTTATTAATGTAATAGGCAATATTTCTCCCCGAATATCCCATCTAAGGCTCTAAGATGGAGGGTAAATTTTGTTTAAAAATTACGAGAGGATAAATTATTGTGAATGATTTTAGGAACGCTCTGATAATAATTGCGAAAAGTACGTTTTATTGTGGAGAGCATTTTCTTGAGATATATTGAAAATTAGAAAATAAGGATAATCAAATGGAAGAAAAAGAAATGAAAAAATTAAAATTTGGAGGAGTGTCGAACATACGTCGTTCAATTCGATAGCGAAAAATGAGCCGGCTTTGGGGGTTTTTGTGAATAAATGGAAGTAGAGGACAATATGCAACGTGGGTAGAGAAAAGAAAAAGGTTGTTTGCGCCTGTGGGGCTATTTCCTTCTGGTCGAAGCTCCCTTCGACACATCTGGAAACAAACGTTTCTGCTAATGCTAGATTCGAAGTACCCACATGACATGGCCGCCGCTCGTTGTGTGTATATTTCTTGTGTAATTAGGTTACATTGCTCGATTGTCGATTAAATCCACCTATTTTTGCCAAATGACGGCTTAAAGTTTCCATGTGGTCAAAGATGTAGGAAAGACTATTGTTCTTGTTTGGCCGAACAGGTGTGGCGTCAGTTGTATCATAGTCCCTAGGAAATATCAATAATAATCCTTTCAGGTATCCAAGTATATTTCATTTCACAAAGTCTCCATATTTATTTAGGAAATGAATATTAACTGCTTCATCAAAGAAATAGAACTAGCACGAACAATACAATTGACTGACTGCATTATTAACCAGTTTTGGAGCCGTGGAAAATATTCATTTTCGTTTCGTGGAATGTTACAAAAAAGCTAGTAACATTATAAGAGATTTGAAACTGAAATCTAATAAAACCAACACATAACTGACGATATGAGAAGAGAATATGCCGGTGCATAAATCTTAAATGAAATGACAGGAAGCGGTACATCAAACTTGATTTCAACCGAATTTTATCTTATTAATGTAATAGGCAATATTTCTCCCAGAATATCCCATCTAAGGCTCTAAGATGGAGGCCAACTTTGGAGTAAAATTTACGAGAGGATAAATTATTGTAAATGATATTAGGAACGCTCTGATAATAATTGGGAAAAATACTTTTTATTGTGAAGAGCATTTTCTTGAGATATATTGAAAATTAGAAAATAAGGAAAATCAAATGTAAGAAAAAGAAATGAAAAAATTAAAATTTGGAGGAGTGGCGAACTTACGTCGTTCAATTCGATAGCGAAGAAAAAGCCGGCTTTATGGGTTTTTGTGAATAAATGGAAGTAGAGGACAATATGCAACGTGGGTAGAGAAAAGAAAGAGGCGGTTTGAGCCTGTGGGGCTATTTCCTTCTTGTCGAAGCTCCCTTCGGCACATCTGGAAACATACTTTTCTGCTAATGCTAGATTCGAAGTACCCACATGACATGGCCGCCGCTCGTTGTGCGTATATTTCTGGTGTAATTAGGTTACCTTGCTCGATTGTCGATTAAATCCACTTATTTTTGCCAAATGACGGAAAATTTAAACCTTTCGTGGCTTAAAGTTTCTATGTGGTCAAACGTGTAGAAAAGACAAGTGTTTTTGTTTGGCCGAACAGGTGTGGCGTCAGTTGTATCATAGTCTCTCGGAAATATCAATAATAATCCTTTCAGGTATCCAAGTATATTTCATTTCACAAAGTCTCCATATTTATTTAGAAAATGAATAATAACTGCTTCCTCAAAGAAATAGAACTAGCACGAACAATACAATTTACTGACTGCATTATTAACCAGTTTTGGAGCTGTGGAAAATATTCATTTTCGTTTCGTGGAATGTTACAAAAAAGCTAGTAACATTATAAGAGATTTAAAACTGAAATCTAATAAAACAAACACATAACTGACGATATGAGAAGAGAATATGCCGGTGCATAAATCTTAAATGAAATGACAGGAAGAGGTACATCAAACTTGATTTCAACAGAATTTCATCTTATTAATGTAATAGGCAATATTTCTCTCAGAATATCCCATCTAAGGCTCTAAGATGGAGGGCAACTTTGGTGTAAAAATTACGAGAGGATAAATTATTGTGAATGATTTTAGGAACGCTCTGATAATAATTGGGAAAAGTACTTTTTATTGTTTAGAGCATTTTCTTGAGATATATTGAAAATTAGAAAATAAGGATAATCAAATGGAAGAAAAAGAAATGAAAAAATTAAAATTTGGAGGAGTGTCGAACTTACGTCGTTCAATTCGATAGCGAAAAATGAGCCGGCTTTGGGGGTTTTTGTGAATAAATGGAAGTAGAGGACAATATGCAACGTGGGTAGAGAAAAGAAAAAGGTTGTTTGCGCCTGTGGGGCTATTTCCTTCTGGTCGAAGCTCCCTTCGACACATCTGGAAACAAACGTTTCTGCTAATGCTAGATTCGAAGTACCCACATGACATGGCCGCCGCTCGTTGTGTGTATATTTCTTGTGTAATTAGGTTACATTGCTCGATTGTCGATTAAATCCACCTATTTTTGCCAAATGACGGCTTAAAGTTTGCATGTGGTCAAAGATGTAGGAAAGACTATTGTTCTTGTTTGGCCGAACAGGTGTGGCGTCAGTTGTATCATAGTCCCTAGGAAATATCAATAATAATCCTTTCAGGTATCCAAGTATATTTCATTTCACAAAGTCTCCATATTTATTTAGGAAATGAATATTAACTGCTTCATCAAAGAAATAGAACTAGCACGAACAATACAATTGACGGACTGCATTATTAACCAGTTTTGGAGCCGTGGAAAATATTCATTTTCGTTTCGTGGAATGTTACAAAAAAGCTAGTAACATTATAAGAGATTTAAAACTGAAATCTAATAAAACAAACACATAACTGACGATATGAGAAGAGAATATGCCGGTGCATAAATCTTAAATGAAATGACAGGAAGCGGTACATCAAACTTGATTTCAACCGAATTTTATCTTATTAATGTAATAGGCAATATTTCTCCCAGAATATCCCATCTAAGGCTCTAAGATGGAGGCCAACTTTGGAGTAAAATTTACGAGAGGATAAATTATTGTAAATGATATTAGGAACGCTCTGATAATAATTGAGAAAAATACTTTTTATTGTGAAGAGCATTTTCTTGAGATATATTGAAAATTAGAAAATAAGGAAAATCAAATGTAAGAAAAAGAAATGAAAAAATTAAAATTTGGAGGAGTGGCGAACTTACGTCGTTCAATTCGATAGCGAAGAAAAAGCCGGCTTTATGGGTTTTTGTGAATAAATGGAAGTAGAGGACAATATGCAACGTGGGTAGAGAAAAGAAAGAGGCGGTTTGAGCCTGTGGGGCTATTTCCTTCTTGTCGAAGCTCCCTTCGGCACATCTGGAAACATACTTTTCTGCTAATGCTAGATTCGAAGTACCCACATGACATGGCCGCCGCTCGTTGTGCGTATATTTCTGGTGTAATTAGGTTACCTTGCTCGATTGTCGATTAAATCCACTTATTTTTGCCAAATGACGGAAAATTTAAACCTTTCGTGGCTTAAAGTTTCTATGTGGTCAAACGTGTAGAAAAGACAAGTGTTTTTGTTTGGCCGAACAGGTGTGGCGTCAGTTGTATCATAGTCTCTCGGAAATATCAATAATAATCCTTTCAGGTATCCAAGTATATTTCATTTCACAAAGTCTCCATATTTATTTAGAAAATGAATAATAACTGCTTCCTCAAAGAAATAGAACTAGCACGAACAATACAATTTACTGACTGCATTATTAACCAGTTTTGGAGCTGTGGAAAATATTCATTTTCGTTTCGTGGAATGTTACAAAAAAGCTAGTAACATTATAAGAGATTTAAAACTGAAATCTAATAAAACAAACACATAACTGACGATATGAGAAGAGAATATGCCGGTGCATAAATCTTAAATGAAATGACAGGAAGAAGTACATCAAACTTGATTTCAACAGAATTTCATCTTATTAATGTAATAGGCAATATTACGAGAGGATAAATTGATGTGAATGATTTTAAGAACGCTCTGATAATAATTGGGAAAAGTACGTTTTATTGTGGAGAGCATTTTCTTGAGATATATTGAAAATTAGAAAATAAGGATAATCAAATGGAAGAAAAAGAAATGAAAAAATTAAAATTTGGAGGAGTGTCGAACTTACGTCGTTCAATTCGATAGCAAAAAATAAGCCGGCTTTGGGCGTTTTTGTGAATAAATGGAAGTAGAGGACAATATGCAACGTGGGTAGAGAAACGAAAGAGGCGGTTTGAGCCTGTGGGGCTATTTCCTTCTTGTCGAAGCTCCCTTCGGCACATCTGGAAACATACTTTTCTGCTAATGCTAGATTCGAAGTACCCACATGACATGGCCGCCGCTCGTTGTGCGTATATTTCTGGTGTAATTAGGTTACCTTGCTCGATTGTCGATTAAATCCACTTATTTTTGCCAAATGACGGAAAATTTAAACCTTTCGTGGCTTAAAGTTTCCATGTGGTCAAACGTGTAGAAAAGACAAGTGTTTTTGTTTGGCCGAACAGGTGTGGCGTCAGTTGTATCATAGTCCCTAGGAAATATCAATAATAATCCTTTCAGGTATCCAAGTATATTTCATTTCACAAAGTCTCCATATTTATTTAGAAAATGAATAATACCTGCTTCCTCAAAGAAATAGAACTAGCACGAACAATACAATTTACTGACTACATTATTAACCAGTTTTGGAGCTGTGGAAAATATTCATTTTCGTTTCGTGGAATGTTACAAAAAAGCTAGTAACATTATAAGAGATTTAAAACTGAAATCTAATAAAACAAACACATAACTGACGATATGAGAAGAGAATATGCCGGTGCATAAATCTTAAATGAAATGACAGGAAGAGGTACATCAAACTTGATTTCAACAGAATTTCATCTTATTAATGTAATAGGCAATATTTCTCTCAGAATATCCCATCTAAGGCTCTAAGATGGAGGGCAACTTTGGTGTAAAAATTACGAGAGGATAAATTATTGTGAATGATTTTAGGAACGCTCTGATAATAATTGGGAAAAGTACTTTTTATTGTTTAGAGCATTTTCTTGAGATATATTGAAAATTAGAAAATAAGGATAATCAAATGGAAGAAAAAGAAATGAAAAAATTAAAATTTGGAGGAGTGGCGAACTTACGTCGTTCAATTCGATACCGAAGAATAAGCCGGCTTTATGGGTTTTTGTGAATAAATGGAAGTAGAGGACAATATGCAACGTGGGTAGAGAAAAGAAAAAGGCGGTTTGCGCCTGTGGGGCTATTTCCTTCTGGTCGAAGCTCCCTTCGGCACATCTGGAAACAAACTTTTCTGCTAATGCTAGTTTCGAAGTACCCACATGACATGGCCGCCGCTCGTTGTGTGTATATTTCTGGTGTAATTAGGTTACCTTGCTCGATTGTCGATTAAATCCACTTATTTTTGCCAAATGACGTAAAATTTATACCTTTCGTGGCTTATGTTTCCATGTGGTCAAACGTGTAGGAAAGACTATTGTTTTTGTTTGGCCGAACAGGTGTGGCGTCAGTTGTATCATAGTCTCTAGGAAATATCAATAATAATCCTTTCAGGTATCAAAGTATATTTCATTTCACAAAGTCTCCATATTTATTTAGGAAATGAATATTAACTGCTTCATCAAAGAAATAGAACTAGCACGAACAATACAATTGACTGCATTATTAACCAGTTTTGGAGCCGTGGAAAATATTCATTTTCGTTTCGTGGAATGTTACAAAAAAGCTAGTAACATTATAAGAGATTTAAAACTGGAATCTAATAAAACAAACACATAACTGACGATATGAGAAGAGAATATGCCGGTGCATAAATCTTAAACGAAATTACAGGAAGAGGTACATCAAACGTGATTTCAACAGAATTTCTTCTTATTAATGTAATAGGCAATATTTCTCCCCGAATATCCCATCTAAGGCTCTAAGATGGAGGGTAAATTTTGTTTAAAAATTACGAGAGGATAAATTATTGTGAATGATTTTAGGAACGCTCTGATAATAATTGCGAAAAGTACTTTTTATTGTGGAGAGCATTTTCTTGAGATATATTGAAAATTAGAAAATAAGGATAATCAAATGGAAGAAAAAGAAATGAAAAAATTAAAATTTGGAGGAGTGTCGAACTTACGTCGTTCAATTCGATAGCGAAAAATGAGCCGGCTTTGGGGTTTTTTGTGAATAAATGGAAGTAGAGGACAATATGCAACGTGGGTAGAGAAAAGAAAAAGTTGTTTGCGCCTGTGGGGTTATTTCCTTCTGGTCGAAGCTCCTTTCGACACATCTGGAAACAAACTTTTCTGCTAATGCTAGATTCGAAGTACCCACATGACATGGCCGCCGCTCGTTGTGTGTCTATTTCTGGTGTAATTAGGTTACCTTGCTCGATTGTCGATTAAATCCACCTATTTTTGCCAAATGGAGGAAAATTTATACCTTTCGTGGCTTAAAGTTTCCATGTGGTCAAACGTGTAGGAAAGATTATTGTTTTTGTTTGGCCGAACAGGTGTGGCGTCAGTTGTATCATAGTCCCTAGGAAATATCAATAATAATCCTTTCAGGTATCCAAGTATATTTCATTTCACAAAGTCTCCATATTTATTTAGGAAATGAATATTAACTGCTTCATCAAAGAAATAGAACAAGCACGAACAATACAATTGACTGCATCATTAAGCAGTTTTGGAGCCGTGGAAAATATTCATTTTCGTTTCGTGGAATGTTACAAAAAAGCTAGTAACATTATAAGAGATTTAAAACTGAAATCTAATAAAACCAACACATAACTGACGATATGAGAAGAGAATATGCCGGTGCATAAATCTTAAATGAAATGACAGGAAGAGGTACATCAAACTTGATTTCAACAGAATTTCATCTTATTAATGTAATAGGCAAAATTTCTCCCAGAATATCCCATCTAAGGCTCTAAGATGGAGGGCAACTTTGGTGTAAAAATTACGAGAGGATAAATTGATGTGAATGATTTTAGGAACGCTTTGATAATAATAATTATGAAACGTACGTTTTATTGTGAAGAGCATTTTCTTGAGATATATTGAAAATTAGAAAATAAGGATAATCAAATGGAAGAAAAAGAAATGAAAAAATTAAAATTTGGAGGAGTGTCGAACTTACGTCGTTTAATTCGATAGCAAAAAATAAGCCGGCTTTGGGCGTTTTTGTGAATAAATGGAAGTAGAGGACAATATGCAACGTGGGTAGAGAAAAGAAAGAGGCGGTTTGAGCCTGTGGGGCTATTTCCTTCTTGTCGAAGCTCCCTTCGGCACATCTGGAAACATACTTTTCTGCTAATGCTGGATTCGAAGTACCCACATGACATGGCCGCCGCTCGTTGTGCGTATATTTCTGGTGTAATTAGGTTACCTTGCTCGATTGTCGATTAAATCCACTTATTTTTGCCAAATGACGGAAAATTTAAACCTTTCGTGGCTTAAAGTTTCCATGTGGTCAAACGTGTAGAAAAGACAAGTGTTTTTGTTTGGCCGAACAGGTGTGGCGTCAGTTGTATCATAGTCCCTAGGAAATATCAATAATAATCCTTTCAGGTATCCAAGTATATTTCATTTCACAAAGTCTCCATATTTATTTAGAAAATGGATAATAACTGCTTCCTCAAAGAAATAGAACTAGCACGAACAATACAATTTACTGACTGCATTATTAACCAGTTTTGGAGCTGTGGAAAATATTCATTTTCGTTTCGTGGAATGTTACAAAAAAGCTAGTAACATTATAAGAGATTTAAAACTGAAATCTAATAAAACAAACACATAACTGACGATATGAGAAGAGAATATGCCGGTGCATAAATCTTAAATGAAATGACAGGAAGAGGTACATCAAACTTGATTTCAACAGAATTTCATCTTATTAATGTAATAGGCAATATTACGAGAGGATAAATTGATGTGAATGATTTTAAGAACGCTCTGATAATAATTGGGAAAAATACTTTTTATTGTGAAGAGCATTTTCTTGAGATATATTGAAAATTAGAAAATAAGGAAAATCAAATGTAAGAAAAAGAAATGAAAAAATTAAAATTTGGAGGAGTGGCGAACTTACGTCGTTCAATTCGATAGCGAAGAAAAAGCCGGCTTTATGGGTTTTTGTGAATAAATGGAAGTAGAGGACAATATGCAACGTGGGTAGAGAAAAGAAAGAGGCGGTTTGAGCCTGTGGGGCTATTTCCTTCTTGTCGAAGCTCCCTTCGGCACATCTGGAAACATACTTTTCTGCTAATGCTAGATTCGAAGTACCCACATGACATGGCCGCCGCTCGTTGTGCGTATATTTCTGGTGTAATTAGGTTACCTTGCTCGATTGTCGATTAAATCCACTTATTTTTGCCAAATGACGGAAAATTTAAACCTTTCGTGGCTTAAAGTTTCCATGTGGTCAAACGTGTAGAAAAGACAAGTGTTTTTGTTTGGCCGAACAGGTGTGGCGTCATTTGTATCATAGTCCCTAGGAAATATCAATAATAATCCTTTCAGGTATCCAAGTATATTTCATTTCACAAAGTCTCCATATTTATTTAGAAAATGAATAATACCTGCTTCCTCAAAGAAATAGAACTAGCACGAACAATACAATTTACTGACTGCATTATTAACCAGTTTTGGAGCTGTGGAAAATATTCATTTTCGTTTCGTGGAATGTTACAAAAAAGCTAGTAACATTATAAGAGATTTAAAACTGAAATCTAATAAAACAAACACATAACTGACGATATGAGAAGAGAATATGCCGGTGCATAAATCTTAAATGAAATGACAGGAAGAGGTACATCAAACTTGATTTCAACAGAATTTCATCTTATTAATGTAATAGGCAATATTTCTCCCAGAATATCCCATCTAAGGCTCTAAGATGGAGGGCAACTTTGGTGTAAAAATTACGAGAGGATAAATTGATGTGAATGATTTTAAGAACGCTCTGATAATAATTGGGAAAAGTACGTTTTATTGTGGAGAGCATTTTCTTGAGATATATTGAAAATTAGAAAATAAGGATAATCAAATGGAAGAAAAAGAAATGAAAAAATTAAAATTTGGAGGAGTGTCGAACTTACGTCGTTCAATTCGATAGCGAAAAATAAGCCGGCTTTGGGGGTGTTTGTGAATAAATGGAAGTAGAGGACAACATGCAACGTGGGTAGAGAAAAGAAAAAGGCGGTTTGCGCCTGTGGGGCTATTTCCTTCTGGTCGAAGCTTCCTTCGACACATCTGGAAACAAACTTTTCTGCTAAAGCTAGATTCGAAGTACCCACATGACATGGCCGCCGCTCGTTGTGTGTATATTTCAGGTGTAATTAGGTTACCTTGCTCGATTGTCGATTAAATCCACCTATTTTTGCCAAATGACGGAAAATTTATACCTTTCGTGGCTTAAAGTTTCCATGTGGTCAAACGTGTAGGAAAGACCATTGTTTATGTTTGGCCGAACAGGTGTGGCGTCAGTTGTATCATAGTCCCTAGTAAAATCTCAATAATATTCCTTTCAGGTATCCAAGTATATTTCATTTCACAAAGTCTCCATATTTATTTAGGAAATGAATATTAACTGCTTCATCAAAGAAATAGAACAAGCACGAACAATACAATTGACTGCATTATTAACCAGTTTTGGAGCAGTGGAAAATATTCATTTTCGTTTAGTGGAATGTTACAAAAAAGCTAGTAACATTATAAGAGATTTAAAACTGAAATCTAATAAAACAAACACATAACTGACGATATGAGAAGAGAATATGCCGGTGCATAAATCTTAAATGAAATGACAGGAAGAGGTACATCAAACTTGATCTCAACAGAATTTCATCTTATTAATATAATAGGCAATATTTCTCCCAGAATATCCCATCTAAGGCTCTAAGATTGAGGGCAACTTTGGTGTAAAAATTACGAGAGGATAAATTATTGTGAATGATTTTAGGAACGCTTTGATAATAATAATTATGAAACGTACGTTTTATTGTGGAGAGCATTTTCTTGAGATATATTGAAAATTAGAAAATAAGGATAATGAAATGGAAGAAAAAGAAATGAAAAAATTAAAATTTGGAGGAGTGTAAAACTTACGTTGTTCAATTCGATAGCGAAAAATAAACCGACTTTGGGGGTTCTTGTGAATAAATGGAAGTAGAGGACAATACTCAATGTGGGTAGAGAAATGAAAAAGGCGGTTTGCGAATGTGGGGCTATTTCCTTCTGGTCGAAACTCCCTTCGACACATCTGGAAACAAACATTTCTGCTAATGCTAAATTCAAAGTACCCACATGGCATGGCCGCCGCTCGTTGTGTATATATTTCTGGTGTAATTAGGTTACCTTGCTCGATTGTCGATTAAATTCACCTATTTTTGCCAAATGACGGAAAATTTATTCCTTTCTTGGCTTAAAGTTTCCATGTTGTCAAAGGTGTAGGAAAGACTATTGTTTATGTTTGGCCGAACAGGTGTGGCGTCAGTTGTATCTTAGTCCCTAGGAAATATCAATAATAATCCTTTCAGGTATCCAAGTATATTTCATTTCACAAAGTCTCCATATTTATTTAGGAAATGAATATTAACTGCTTCATCAAAGAAATAGAACTAGCACGAACAATACAATTGACTGCATTATTAACCAGTTTTGGAGGCGTTGAAAATATTCAGTTTCGTTTCGTGGAATGTTAGAAAAAACTAGTAACATTATAAGAGATTTAAAACTGAAATCTAATAAAACAAACACATAACTGACGATATGAGAAGAGAATATGCCGGTGCATAAATCTTAAATGAAATGACAGGAAGAGGTACATCAAACTTGATTTCAACAGAATTTCATCTTATTAATGTAATAGGCAATATTTCTCCCAGAATATCCCATCTAAGGCTCTAAGATGGAGGGCAACTTTGGTGTAAAATTACGAGAGGATAAATTATTGTGAATGATTTTAGGATAAAAAATATTTCTCCCTGAATATCCCATCTAAGGCTCTAAGATGGAGGGCAACTTTGGTGTAAAAATTACGAGAGGATAAATTATTGTGAATGATTTGAGATCGCTTTGATAATAATTGGGAAAAGTACGTTTTATTGTGGAGAGCATTTTCTTGAGATATATTGAAAATTAGAAAATAAGGATAATCAAATGGAAGAAAAAGAAATGAAAAAATTAAAATTTGGAGGAGTGTCAAACTTACGTTGTTCAATTCGATAGCGAAAAATAAACCGAATTTGGGGGTTCTTGTGAATAAATGGAAGTAGAGGACAATACTCAATGTGGGTAGAGAAATGAAAAAGGCGGTTTGCGCCTCTGGGGCTATTTCCTTCTGGTCGAAACTCCCTTCGATACATCTGGAAACAAACATTTCTGCTAATGCTAAATTCGAAGTACCCACATGGCGTGGCCGCCGCTCGTTGTGTATATATTTCTGGTGTAATTAGGTTACCTTGCTCGATTGTCGATTAAATTCACCTATTTTTGCCAAATGACGGAAAATTTATTCCTTTCTTGGCTTAAAGTTTCCATGTGGTCAAAGGTGTAGGAAAGACTATTGTTTATGTTTGGCCGAACAGGTGTGGCGTCAGTTGTATCTTAGTCCCTAGGAAATATCAATAATAATCCTTTCAGGTATCCAAGTATATTTCATTTCACAAAGTCTCCATATTTATTTAGGAAATGAATATTAACTGCTTCATCAAAGAAATAGAACTAGCACGAAGAATACAATTGACTGCATTATTAACCAGTTTTGGAGCCGTGGAAAATATTCAGTTTCGTTTCGTGGAATGTTACAAAAAAGCTAGTAACATTATAAGAGATTTAAAACTGAATTCTAATAAAACAAACACATAACTGACGATATGAGAAGAGAATATGCCGGTGCAAAAATCTTAAATGAAATGACAGGAAGAGGTACATCAAACTTGATTTCAACAGAATTTCATCTTATTAATGTAATAGGCAATATTTCTCCCAGAATATCCCATCTAAGGCTCTAAGATGGAAAGCAAATTTGGTGTAAAAATTACGACAGGATAAATTATTGTGAATGATTTTAGGAACGCTTTTATAATAATTGGGAAAAGTACGTTTTATTGTGGAGAGCATTTTCTTGAGATATATTGAAAATTAGAAAATAAGGATAATCAAATGGAAGAAAAAGAAATGAAAAAATTAAAATTTGGAGGAGTGTCGAACTTACGTTGTTCAATTCGATAGCGAAAAATAAGCCGGCTTTGGTGGTTTTTGTGAATAAATGGAAGTAGAGGACAATATGCAACGTGGGTAGAGAAAAGAAAGAGGCGGTTTGAGCCTGTGGGGCTATTTCCTTCTTGTCGAAGCTCCCTTCGGCACATCTGGAAACATACTTTTCTGCTAATGCTAGATTCGAAGTACCCACATGACATGGCCGCCGCTCGTTGTGCGTATATTTCTGGTGTAATTAGGTTACCTTGCTCGATTGTCGATTAAATCCACTTATTTTTGCCAAATGACGGAAAATTTAAACCTTTCGTGGCTTAAAGTTTCCATGTGGTCAAACGTGTAGAAAAGACAAGTGTTTTTGTTTGGCCGAACAGGTGTGGCGTCATTTGTATCATAGTCCCTAGGAAATATCAATAATAATCCTTTCAGGTATCCAAGTATATTTCATTTCACAAAGTCTCCATATTTATTTAGAAAATGAATAATACCTGCTTCCTCAAAGAAATAGAACTAGCACGAACAATACAATTTACTGACTGCATTATTAACCAGTTTTGGAGCTGTGGAAAATATTCATTTTCGTTTCGTGGAATGTTACAAAAAAGCTAGTAACATTATAAGAGATTTAAAACAGAAATCTAATAAAACAAACACATAACTGACGATATGAGAAGAGAATATGCCGGTGCATAAATCTTAAATGAAATGACAGGAAGAGGTACATCAAACTTGATTTCAACAGAATTTCATCTTATTAATGTAATAGGCAATATTTCTCCCAGAATATCCCATCTAAGGCTCTAAGATGGAGGGCAACTTTGGTGTAAAAATTACGAGAGGATAAATTGATGTGAATGATTTTAAGAACGCTCTGATAATAATTGGGAAAAGTACGTTTTATTGTGGAGAGCATTTTCTTGAGATATATTGAAAATTAGAAAATAAGGATAATCAAATGGAAGAAAAAGAAATGAAAAAATTAAAATTTGGAGGAGTGTCGAACTTACGTCGTTCAATTCGATAGCGAAAAATAAGCCGGCTTTGGGGGTGTTTGTGAATAAATGGAAGTAGAGGACAACATGCAACGTGGGTAGAGAAAAGAAAAAGGCGGTTTGCGCCTGTGGGGCTATTTCCTTCTGGTCGAAGCTTCCTTCGACACATCTGGAAACAAACTTTTCTGCTAATGCTAGATTCGAAGTACCCACATGACATGGCCGCCGCTCGTTGTGTGTATATTTCAGGTGTAATTAGGTTACCTTGCTCGATTGTCGATTAAATCCACCTATTTTTGCCAAATGACGGAAAATTTATACCTTTCGTGGCTTAAAGTTTCCATGTGGTCAAACGTGTAGGAAAGACCATTGTTTATGTTTGGCCGAACAGGTGTGGCGTCAGTTGTATCATAGTCCCTAGTAAAATCTCAATAATATTCCTTTCAGGTATCCAAGTATATTTCATTTCACAAAGTCTCCATATTTATTTAGGAAATGAATATTAACTGCTTCATCAAAGAAATAGAACAAGCACGAACAATACAATTGACTGCATTATTAACCAGTTTTGGAGCAGTGGAAAATATTCATTTTCGTTTAGTGGAATGTTACAAAAAAGCTAGTAACATTATAAGAGATTTAAAACTGAAATCTAATAAAACAAACACATAACTGACGATATGAGAAGAGAATATGCCGGTGCATAAATCTTAAATGAAATGACAGGAAGAGGTACATCAAACTTGATCTCAACAGAATTTCATCTTATTAATATAATAGGCAATATTTCTCCCAGAATATCCCATCTAAGGCTCTAAGATTGAGGGCAACTTTGGTGTAAAAATTACGAGAGGATAAATTATTGTGAATGATTTTAGGAACGCTTTGATAATAATAATTATGAAACGTACGTTTTATTGTGGAGAGCATTTTCTTGAGATATATTGAAAATTAGAAAATAAGGATAATGAAATGGAAGAAAAAGAAATGAAAAAATTAAAATTTGGAGGAGTGTAAAACTTACGTTGTTCAATTCGATAGCGAAAAATAAACCGACTTTGGGGGTTCTTGTGAATAAATGGAAGTAGAGGACAATACTCAATGTGGGTAGAGAAATGAAAAAGGCGGTTTGCGAATGTGGGGCTATTTCCTTCTGGTCGAAACTCCCTTCGACACATCTGGAAACAAACATTTCTGCTAATGCTAAATTCAAAGTACCCACATGGCATGGCCGCCGCTCGTTGTGTATATATTTCTGGTGTAATTAGGTTACCTTGCTCGATTGTCGATTAAATTCACCTATTTTTGCCAAATGACGGAAAATTTATTCCTTTCTTGGCTTAAAGTTTCCATGTTGTCAAAGGTGTAGGAAAGACTATTGTTTATGTTTGGCCGAACAGGTGTGGCGTCAGTTGTATCTTAGTCCCTAGGAAATATCAATAATAATCCTTTCAGGTATCCAAGTATATTTCATTTCACAAAGTCTCCATATTTATTTAGGAAATGAATATTAACTGCTTCATCAAAGAAATAGAACTAGCACGAACAATACAATTGACTGCATTATTAACCAGTTTTGGAGGCGTTGAAAATATTCAGTTTCGTTTCGTGGAATGTTAGAAAAAACTAGTAACATTATAAGAGATTTAAAACTGAAATCTAATAAAACAAACACATAACTGACGATATGAGAAGAGAATATGCCGGTGCATAAATCTTAAATGAAATGACAGGAAGAGGTACATCAAACTTGATTTCAACAGAATTTCATCTTATTAATGTAATAGGCAATATTTCTCCCAGAATATCCCATCTAAGGCTCTAAGATGGAGGGCAACTTTGGTGTAAAATTACGAGAGGATAAATTATTGTGAATGATTTTAGGATAAAAAATATTTCTCCCTGAATATCCCATCTAAGGCTCTAAGATGGAGGGCAACTTTGGTGTAAAAATTACGAGAGGATAAATTATTGTGAATGATTTGAGATCGCTTTGATAATAATTGGGAAAAGTACGTTTTATTGTGGAGAGCATTTTCTTGAGATATATTGAAAATTAGAAAATAAGGATAATCAAATGGAAGAAAAAGAAATGAAAAAATTAAAATTTGGAGGAGTGTCAAACTTACGTTGTTCAATTCGATAGCGAAAAATAAACCGAATTTGGGGGTTCTTGTGAATAAATGGAAGTAGAGGACAATACTCAATGTGGGTAGAGAAATGAAAAAGGCGGTTTGCGCCTCTGGGGCTATTTCCTTCTGGTCGAAACTCCCTTCGATACATCTGGAAACAAACATTTCTGCTAATGCTAAATTCGAAGTACCCACATGGCGTGGCCGCCGCTCGTTGTGTATATATTTCTGGTGTAATTAGGTTACCTTGCTCGATTGTCGATTAAATTCACCTATTTTTGCCAAATGACGGAAAATTTATTCCTTTCTTGGCTTAAAGTTTCCATGTGGTCAAAGGTGTAGGAAAGACTATTGTTTATGTTTGGCCGAACAGGTGTGGCGTCAGTTGTATCTTAGTCCCTAGGAAATATCAATAATAATCCTTTCAGGTATCCAAGTATATTTCATTTCACAAAGTCTCCATATTTATTTAGGAAATGAATATTAACTGCTTCATCAAAGAAATAGAACTAGCACGAAGAATACAATTGACTGCATTATTAACCAGTTTTGGAGCCGTGGAAAATATTCAGTTTCGTTTCGTGGAATGTTACAAAAAAGCTAGTAACATTATAAGAGATTTAAAACTGAATTCTAATAAAACAAACACATAACTGACGATATGAGAAGAGAATATGCCGGTGCAAAAATCTTAAATGAAATGACAGGAAGAGGTACATCAAACTTGATTTCAACAGAATTTCATCTTATTAATGTAATAGGCAATATTTCTCCCAGAATATCCCATCTAAGGCTCTAAGATGGAAAGCAAATTTGGTGTAAAAATTACGACAGGATAAATTATTGTGAATGATTTTAGGAACGCTTTTATAATAATTGGGAAAAGTACGTTTTATTGTGGAGAGCATTTTCTTGAGATATATTGAAAATTAGAAAATAAGGATAATCAAATGGAAGAAAAAGAAATGAAAAAATTAAAATTTGGAGGAGTGTCGAACTTACGTTGTTCAATTCGATAGCGAAAAATAAGCCGGCTTTGGTGGTTTTTGTGAATAAATGGAAGTAGAGGACAATATGCAACGTGGGTAGAGAAACGAAAGAGGCGGTTTGAGCCTGTGGGGCTATTTCCTTCTTGTCGAAGCTCCCTTCGGCACATCTGGAAACATACTTTTCTGCTAATGCCAGATTCGAAGTACCCACATGACATGGCCGCCGCTCGTTGTGCGTATATTTCTGGTGTAATTAGGTTACCTTGCTCGATTGTCGATTAAATCCACTTATTTTTGCCAAATGACGGAAAATTTAAACCTTTCGTGGCTTAAAGTTTCCATGTGGTCAAACGTGTAGGAAAGACTATTGTTTTTGTTTGGTCGAATAGGTGTGGCGTCAGTTGTATCATAGTCCCTAGGAAATATCAATAATAATCCTTTCAGGTATCCAAGTATATTTCATTTCACAAAGTCTAAATATTTATTTAGGAAATGAATATTAACTGCTTCATCAAAGAAATAGAACTAGCACGAACAATACAATTGACTGCATTATTAACCAGTTTTGGAGCCGTGGAAAATATTCATTTTTGTTTCGTGGAATGTTACAAAAAAGCTAGTAACATTATAAGAGATTTAAAACTGAAATCTGATAAAACAAACACATAACTGACGATATGAGAAGAGAATATGCCGGTGCATAAATCTTAAATGAAATGAGAGGAAGAGGTACATCAAACTTGATTTCAACAGAATTTCATCTTATTAATGTAATAGCCAATATTTCTCCCAGAAATCCCATCTAATTCTCTAAGATGGAGGGCAACTTTGGTGTAAAAATTACGAGAGGATAAATTATTATGAATGATTTTAGGAACGCTTTGATAATAATTGGGAAAAGTACGTTTTATTGTGAAGAGCATTTTCTTGAGATATATTGAAAATTAGAAAATAAGGATAATCAATTGGAAGAAAAAGAAATGAAAAAATGAAAATTTGGAGGAGTGTCGAACTTACGTCGTTCAATTCGATAGCGAAAAATAAGCCGGTTTTGGTGTTTTTTGTGAATAAATGGAAGTAGAGGACAATATGCAACGTGGGTAGAGAAAAGAAAAAGGCGGTTTGCGAATGAGGGGCTATTTCCTTTTGGTCGAAGATCCCTTCGACACATCTGCAAACAAACTTTCCTGCTAACGATAAATTCGAAGTACCAACTTGAAATGGCCTCCGCTCGTTGCGTGTATATTTCTGGTGTAATTAGGTTACCTTGCTCGATTGTCGATTACATCCAGCTACTTTTGCCAAATGACGGAAAATTTATACCTTTCGTGGCTTAAAGTTTCCATGTGGTCAAACGTGTAGGAAAGACTATTGTTTTTGTTTGGCCGAACAGGTGTGGCGTCAGTTGTATCATAGTCCCTAGGAAATATCAATAATAATCCTTTCAGGTATCCAAGTATATTTCATTTCACAAAGTCTCCATATTTATTTAGAAAATGAATAATACCTGCTTCCTCAAAGAAATAGAACTAGCACGAACAATACAATTTACTGACTGCATTATTAACCAGTTTTGGAGCTGTGGAAAATATTCATTTTCGTTTCGTGGAATGTTACAAAAAAGCTAGTAACATTATAAGAGATTTAAAACAGAAATCTAATAAAACAAACACATAACTGACGATATGAGAAGAGAATATGCCGGTGCATAAATCTTAAATGAAATGACAGGAAGAGGTACATCAAACTTGATCTCAACAGAATTTCATCTTATTAATATAATAGGCAATATTTCTCCCAGAATATCCCATCTAAGGCTCTAAGATTGAGGGCAACTTTGGTGTAAAAATTACGAGAGGATAAATTATTGTGAATGATTTTAGGAACGCTTTGATAATAATAATTATGAAACGTACGTTTTATTGTGGAGAGCATTTTCTTGAGATATATTGAAAATTAGAAAATAAGGATAATGAAATGGAAGAAAAAGAAATGAAAAAATTAAAATTTGGAGGAGTGTAAAACTTACGTTGTTCAATTCGATAGCGAAAAATAAACCGACTTTGGGGGTTCTTGTGAATAAATGGAAGTAGAGGACAATACTCAATGTGGGTAGAGAAATGAAAAAGGCGGTTTGCGAATGTGGGGCTATTTCCTTCTGGTCGAAACTCCCTTCGACACATCTGGAAACAAACATTTCTGCTAATGCTAAATTCAAAGTACCCACATGGCATGGCCGCCGCTCGTTGTGTATATATTTCTGGTGTAATTAGGTTACCTTGCTCGATTGTCGATTAAATTCACCTATTTTTGCCAAATGACGGAAAATTTATTCCTTTCTTGGCTTAAAGTTTCCATGTTGTCAAAGGTGTAGGAAAGACTATTGTTTATGTTTGGCCGAACAGGTGTGGCGTCAGTTGTATCTTAGTCCCTAGGAAATATCAATAATAATCCTTTCAGGTATCCAAGTATATTTCATTTCACAAAGTCTCCATATTTATTTAGGAAATGAATATTAACTGCTTCATCAAAGAAATAGAACTAGCACGAACAATACAATTGACTGCATTATTAACCAGTTTTGGAGGCGTTGAAAATATTCAGTTTCGTTTCGTGGAATGTTAGAAAAAACTAGTAACATTATAAGAGATTTAAAACTGAAATCTAATAAAACAAACACATAACTGACGATATGAGAAGAGAATATGCCGGTGCATAAATCTTAAATGAAATGACAGGAAGAGGTACATCAAACTTGATTTCAACAGAATTTCATCTTATTAATGTAATAGGCAATATTTCTCCCAGAATATCCCATCTAAGGCTCTAAGATGGAGGGCAACTTTGGTGTAAAATTACGAGAGGATAAATTATTGTGAATGATTTTAGGATAAAAAATATTTCTCCCTGAATATCCCATCTAAGGCTCTAAGATGGAGGGCAACTTTGGTGTAAAAATTACGAGAGGATAAATTATTGTGAATGATTTTAGGAACGCTTTGATAATAATTGGGAAAAGTACGTTTTATTGTGGAGAGCATTTTCTTGAGATATATTGAAAATTAGAAAATAAGGATAATCAAATGGAAGAAAAAGAAATGAAAAAATTAAAATTTGGAGGAGTGTCAAACTTACGTTGTTCAATTCGATAGCGAAAAATAAACCGAATTTGGGGGTTCTTGTGAATAAATGGAAGTAGAGGACAATACTCAATGTGGGTAGAGAAATGAAAAAGGCGGTTTGCGCCTCTGGGGCTATTTCCTTCTGGTCGAAACTCCCTTCGATACATCTGGAAACAAACATTTCTGCTAATGCTAAATTCGAAGTACCCACATGGCGTGGCCGCCGCTCGTTGTGTATATATTTCTGGTGTAATTAGGTTACCTTGCTCGATTGTCGATTAAATTCACCTATTTTTGCCAAATGACGGAAAATTTATTCCTTTCTTGGCTTAAAGTTTCCATGTGGTCAAAGGTGTAGGAAAGACTATTGTTTATGTTTGGCCGAACAGGTGTGGCGTCAGTTGTATCTTAGTCCCTAGGAAATATCAATAATAATCCTTTCAGGTATCCAAGTATATTTCATTTCACAAAGTCTCCATATTTATTTAGGAAATGAATATTAACTGCTTCATCAAAGAAATAGAACTAGCACGAAGAATACAATTGACTGCATTATTAACCAGTTTTGGAGCCGTGGAAAATATTCAGTTTCGTTTCGTGGAATGTTACAAAAAAGCTAGTAACATTATAAGAGATTTAAAACTGAATTCTAATAAAACAAACACATAACTGACGATATGAGAAGAGAATATGCCGGTGCAAAAATCTTAAATGAAATGACAGGAAGAGGTACATGAAACTTGATTTCAACAGAATTTCATCTTATTAATGTAATAGGCAATATTTCTCCCAGAATATCCCATCTAAGGCTCTAAGATGGAAAGCAAATTTGGTGTAAAAATTACGACAGGATAAATTATTGTGAATGATTTTAGGAACGCTTTTATAATAATTGGGAAAAGTACGTTTTATTGTGGAGAGCATTTTCTTGAGATATATTGAAAATTAGAAAATAAGGATAATCAAATGGAAGAAAAAGAAATGAAAAAATTAAAATTTGGAGGAGTGTCGAACTTACGTTGTTCAATTCGATAGCGAAAAATAAGTCGGCTTTGGTGGTTTTTGTGAATAAATGGAAGTAGAGGACAATATGCAACGTGGGTAGAGAAAAGAAAGAGGCGGTTTGAGCCTGTGGGGCTATTTCCTTCTTGTCGAAGCTCCCTTCGGCACATCTGGAAACATACTTTTCTGCTAATGCCAGATTCGAAGTACCCACATGACATGGCCGCCGCTCGTTGTGCGTATATTTCTGGTGTAATTAGGTTACCTTGCTCGATTGTCGATTAAATCCACTTATTTTTGCCAAATGACGGAAAATTTAAACCTTTCGTGGCTTAAAGTTTCCATGTGGTCAAACGTGTAGGAAAGACTATTGTTTTTGTTTGGTCGAATAGGTGTGGCGTCAGTTGTATCATAGTCCCTAGGAAATATCAATAATAATCCTTTCAGGTATCCAAGTATATTTCATTTCACAAAGTCTAAATATTTATTTAGGAAATGAATATTAACTGCTTCATCAAAGAAATAGAACTAGCACGAACAATACAATTGACTGCATTATTAACCAGTTTTGGAGCCGTGGAAAATATTCATTTTCGTCTCGTGGAATGTTACAAAAAAGCTAGTAACATTATAAGAGATTTAAAACTGAAATCTAATAAAACAAACACATAACTGACGATATGAGAAGAGAATATGCCGGTGCATAAATCTTAAATGAAATGACAGGAAGAGGTACATCAAACTTGATTTCAACAGAATTTCATCTTATTAATGTAATAGGCAATATTTCTCCCAGAATATCCCATCGAAGGCTCTAAGATGGAGGGCAACTTTGGTGTAAAAATTACGAGAGGATAAATTATTGTGAATGATTTTAGGAACGCTTTGATAATAATTGGGAAAAGTACGTTTTATTGTGGAGAGCATTTTCTTGAGATATATATTGAAAATTAGAAAATAAGGATAATCAAATGTAAGAAAAAGAAATAAAAAAAATAAAATTTGGAGGAGTGTCGAACTTACGTCGTTCAATTCGATAGCGAAAAATAAGCCGGCTTTGGTGGTTTTTGTGAATAAATGGAAGTAGAGGACAATATGCAACGTGGGTAGAGAAAAGAAAAAGGCGGTTTGCACCTGTGGGGCTATTTCCTTCTGGTCGAAGCTCCCTTCGACACATCTGGAAACAAACTTTTCTGCTAATGTTAGATTCGAAGTACCCATATGGCATGGCCGCCGCTCGTTGTGTGTATATTTCTGGTGTAATTAGGTTACCTTGCTCGATTGTCCATTAAATCCACCTATTTTTGCCAAATGACGGAAAATTTATACCTTTCGTGGCTTAAAGTTTCTATGTGGTCAAACGTGTAGGAAAGACTATTGTTTTTGTTTAGCCGAACAGGTGTGGCGTCAGTTGTATCATAGTCTCTAGGAAATATCAATAATAATCCTTTCAGGTATCCAAGTATATTTCATTACACAAAGTCTCTCTCCATATTTATTTAGGAAATGAATATTAACTGCTTCATCAAAGAAATAGAACTAGCACGAACAATACAATTGACTGCATTATTAACCAGTTTTGGAGCCGTGGAAAATATTCATTTTTGTTTCGTGGAATGTTACAAAAAAGCTAGTAACATTATAAGAGATTTAAAACTGAAATCTGATAAAACAAACACATAACTGACGATATGAGAAGAGAATATGCCGGTGCATAAATCTTAAATGAAATGAGAGGAAGAGGTACATCAAACTTGATTTCAACAGAATTTCATCTTATTAATGTAATAGCCAATATTTCTCCCAGAAATCCCATCTAATTCTCTAAGATGGAGGGCAACTTTGGTGTAAAAATTACGAGAGGATAAATTATTATGAATGATTTTAGGAACGCTTTGATAATAATTGGGAAAAGTACGTTTTATTGTGAAGAGCATTTTCTTGAGATATATTGAAAATTAGAAAATAAGGATAATCAATTGGAAGAAAAAGAAATGAAAAAATGAAAATTTGGAGGAGTGTCGAACTTACGTCGTTCAATTCGATAGCGAAAAATAAGCCGGTTTTGGTGTTTTTTGTGAATAAATGGAAGTAGAGGACAATATGCAACGTGGGTAGAGGAAAGAAAAAGGCGGTTTGCGAATGAGGGGCTATTTCCTTTTGGTCGAAGCTCCCTTCGACACATCTGCAAACAAACTTTCCTGCTAACGATAAATTCGAAGTACCAACTTGAAATGGCCTCCGCTCGTTGCGTGTATATTTCTGGTGTAATTAGGTTACCTTGCTCGATTGTCGATTACATCCAGCTACTTTTGCCAAATGACGGAAAATTTATACCTTTCGTGGCTTAAAGTTTCCATGTGGTCAAACGTGTAGGAAAGACTATTGTTTTTGTTTGGCCGAACAGGTGTGGCGTCAGTTGTATCATAGTCCCTAGGAAATATCAATAATAATCTTTTCAGGTATCCAAGTATATTTCATTTTACAAAGTCTCCATATTTATTTAGGAAATTAATATTAACTGCTTCATCAAAGAAATAGAACTAGCACGAACAATACAATTGACTGCATTATTAAATAGTTTTGGAGCCTTGGAAAATATTCATTTTCGTCTCGTGGAATGTTACAAAAAAGCTAGTAACATTATAAGAGATTTAAAACTGAAATCTAATAAAACAAACACATAACTGACGATATGAGAAGAGAATATGCCGGTGCATAAATCTTAAATGAAATGACAGGAAGAGGTACAACAAACTTGATTTCAACAGAATTTCATCTTATTAATGTAATAGGCAATATTTCTCCCAGAATATCCCATCTAAGGCTCTAAGATGGAGGGCAACTTTGGTGTAAATATTACGATAGGATAAATTATTGTGAATGATTTTAGGAACGCTTTGATAATAATTGGGAAAAGTACGTTTTATTGTGGAGAGCATTTTCTTGAGATATATATTGAAAATTAGAAAATAAGGATAATCAAATGGAAGAAAAAGAAATGAAAAAATTAAAATTTGGAGGAGTGTCGAACTTACGTCGTTCAATTCGATAGCGAGAAATAAGCCGGCTTTGGGGGTTTAGGTAAATAAATGGAAGTAGAGGACAACATGCAACGTGGGAAGAGAAAAGAAAAAGTCTGTTTGCGCCTGTGGGGCTATTTGCTTCTGGTCGAAGCTCCCTTCGACACATCTGGAAACAATCCTTTCTGCTAATGCTAGATTCGAAGTACCCACATGACATGGCCGCCGCTCGTTGTGTATATATTTCTGGTGTAATTAGGCTACCTTGCTCGATTGTCGAATAAATACCCCTATTTTTTGCCAAATGACGGAAAATTTATTCCTTTCGTGGCTTAAAGTTTCCATGTGGTTAAACGTGTAGGAAAGACTATTGTTTTTGTTTGGCCGAACAGGTGTGGCGTCAATTGTATCATAGTCTCTAGGAAATATCAATAATAATCCTTTCAGGTATCCAAGTATATTTCATTTCACAAAGTGTCTCTCTATATTTATTTAGGAAATGAATATTAACTGGTTCATCAAAGAAATAGAACTAGCACGAAAAATACAATTGACTGCATTATTAACCAGTTTTGGAGCAGTGGAAAATATTCATTTTCGTTTCGTGGAATGTTACAAAAAGCTAGTATCATTATAAGAGATTTAAAACTGATATCTAATAAAACAAACACATAACTGACGATATGAGAAGAGAATATGCTGGTGCATAAATCTTAAATGAAATGACAGGAAGAGGTACATCAAACTGATTTCAACAGAATTTCATCTTATTAATGTAATAGGCAATATTTCTCATAGAATATCACATCTAAGGCACTAAGATGGAGGGCAACTTTGGTGTAAAAATTACAAGAGGATAAATTATTGTGAATGATTTTAGGAACGCTTTGATAATAATTGGGAAAAGTACGTTTTATTGTGGAGACCATTTTCTTGAGATATATTGAAAATTAGAAAATAAGGATAATCAAATGGAAGAAAAAGAAATGAAAAAATTAAAATTTGGAGGAGTGTCGAACTTACGTCGTTCATTTCGATAGCGAAAAGTAAGCCGGCTTTGGGTGTTTTTGTGAATAAATGGAAGTAGAGGACAATATGCAACGTGGGTAGAGAAAAGAAAAAGGCGGTTTGCACCTGTGGGGCTATTTCCTTCTGGTCGAAGCTCCCTTCGACACATCTGGAAGCAAACTTTTCTGCTAATGCTAAGTTCGAAGTACCCACATGGCATGGCCGCCGCTCGTTGTGTGTATATTTCTGGTAAAATTAGGTTACCTTGCTCGATTGTCGATAAAATAACCCTATTTTTGCCAAATGACGGAAAATTTATACCTTTCGTGGCTTAAAGTTTCCATGTGGTCAAACGTGTAGGAAAGACTATTGTTTTTGTTTGGCCGAACAGGTGTGGCGTCAGTTGTATCATAGTCCCTAGGAAATATCAATAATAATCCTTTCAGGTATCCAAGTATATTTCATTTCACAAAGTCTCCATATTTATTTAGGAAATGAATATTAACTGCTTCATCAAAGAAATAGAACTAGCACGAACAATACAATTGACTGCATTATTAACCAGTTTTGGAGCCGTGGAAAATATTCATTTTCGTTTCGTGGAATGCTACAAAAAAGCTAGTATCATTATAAGAGATTTAAAACTGATATCTAATAAAACAAACACATAACTGACGATATGAGAAGAGAATATGCCGGTGCATAAATCTTAAATGAAATGACAGGAAGAGGTACATCAAACTTGATTTCAACAGAATTTCATCTTATTAATGTAATAGGCAATATTTCTCCCAGAATATCCCATCTAAGGCTCTAAGATGGAGGCAACTTTGGTGTAAAAATTACGAGAGGATAAATTATTGTGAAGGATTTTAGGAACGCTTTGATAATAATTGGGAAAAGTACGTTTTATTGTGGAGAGCATTTTCTTGAGATATATTGAAAATTAGAAAATAAGGATAATGAAATGGAAGAAAAAGAAATGAAAAAATTAAAATTTGGAGGAGTGTCGAACTTACGTCGTTCATTTCGATAGCGAAAAGTAAGCCGGCTTTGGGAGTTTTTGTGAATAAATGGAAGTAGAGGACAATATGCGACGTTGGTAGAGAAAAGAAAAAGGCGGTTTGCGCCTGTGGGGCTATTTCCTTTTGGTCGAAGCTCCCTTCGACACATCTGGAAGCAAACTTTTCTGCTAATGCTAGATTCGAAGTACCCACATGGCATGGCCGCCGCTCGTTATGTGTATATTTCTGGTATAATTAGGTTACCTTGCTGGATTGTCGATTAAATCCACCTATTTTTGCCAAATGACGGAAAATTTATACCTTTCGTAGCTTAAAGTTCCCATGTGGTCAAACGTGTAGGAAAGACTATTGTTTTTGTTTGGCCGAACAGGTGTGTCGTCAGTTGTATCATAGTCCCTAGGAAATATCAATAATAATCCTTTCAGGTATCCAAGTATATTTCATTTCACAAAGTCTCCATATTTATTTAGGAAATGAATATTAACTGCTTCATCAAAGAAATAGAACTAGCACGAAAAATACAATTGACTGCATTATTAACCAGTTTTGGAGCCGTGGAAAATATTCATTTTCGTTTCGTGGAATGTTACAAAAAGCTAGTATCATTATAAGAGATTTAAAACTGTTATCTA
Organism: Lepisma saccharinum; assembly: GCF_977018435.1. Taxonomy (NCBI): domain Eukaryota; kingdom Metazoa; phylum Arthropoda; class Insecta; order Zygentoma; family Lepismatidae; genus Lepisma; species Lepisma saccharinum. The sequence goes on from NC_139254.1 coordinate 29,191,956, forward strand.
ATAAAACAAACACATAACTGACGATATGCGAAGAGAATATGCCGGTGCATAAATCTTAAACGAAATGACAGGAAGGGGTACATCAAACTTATTTCAACAGAATTTCATCTTATTAATGTAATAGGCAATATTTCTCATAGAATATCCCATCTAAGGCTCTAAGATGGAGGGCAACTTTGGTGTAAAAATTACGAGAGGATAAATTATTGTGAATGATTTTAGGAACGCTTTGATAATAATTGGGAAAAGTACGTTTTATTGTGGAGAGCATTTTCTTGAGATATATTGTAAATTAGAAAATAAGGATAATCAAATGGAAGAAAAAGAAATGAAAAAATTAAAATTTGGAGGAGTGTCGAACTTACGTCGTTCATTTCGATAGCGAAAAGTAAGCCGGCTTTGGGGGTTTATGTGAATAAATGGAAGTAGAGGACAATATGCAACTTGGGTAGAGGAAAGAAAAAGGCGGTTTGCGCCTGTGGGGCTATTTCCTTCTGGTCGAAGCTCCCTTCGACACATCTGGAAGCAAACTTTTCTGCTAATGCTAGATTCGAAGTACCCACATGACATGGCCGCCGCTCGTTGTGTGTATATTTCTGGTGTAATTAGGTTACCTTGCTCGATTGTCGATTACATCCAGCTACTTTTGCCAAATGACGGAAAATTTATACCTTTCGTGGCTTAAAGTTTCCATGTGGTCAAACGTGTAGGAAAGACTATTGTTTTTGTTTGGCCGAACAGGTGTGGCGTCAGTTGTATCATAGTCCCTAGGAAATATCAATAATAATCTTTTCAGGTATCCAAGTATATTTCATTTTACAAAGTCTCCATATTTATTTAGGAAATGAATATTAACTGCTTCATCAAAGAAATAGAACTAGCACGAAAAATACAATTGACTGCATTATTAACCAGTTTTGGAGCCGTGGAAAATATTCATTTTCGTTTCGTGGAATGTTACAAAAAGCTAGTATCATTATAAGAGATTTAAAACTGATATCTAATAAAACAAACACATAACTGACGATATGAGAAGAGAATATGCCGGTGCATAAATCTTAAATGAAATGACAGGAAGAGGTACATCAAACTGATTTCAACAGAATTTCATCTTATTAATGTAATAGGCAATATTTCTCATAGAATATCACATCTAAGGCACTAAGATGGAGGGCAACTTTGGTGTAAAAATTACGAGAGGATAAATTATTGTGAATGATTTTAGGAACGCTTTGATAATAATTGGGAAAAGTACGTTTTATTGTGGAGACCATTTTCTTGAGATATATTGAAAATTAGAAAATAAGGATAATGAAATGGAAGAAAAAGAAATGAAAAAATTTAAATTTGGAGGAGTGTCGAACTTACGTCGTTCATTTCGATAGCGAAAAGTAAGCCGGCTTTGGGTTTTTTTGTGAATAAATGGAAGTAGAGGACAATATGCAACGTGGGTAGAGAAAAGAAAAAGGCGGTTTGCGCCTGTGGGGCTATTTCCTTCTGGTCGAAGCTCCCTTCGACACATCTGGAAGCAAACTTTTCTGCTAATGCTAAGTTCAAAGTACCCACATGGCATGGCCGCCGCTCGTTGTGTGTATATTTCTGGTAAAATTAGGTTACCTTGCTCGATTGTCGATAAGATCCACCTATTTTTGCCAAATGACGGAAAATTTATACCTTTCGTGGCTTAAAGTTTCCATGTGGTCAAACGTGTAGGAAAGACTATTGTTTTTGTTTGGCCGAACAGGTGTGGCGTCAGTTGTATCATAGTCCCTAGGAAATATCAATAATAATCCTTTCAGGTATCCAAGTATATTTCATTTCACAAAGTCTCCATATTTATTTAGGAAATGAATATTAACTGCTTCATCAAAGAAATAGAACTAGCACGAACAATACAATTGACTGCATTATTAACCAGTTTTGGAGCCGTGGAAAATATTCATTTTCGTTTCGTGGAATGTTATAAAAACCTAGTAACATTATAAGAGATTTAAAACTGAAATCTAATAAAACAAACACATAACTGACGATATGAGAAGAGAATATGCCGGTGTATAAATCTTAAATGAAATGACAGGAAGAGGTACATCAAACTTGATTTCAACAGAATTTCATCTTATTAATGTAATAGGCAATATTTCTCCCAGAATATCCCATCTAAGGCTCTAAGATGGAGGCAACTTTGGTGTAAAAATTACGAGAGGATAAATTATTGTGAATGATTTTAGGAACGCTTTGATAATAATTGGGAAAAGTACGTTTTATTGTGGAGACCATTTTCTTGAGATATATTGAAAATTAGAAAATAAGGATAATCAAATGGAAGAAAAAGAAATGAAAAAATTAAAATTTGGAGGAGTGTCAAACTTACGTTGTTCAATTCGATAGCGAAAAATAAACCGAATTTGGGGGTTCTTGTGAATAAATGGAAGTAGAGGACAATACTCAATGTGGGTAGAGAAATGAAAAAGGCGGTTTGCGCCTCTGGGGCTATTTCCTGCTGGTCGAAACTCCCTTCGACACATCTGGAAACAAACATTTCTGCTAATGCTAAATTCGAAGTACCCACATGGCGTGGCCGCCGCTCGTTGTGTATATATTTCTGGTGTAATTAGGTTACCTTGCTCGATTGTCGATTAAATTCACCTATTTTTGCCAAATGACGGAAAATTTATTCCTTTCTTGGCTTAAAGTTTCCATGTGGTCAAAGGTGTAGGAAAGACTATTGTTTATGTTTGGCCGAACAGGTGTGGCGTCAGTTGTATCTTAGTCCCTAGGAAATATCAATAATAATCCTTTCAGGTATCCAAGTATATTTCATTTCACAAAGTCTCCATATTTATTTAGGAAATGAATATTAACTGCTTCATCAAAGAAATAGAACTAGCACGAAGAATACAATTGACTGCATTATTAACCAGTTTTGGAGCCGTGGAAAATATTCAGTTTCGTTTCGTGGAATGTTACAAAAAAGCTAGTAACATTATAAGAGATTTAAAACTGAATTCTAATAAAACAAACACATAACTGACGATATGAGAAGAGAATATGCCGGTGCAAAAATCTTAAATGAAATGACAGGAAGAGGTACATCAAACTTGATTTCAACAGAATTTCATCTTATTAATGTAATAGGCAATGTTTCTCCCAGAATATCCCATCTAAGGCTCTAAGATGGAAAGCAAATTTGTTGTAAAAATTACGACAGGATAAATTATTGTGAATGATTTTAGGAACGCTTTTATAATAATTGGGAAAAGTACGTTTTATTGTGGAGAGCATTTTCTTGAGATATATTGAAAATTAGAAAATAAGGATAATCAAATGGAAGAAAAAGAAATGAAAAAATTAAAATTTGGAGGAGTGTCGAACTTACGTCGTTCATTTCGATAGCGAAAAGTAAGCCGGCTTTGGGAGTTTTTGTGAATAAATGGAAGTAGAGGACAATATGCGACGTTGGTAGAGAAAAGAAAAAGTCTGTTTGCGCCTGTGGGGCTATTTGCTTCTGGTCGAAGCTCCCTTCGACACATCTGGAAACAATCCTTTCTGCTAATGCTAGATTCGAAGTACCCACATGACATGGCCGCCGCTCGTTGTGTATATATTTCTGGTGTAATTAGGCTACCTTGCTCGATTGTCGAATAAATACCCCTATTTTTTGCCAAATGACGGAAAATTTATTCCTTTCGTGGCTTAAAGTTTCCATGTGGTTAAACGTGTAGGAAAGACTATTGTTTTTGTTTGGCCGAACAGGTGTGGCGTCAATTGTATCATAGTCTCTAGGAAATATCAATAATAATCCTTTCAGGTATCCAAGTATATTTCATTTCACAAAGTGTCTCTCTATATTTATTTAGGAAATGAATATTAACTGGTTCATCAAAGAAATAGAACTAGCACGAAAAATACAATTGACTGCATTATTAAACAGTTTTGGAGCAGTGGAAAATATTCATTTTCGTTTCGTGGAATGTTACAAAAAGCTAGTATCATTATAAGAGATTTAAAACTGATATCTAATAAAACAAACACATAACTGACGATATGAGAAGAGAATATGCTGGTGCATAAATCTTAAATGAAATGACAGGAAGAGGTACATCAAACTGATTTCAACAGAATTTCATCTTATTAATGTAATAGGCAATATTTCTCATAGAATATCACATCTAAGGCACTAAGATGGAGGGCAACTTTGGTGTAAAAATTACAAGAGGATAAATTATTGTGAATGATTTTAGGAACGCTTTGATAATAATTGGGAAAAGTACGTTTTATTGTGGAGACCATTTTCTTGAGATATATTGAAAATTAGAAAATAAGGATAATCAAATGGAAGAAAAAGAAATGAAAAAATTAAAATTTGGAGGAGTGTCGAACTTACGTCGTTCATTTCGATAGCGAAAAGTAAGCCGGCTTTGGGTGTTTTTGTGAATAAATGGAAGTAGAGGACAATATGCAACGTGGGTAGAGAAAAGAAAAAGGCGGTTTGCACCTGTGGGGCTATTTCCTTCTTGTCGAAGCTCCCTTCGACACATCTGGAAGCAAACTTTTCTGCTAATGCTAAGTTCGAAGTACCCACATGGCATGGCCGCCGCTCGTTGTGTGTATATTTCTGGTAAAATTAGGTTACCTTGCTCGATTGTCGATAAAATAACCCTATTTTTGCCAAATGACGGAAAATTTATACCTTTCGTGGCTTAAAGTTTCCATGTGGTCAAACGTGTAGGAAAGACTATTGTTTTTGTTTGGCCGAACAGGTGTGGCGTCAGTTGTATCATAGTCCCTAGGAAATATCAATAATAATCCTTTCAGGTATCCAAGTATATTTCATTTCACAAAGTCTCCATATTTATTTAGGAAATGAATATTAACTGCTTCATCAAAGAAATAGAACTAGCACGAACAATACAATTGACTGCATTATTAACCAGTTTTGGAGCCGTGGAAAATATTCATTTTCGTTTCGTGGAATGCTACAAAAAAGCTAGTATCATTATAAGAGATTTAAAACTGATATCTAATAAAACAAACACATAACTGACGATATGAGAAGAGAATATGCCGGTGCATAAATCTTAAATGAAATGACAGGAAGAGGTACATCAAACTTGATTTCAACAGAATTTCATCTTATTAATGTAATAGGCAATATTTCTCCCAGAATATCCCATCTAAGGCTCTAAGATGGAGGGCAACTTTGGTGTAAAAATTACGAGAGGATAAATTATTGTGAAGGATTTTAGGAACGCTTTGATAATAATTGGGAAAAGTACGTTTTATTGTGGAGAGCATTTTCTTGAGATATATTGAAAATTAGAAAATAAGGATAATGAAATGGAAGAAAAAGAAATGAAAAAATTAAAATTTGGAGGAGTGTCGAACTTACGTCGTTCATTTCGATAGCGAAAAGTAAGCCGGCTTTGGGAGTTTTTGTGAATAAATGGAAGTAGAGGACAATATGCGACGTTGGTAGAGAAAAGAAAAAGGCGGTTTGCGCCTGTGGGGCTATTTCCTTTTGGTCGAAGCTCCCTTCGACACATCTGGAAGCAAACTTTTCTGCTAATGCTAGATTCGAAGTACCCACATGGCATGGCCGCCGCTCGTTATGTGTATATTTCTGGTATAATTAGGTTACCTTGCTGGATTGTCGATTAAATCCACCTATTTTTGCCAAATGACGGAAAATTTATACCTTTCGTAGCTTAAAGTTCCCATGTGGTCAAACGTGTAGGAAAGACTATTGTTTTTGTTTGGCCGAACAGGTGTGTCGTCAGTTGTATCATAGTCCCTAGGAAATATCAATAATAATCCTTTCAGGTATCCAAGTATATTTCATTTCACAAAGTCTCCATATTTATTTAGGAAATGAATATTAACTGCTTCATCAAAGAAATAGAACTAGCACGAAAAATACAATTGACTGCATTATTAACCAGTTTTGGAGCCGTGGAAAATATTCATTTTCGTTTCGTGGAATGTTACAAAAAGCTAGTATCATTATAAGAGATTTAAAACTGTTATCTAATAAAACAAACACATAACTGACGATATGCGAAGAGAATATGCCGGTGCATAAATCTTAAACGAAATGACAGGAAGGGGTACATCAAACTTATTTCAACAGAATTTCATCTTATTAATGTAATAGGCAATATTTCTCATAGAATATCCCATCTAAGGCTCTAAGATGGAGGGCAACTTTGGTGTAAAAATTACGAGAGGATAAATTATTGTGAATGATTTTAGGAACGCTTTGATAATAATTGGGAAAAGTACGTTTTATTGTGGAGAGCATTTTCTTGAGATATATTGTAAATTAGAAAATAAGGATAATCAAATGGAAGAAAAAGAAATGAAAAAATTAAAATTTGGAGGAGTGTCGAACTTACGTCGTTCATTTCGATAGCGAAAAGTAAGCCGGCTTTGGGGGTTTATGTGAATAAATGGAAGTAGAGGACAATATGCAACTTGGGTAGAGGAAAGAAAAAGGCGGTTTGCGCCTGTGGGGCTATTTCCTTCTGGTCGAAGCTCCCTTCGACACATCTGGAAGCAAACTTTTCTGCTAATGCTAGATTCGAAGTACCCACATGACATGGCCGCCGCTCGTTGTGTGTATATTTCTGGTGTAATTAGGTTACCTTGCTCGATTGTCGATTACATCCAGCTACTTTTGCCAAATGACGGAAAATTTATACCTTTCGTGGCTTAAAGTTTCCATGTGGTCAAACGTGTAGGAAAGACTATTGTTTTTGTTTGGCCGAACAGGTGTGGCGTCAGTTGTATCATAGTCCCTAGGAAATATCAATAATAATCTTTTCAGGTATCCAAGTATATTTCATTTTACAAAGTCTCCATATTTATTTAGGAAATGAATATTAACTGCTTCATCAAAGAAATAGAACTAGCACGAAAAATACAATTGACTGCATTATTAACCAGTTTTGGAGCCGTGGAAAATATTCATTTTCGTTTCGTGGAATGTTACAAAAAGCTAGTATCATTATAAGAGATTTAAAACTGATATCTAATAAAACAAACACATAACTGACGATATGAGAAGAGAATATGCCGGTGCATAAATCTTAAATGAAATGACAGGAAGAGGTACATCAAACTGATTTCAACAGAATTTCATCTTATTAATGTAATAGGCAATATTTCTCATAGAATATCACATCTAAGGCACTAAGATGGAGGGCAACTTTGGTGTAAAAATTACGAGAGGATAAATTATTGTGAATGATTTTAGGAACGCTTTGATAATAATTGGGAAAAGTACGTTTTATTGTGGAGACCATTTTCTTGAGATATATTGAAAATTAGAAAATAAGGATAATGAAATGGAAGAAAAAGAAATGAAAAAATTTAAATTTGGAGGAGTGTCGAACTTACGTCGTTCATTTCGATAGCGAAAAGTAAGCCGGCTTTGGGTTTTTTTGTGAATAAATGGAAGTAGAGGACAATATGCAACGTGGGTAGAGAAAAGAAAAAGGCGGTTTGCGCCTGTGGGGCTATTTCCTTCTGGTCGAAGCTCCCTTCGACACATCTGGAAGCAAACTTTTCTGCTAATGCTAAGTTCAAAGTACCCACATGGCATGGCCGCCGCTCGTTGTGTGTATATTTCTGGTAAAATTAGGTTACCTTGCTCGATTGTCGATAAGATCCACCTATTTTTGCCAAATGACGGAAAATTTATACCTTTCGTGGCTTAAAGTTTCCATGTGGTCAAACGTGTAGGAAAGACTATTGTTTTTGTTTGGCCGAACAGGTGTGGCGTCAGTTGTATCATAGTCCCTAGGAAATATCAATAATAATCCTTTCAGGTATCCAAGTATATTTCATTTCACAAAGTCTCCATATTTATTTAGGAAATGAATATTAACTGCTTCATCAAAGAAATAGAACTAGCACGAACAATACAATTGACTGCATTATTAACCAGTTTTGGAGCCGTGGAAAATATTCATTTTCGTTTCGTGGAATGTTATAAAAACCTAGTAACATTATAAGAGATTTAAAACTGAAATCTAATAAAACAAACACATAACTGACGATATGAGAAGAGAATATGCCGGTGTATAAATCTTAAATGAAATGACAGGAAGAGGTACATCAAACTTGATTTCAACAGAATTTCATCTTATTAATGTAATAGGCAATATTTCTCCCAGAATATCCCATCTAAGGCTCTAAGATGGAGGCAACTTTGGTGTAAAAATTACGAGAGGATAAATTATTGTGAATGATTTTAGGAACGCTTTGATAATAATTGGGAAAAGTACGTTTTATTGTGGAGACCATTTTCTTGAGATATATTGAAAATTAGAAAATAAGGATAATCAAATGGAAGAAAAAGAAATGAAAAAATTAAAATTTGGAGGAGTGTCAAACTTACGTTGTTCAATTCGATAGCGAAAAATAAACCGAATTTGGGGGTTCTTGTGAATAAATGGAAGTAGAGGACAATACTCAATGTGGGTAGAGAAATGAAAAAGGCGGTTTGCGCCTCTGGGGCTATTTCCTGCTGGTCGAAACTCCCTTCGACACATCTGGAAACAAACATTTCTGCTAATGCTAAATTCGAAGTACCCACATGGCGTGGCCGCCGCTCGTTGTGTATATATTTCTGGTGTAATTAGGTTACCTTGCTCGATTGTCGATTAAATTCACCTATTTTTGCCAAATGACGGAAAATTTATTCCTTTCTTGGCTTAAAGTTTCCATGTGGTCAAAGGTGTAGGAAAGACTATTGTTTATGTTTGGCCGAACAGGTGTGGCGTCAGTTGTATCTTAGTCCCTAGGAAATATCAATAATAATCCTTTCAGGTATCCAAGTATATTTCATTTCACAAAGTCTCCATATTTATTTAGGAAATGAATATTAACTGCTTCATCAAAGAAATAGAACTAGCACGAAGAATACAATTGACTGCATTATTAACCAGTTTTGGAGCCGTGGAAAATATTCAGTTTCGTTTCGTGGAATGTTACAAAAAAGCTAGTAACATTATAAGAGATTTAAAACTGAATTCTAATAAAACAAACACATAACTGACGATATGAGAAGAGAATATGCCGGTGCAAAAATCTTAAATGAAATGACAGGAAGAGGTACATCAAACTTGATTTCAACAGAATTTCATCTTATTAATGTAATAGGCAATATTTCTCCCAGAATATCCCATCTAAGGCTCTAAGATGGAAAGCAAATTTGTTGTAAAAATTACGACAGGATAAATTATTGTGAATGATTTTAGGAACGCTTTTATAATAATTGGGAAAAGTACGTTTTATTGTGGAGAGCATTTTCTTGAGATATATTGAAAATTAGAAAATAAGGATAATCAAATGGAAGAAAAAGAAATGAAAAAATTAAAATTTGGAGGAGTGTCGAACTTACGTCGTTCATTTCGATAGCGAAAAGTAAGCCGGCTTTGGGAGTTTTTGTGAATAAATGGAAGTAGAGGACAATATGCGACGTTGGTAGAGAAAAGAAAAAGGCGGTTTGCGCCTGTGGGGCTATTTCCTTTTGGTCGAAGCTCCCTTCGACACATCTGGAAGCAAACTTTTCTGCTAATGCTAGATTCGAAGTACCCACATGGCATGGCCGCCGCTCGTTATGTGTATATTTCTGGTATAATTAGGTTACCTTGCTGGATTGTCGATTAAATCCACCTATTTTTGCCAAATGACGGAAAATTTATACCTTTCGTAGCTTAAAGTTCCCATGTGGTCAAACGTGTAGGAAAGACTATTGTTTTTGTTTGGCCGAACAGGTGTGTCGTCAGTTGTATCATAGTCCCTAGGAAATATCAATAATAATCCTTTCAGGTATCCAAGTATATTTCATTTCACAAAGTCTCCATATTTATTTAGGAAATGAATATTAACTGCTTCATCAAAGAAATAGAACTAGCACGAACAATACAATTGACTGTATTATTAACCAGTTTTGGAGCCGTGGAAAATATTCATTTTCGTTTCGTGGAATGTTACAAAAAGCTAGTATCATTATAAGAGATTTAAAACTGATATCTAATAAAACAAACACATAACTGACGATATGAGAAGAGAATATGCCGGTGCATAAATCTTAAATGAAATGACAGGAAGAGGTACATCAAACTGATTTCAACAGAATTTCATCTTATTAATGTAATAGGCAATATTTCTCATAGAATATCACATCTAAGGCACTAAGATGGAGGGCAACTTTGGTGTAAAAATTACGAGAGGATAAATTATTGTGAATGATTTTAGGAACGCTTTGATAATAATTGGGAAAAGTACGTTTTATTGTGGAGACCATTTTCTTGAGATATATTGAAAATTAGAAAATAAGGATAATGAAATGGAAGAAAAAGAAATGAAAAAATTTAAATTTGGAGGAGTGTCGAACTTACGTCGTTCATTTCGATAGCGAAAAGTAAGCCGGCTTTGGGGTTTTTTGTGAATAAATGGAAGTAGAGGACAATATGCAACGTGGGTAGAGAAAAGAAAAAGGCGGTTTGCGCCTGTGGGGCTATTTCCTTCTGGTCGAAGCTCCCTTCGACACATCTGGAAGCAAACTTTTCTGCTAATGCTAAGTTCAAAGTACCCACATGGCATGGCCGCCGCTCGTTGTGTGTATATTTCTGGTAAAATTAGGTTACCTTGCTCGATTGTCGATAAGATCCACCTATTTTTGCCAAATGACGGAAAATTTATACCTTTCGTGGCTTAAAGTTTCCATGTGGTCAAACGTGTATGAAAGACTATTGTTTTTGTTTGGCCGAACAGGTGTGGCGTCAGTTGTATCATAGTCCCTAGGAAATATCAATAATAATACTTTCAGGTATCCAAGTATATTTCATTTCACAAAGTCTCCATATTTATTTAGGAAATGAATATTAACTGCTTCATCAAAGAAATAGAACTAGCACGAACAATACAATTGACTGCATTATTAACCAGTTTTGGAGCCGTGGAAAATATTCATTTTCGTTTCGTGGAATGTTATAAAAAACTAGTAACATTATAAGAGATTTAAAACTGAAATCTAATAAAACAAACACATAACTGACGATATGAGAAGAGAAAATGCCGGTGCAAAAATCTTAAATGAAATGACAGGAAGAGGTACATCAAACTTGATTTCAACAGAATTTCATCTTATTAATGTAATAGGCAATATTTCTCCCAGAATATCCCATCTAAGGCTCTAAGATGGAGGCAACTTTGGTGTAAAAATTACGAGAGGATAAATTATTGTGAATGATTTTAGGAACGCTTTGATAATAATTGGGAAAAGTCCGTTTTATTGTGGAGAGCATTTTCTTGAGATATATTGAAAATTAGAAAATATGGATAATCAAATGGAAGAAAAAGAAATGAAAAAATTTAAATTTGGAGGAGTGTCGAACTTACGTCGTTCATTTCGATAGCGAAAAGTAAGCCGGCTTTGGGAGTTTTTTTGAATAAATGGAAGTAGAGGACAATATGCAACGTGGGTAGAGGAAAGAAAAAGGCGGTTTGCGCCTGTGGGGCTATTCCCTTCTGGTCGAAGCTCCCTTCGACACATCTGGAAACAAACTTTTCTGCTAATGTTAGATTCGAAGTACCCATATGGCATGGCCGCCGCTCGTTGTGTGTATATTTCTGGTGTAATTAGGTTACCTTGTTCGATTGTCCATTAAATCCACCTATTTTTGCCAAATGACGGAAAATTTATACCTTTCGTGGCTTAAAGTTCCCATGTGGTCAAACGTGTAGGAAAGACAATTGTTTTTGTTTGGCCGAACAGGTGTGTCGTCAGTTGTATCATAGTCCCTAGGAAATATCAATAATAATCCTTTCAGGTATCCAAGTATATTTCATTTCACAAAGTCTCCATATTTATTTAGGAAATGAATATTAACTGCTTCATCAAAGAAATAGAACTAGCACGAACAATACAATTGACTGCATTATTAACCAGTTTTGGAGCCGTGGAAAATATTCAGTTTCGTTTCGTGGAATGTTAGAAAAAACTAGTAACATTATAAGAGATTTAAAACTGAAATCTAATAAAACAAACACATAACTGACGATATGAGAAGAGAATATGCCGGTGCAAAAATCTTAAATGAAATGACAGGAAGAGGTACATCAAACTTGATTTCAACAGAATTTCATCTTATTAATGTAATAGGCAATATTTCTCCCAGAATATCCCATCTAAGGCTCTAAGATGGAGGGCAACTTTGGTGTAAAATTACGAGAGGATAAATTATTGTGAATGATTTTAGGATAAAAAATATTTCTCCCTGAATATCCCATCTAAGGCTCTAAGATGGAGGGCAACTTTGGTGTAAAAATTACGAGAGGATAAATTATTGTGAATGATTTGAGATCGCTTTGATAATAATTGGGAAAAGTACGTTTTATTGTGGAGAGCATTTTCTTGAGATATATTGAAAATTAGAAAATAAGGATAATCAAATGGAAGAAAAAGAAATGAAAAAATTAAAATTTGGAGGAGTGTCAAACTTACGTTGTTCAATTCGATAGCGAAAAATAAACCGAATTTGGGGGTTCTTGTGAATAAATGGAAGTAGAGGACAATACTCAATGTGGGTAGAGAAATGAAAAAGGCGGTTTGCGCCTCTGGGGCTATTTCCTTCTGGTCGAAACTCCCTTCGACACATCTGGAAACAAACATTTCTGCTAATGCTAAATTCGAAGTACCCACATGGCGTGGCCGCCGCTCGTTGTGTATATATTTCTGGTGTAATTAGGTTACCTTGCTCGATTTTCGATTAAATTCACCTATTTTTGCCAAATGACGGAAAATTTATTCCTTTCTTGGCTTAAAGTTTCCATGTGGTCAAAGGTGTAGGAAAGACTATTGTTTATGTTTGGCCGAACAGGTGTGGCGTCAGTTGTATCTTAGTCCCTAGGAAATATCAATAATAATCCTTTCAGGTATCCAAGTATATTTCATTTCACAAAGTCTCCATATTTATTTAGGAAATGAATATTAACTGCTTCATCAAAGAAATAGAACTAGCACGAAGAATACAATTGACTGCATTATTAACCAGTTTTGGAGCCGTGGAAAATATTCAGTTTCGTTTCGTGGAATGTTACAAAAAAGCTAGTAACATTATAAGAGATTTAAAACTGAATTCTAATAAAACAAACACATAACTGACGATATGAGAAGAGAATATGCCGGTGCAAAAATCTTAAATGAAATGACAGGAAGAGGTACATCAAACTTGATTTCAACAGAATTTCATCTTATTAATGTAATAGGCAATATTTCTCCCAGAATATCCCATCTAAGGCTCTAAGATGGAAAGCAAATTTGTTGTAAAAATTACGACAGGATAAATTATTGTGAATGATTTTAGGAACGCTTTTATAATAATTGGGAAAAGTACGTTTTATTGTGGAGAGCATTTTCTTGAGATATATTGAAAATTAGAAAATAAGGATAATCAAATGGAAGAAAAAGAAATGAAAAAATTAAAATTTGGAGGAGTGTCGAACTTACGTTGTTCAATTCGATAGCGAAAAATAAGCCGGCTTTGGTGGTTTTTGTGAATAAATGGAAGTAGAGGACAATATGCAACGTGGGTAGAGAAAAGAAAGAGGCGGTTTGAGCCTGTGGGGCTATTTCCTTCTTGTCGAAGCTCCCTTCGGCACATCTGGAAACATACTTTTCTGCTAATGCCAGATTCGAAGTACCCACATGACATGGCCGCCGCTCGTTGTGCGTATATTTGTGGTGTAATTAGGTTACCTTGCTCGATTGTCGATTAAATCCACTTATTTTTGCCAAATGACGGAAAATTTAAACCTTTCGTGGCTTAAAGTTTCCATGTGGTCAAACGTGTAGGAAAGACTATTGTATTTGTTTGGTCGAATAGGTGTGGCGTCAGTTGTGTCATAGTCCCTAGGAAATATCAATAATAATCCTTTCAGGTATCCAAGTATATTTCATTTCACAAAGTCTAAATATTTATTTAGGAAATGAATATTAACTGCTTCATCAAAGAAATAGAACTAGCACGAACAATACAATTGACTGCATTATTAACCAGTTTTGGAGCCGTGGAAAATATTCATTTTCGTCTCGTGGAATGTTACAAAAAAGCTAGTAACATTATAAGAGATTTAAAACTGAAATCTAATAAAACAAACACATAACTGACGATATGAGAAGAGAATATGCCGGTGCATAAATCTTAAATGAAATGACAGGAAGAGGTACATCAAACTTGATTTCAACAGAATTTCATCTTATTAATGTAATAGGCAATATTTCTCCCAGAATATCCCATCGAAGGCTCTAAGATGGAGGGCAACTTTGGTGTAAAAATTACGAGAGGATAAATTATTGTGAATGATTTTAGGAACGCTTTGATAATAATTGGGAAAAGTACGTTTTATTGTGGAGAGCATTTTCTTGAGATATATATTGAAAATTAGAAAATAAGGATAATCAAATGTAAGAAAAAGAAATGAAAAAAATAAAATTTGGAGGAGTGTCGAACTTACGTCGTTCAATTCGATAGCGAAAAATAAGCCGGCTTTGGTGGTTTTTGTGAATAAATGGAAGTAGAGGACAATATGCAACGTGGGTAGAGAAAAGAAAAAGGCGGTTTGCACCTGTGGGGCTATTTCCTTCTGGTCGAAGCTCCCTTCGACACATCTGGAAACAAACTTTTCTGCTAATGTTAGATTCGAAGTACCCATATGGCATGGCCGCCGCTCGTTGTGTGTATATTTCTGGTGTAATTAGGTTACCTTGCTCGATTGTCCATTAAATCCACCTATTTTTGCCAAATGACGGAAAATTTATACCTTTCGTGGCTTAAAGTTTCTATGTGGTCAAACGTGTAGGAAAGACTATTGTTTTTGTTTGGCCGAACAGGTGTGGCGTCAGTTGTATCATAGTCTCTAGGAAATATCAATAATAATCCTTTCAGGTATCCAAGTATATTTCATTACACAAAGTCTCTCTCCATATTTATTTAGGAAATGAATATTAACTGCTTCATCAAAGAAATAGAACTAGCACGAACAATACAATTGACTGCATTATTAACCAGTTTTGGAGCCGTGGAAAATATTCATTTTTGTTTCGTGGAATGTTACAAAAAAGCTAGTAACATTATAAGAGATTTAAAACTGAAATCTAATAAAACAAACACATAACTGACGATATGAGAAGAGAATATGCCGGTGCATAAATCTTAAATGAAATGAGAGGAAGAGGTACATCAAACTTGATTTCAACAGAATTTCATCTTATTAATATAATAGCCAATATTTCTCCCAGAAATCCCATCTAATTCTCTAAGATGGAGGGCAACTTTGGTGTAAAAATTACGAGAGGATAAATTATTATGAATGATTTTAGGAACGCTTTGATAATAATTGGGAAAAGTACGTTTTATTGTGAAGAGCATTTTCTTGAGATATATTGAAAATTAGAAAATAAGGATAATCAATTGGAAGAAAAAGAAATGAAAAAATGAAAATTTGGAGGAGTGTCGAACTTACGTCGTTCAATTCGATAGCGAAAAATAAGCCGGTTTTGGTGTTTTTTGTGAATAAATGGAAGTAGAGGACAATATGCAACGTGGGTAGAGAAAAGAAAAAGGCGGTTTGCGAATGAGGGGCTATTTCCTTTTGGTCGAAGCTCCCTTCGACACATCTGCAAACAAACTTTCCTGCTAACGATAAATTCGAAGTACCAACTTGAAATGGCCTCCGCTCGTTGCGTGTATATTTCTGGTGTAATTAGGTTACCTTGCTCGATTGTCGATTAAATCCACCTATTTTTGCCAAATGACGGAAAATTTATACCTTTCGTGGCTTAAAGTTTCCATGTAGTCAAACGTGTAGGAAAGACTATTGTTTTTGTTTGGCCGAACAGGTGTGGCGTCAGTTGTATCATAGTCCCTAGGAGGTCTCAATAATAATCCTTTCAGGTATCCAAGTATATTTCATTTCACAAGGTCTCCATATTTATTTAGGAAATGAATATTAACTGCTTCATCAAAGAAATAGAACTAGCACGAACAATACAATTGACTGCATTGTTAACCGCGTTTGGAGCCGTGGAAAATATTCGTTTTCGTTTCGTGGAATGTTACAAAAAAGCTAGTAACATTACAAGAGATTTAAAACAGAAATCTAATAAAACAAACACATAACTGACGATATGAGAAGAGAATATGCCGGTGCATAAATCTTAAATTAAATGACAGGAAAAGGTACATCAAACTTGATTTCAACAGAATTTCATCTTATTAATGTAATAGCCAATATTTCTCCCAGAAATCCCATCTAATTCTCTAAGATGGAGGGCAACTTTGGTGTAAAAATTACGAGAGGATAAATTATTATGAATGATTATAGGAACGCTTTGATAATAATTGGGAAAAGTACGTTTTATTGTGGAAAGCATTTTCTTGAGATATATTGAAAATTAGAAAATAAGGATAATCAAATTAAAGAAAATGAAATGAAAAAATTAAAATTTGGAGGAGTGTCGAACTTACGTCGTTCAATTCGATAGCGAGAAATAAGCCGGCTTTGGGGGTTTAGGTGAATAAATGGAAGTAGAGTACAACATGCAACGTGGGTAGAGAAAATAAAAAGTCGGTTTGCGCCTGTGGGGCTATTTCCTTCTGGTCGAAGCTCCCTTCGACACATCTCAAAACAATCCTTTCTGCTAATGCTAGATTCGAAGTACCCACATGACATGGCCGCCGCTCGTTGTGTGCATATTTCTGGTGTAATTAGGTTACCTTGCTCGATTGTCGAATAAATCCCCCTATCTTTTGCCAAATGACGGAAAATTTATTCCTTTCGTGGCTTAAAGTTTCCATGTGGTCAAACGTGTAGGAAAGACTATTGTTTTTGTTTGGCCGAATAGGTGTGGCGTCAGTTGTATCACAGTCCCTAGGAAATATCAATAATAATCCTTTCAGGTATCCAAGCATATTTCATTTCACAAAGTCTAAATATTTATTTAGGAAATGAATATTAACTGCTTGATCAAAGAAATAAAACTAGCACGAAAAATACAATTGACTGCATTATTAACCAGTTTTGGAGCCGTGGAAAATATTCATTTTCGTCTCGTGGAATGTTACAAAAAAGCTAGTAACATTATAAGAGATTTAAAACTGACATCTAATAAAACAAACACATAACTGACGATATGAGAAGAGAATATGCCGGTGCATAAATCTTAAATGAAATGACAGGAAGAGGTACATCAAACTTGATTTCAACAGAATTTCATCTTATTAATGTAATAGGCAATATTTCTCCCAGAATATCCCATCTAAGGCTCTAAGATAGAGGGCAACTTTGGTGTTAAAAATTACGAGAGGATAAATTATTGTGAATGATTTTAGGAACGCTTTGATAATAATTGGGAAAAGTACGTTTTATTGTGGAGAGCATTTTCTTGAGATATATATTGAAAATTAGAAAATAAGGATAATCAAATGTAAGAAAAAGAAATGAAAAAAATAAAATTTGGAGGAGTGTCGAACCTACGTCGTTCAATTCGATAGCGAAAAATAAGCCGGCTTTGGTGGTTTTTGTGAATAAATGGAAGTAGAGGACAATATGCAACGTGGGTAGAGAAAAGAAAAAGGCGGTTTGCACCTGTGGGGCTATTTCCTTCTGGTCGAAGCTCCCTTCGACACATCTGGAAACAAACTTTTCTGCTAATGTTAGATTCGAAGTACCCATATGGCATGGCCGCCGCTCGTTGTGTGTATATTTCTGGTGTAATTAGGTTACCTTGCTCGATTGTCCATTAAATCCCTATATTTTTTGCCAAATGACGGAAAATTTATTCCTTTCGTGGCTTAAAGTTTCCATGTGGTCAAACGTGTAGGAAAGACTATTGTTTTTGTTTGGCCGAACAGGTGTGGCGTCGATTGTATCATAGTCTCTAGGAAATATCAATAATAATCCTTTCAGGTATCCAAGTATATTTCATTTCACAAAGTCTCTCTCTATATTTATTTAGGAAATGAATATTAACTGCTTCATCAAAGAAATAGAACTAGCACGAAAAATACAATTGACTGCATTATTAACCAGTTTTGGAGCCGTGGAAAATATTCATTTTCGTTTCGTGGAATGTTACAAAAAGCTAGTATCATTATAAGAGATTTAAAACTGATATCTAATAAAACAAACACATAACTGACGATATGAGAAGAGAATATGCCGGTGCATAAATCTTAAATGAAATGACAGGAAGAGGTACATCAAACTGATTTCAACAGAATTTCATCTTATTAATGTAATAGGCAATATTTCTCATAGAATATCACATCTAAGGCACTAAGATGGAGGGCAACTTTGGTGTAAAAATTACGAGAGGATAAATTATTGTGAATGATTTTAGGAACGCTTTGATAATAATTGGGAAAAGTACGTTTTATTGTGGAGACCATTTTCTTGAGATATATTGAAAATTAGAAAATAAGGATAATCAAATGGAAGAAAAAGAAATGAAAAAATTAAAATTTGGAGGAGTGTCGAACTTACGTCGTTCATTTCGATAGCGAAAAGTAAGCCGGCTTTGGGGGTTTAGGTAAATAAATGGAAGTAGAGGACAACATGCAACGTGGGAAGAGAAAAGAAAAAGTCGGTTTGCGCCTGTGGGGCTATTTGCTTCTGGTCGAAGCTCCCTTCGACACATCTGGAAACAATCCTTTCTGCTAATGCTAGATTGGAAGTACCCACATGACATGGCCGCCGCTCGTTGTGTATATATTTCTGGTGTAATTAGGTTACCTTGCTCGATTGTCGAATAAATCCCCTATTTTTTGCCAAATGACGGAAAATTTATTCCTTTCGTGGCTTAAAGTTTCCATGTGGTCAAACGTGTAGGAAAGACTATTGTTTTTGTTTGGCCGAACAGGTGTGGCGTCAATTGTATCATAGTCTCTAGGAAATATCAATAATAATCCTTTCAGGTATCCAAGTATATTTCATTTCACAAAGTGTCTCTCTATATTTATTTAGGAAATGAATATTAACTGGTTCTTCAAAGAAATAGAACTAGCACGAAAAATACAATTGACTGCATTATTAACCAGTTTTGGAGCCGTGGAAAATATTCATTTTCGTTTCGTGGAATGTTACAAAAAGCTAGTATCATTATAAGAGATTTAAAACTGATATCTAATTAAACAAACACATAACTGACGATATGAGAAGAGAATATGCCAGTGCATAAATCTTAAATGAAATGACAGGAAGAGGTACATCAAACTGATTTCAACAGAATTTCATCTTATTAATGTAATAGGCAATATTTCTCCCAGAATATCCCATCTAAGGCTCTAAGATGGAGGGCAACTTTGGTGTAAAAATTACGAGAGGATAAATTATTGTGAATGATTTTAGGAACGCTTTGATAATAATTGGGAAAAGTACGTTTTATTGTGGAGAGCATTTTCTTGAGATATATATTGAAAATTAGAAAATAAGGATAATCAAATGTAAGAAAAAGAAATGAAAAAAATAAAATTTGGAGGAGTGTCGAACCTACGTCGTTCAATTCGATAGCGAAAAATAAGCCGGCTTTGGTGGTTTTTGTGAATAAATGGAAGTAGAGGACAATATGCAACGTGGGTAGAGAAAAGAAAAAGGCGGTTTGCACCTGTGGGGCTATTTCCTTCTGGTCGAAGCTCCCTTCGACACATCTGGAAACAAACTTTTCTGCTAATGTTAGATTCGAAGTACCCATATGGCATGGCCGCCGCTCGTTGTGTGTATATTTCTGGTGTAATTAGGTTACCTTGCTCGATTGTCCATTAAATCCCTATATTTTTTGCCAAATGACGGAAAATTTATTCCTTTCGTGGCTTAAAGTTTCCATGTGGTCAAACGTGTAGGAAAGACTATTGTTTTTGTTTGGCCGAACAGGTGTGGCGTCAATTGTATCATAGTCTCTAGGAAATATCAATAATAATCCTTTCAGGTATCCAAGTATATTTCATTTCACAAAGTCTCTCTCTATATTTATTTAGGAAATGAATATTAACTGCTTCATCAAAGAAATAGAACTAGCACGAAAAATACAATTGACTGCATTATTAACCAGTTTTGGAGCCGTGGAAAATATTCATTTTCGTTTCGTGGAATGTTACAAAAAGCTAGTATCATTATAAGAGATTTAAAACTGATATCTAATAAAACAAACACATAACTGACGATATGAGAAGAGAATATGCCGGTGCATAAATCTTAAATGAAATGACAGGAAGAGGTACATCAAACTGATTTCAACAGAATTTCATCTTATTAATGTAATAGGCAATATTTCTCATAGAATATCACATCTAAGGCACTAAGATGGAGGGCAACTTTGGTGTAAAAATTACGAGAGGATAAATTATTGTGAATGATTTTAGGAACGCTTTGATAATAATTGGGAAAAGTACGTTTTATTGTGGAGACCATTTTCTTGAGATATATTGAAAATTAGAAAATAAGGATAATCAAATGGAAGAAAAAGAAATGAAAAAATTAAAATTTGGAGGAGTGTCGAACTTACGTCGTTCATTTCGATAGCGAAAAGTAAGCCGGCTTTGGGGGTTTAGGTAAATAAATGGAAGTAGAGGACAACATGCAACGTGGGAAGAGAAAAGAAAAAGTCGGTTTGCGCCTGTGGGGCTATTTGCTTCTGGTCGAAGCTCCCTTCGACACATCTGGAAACAATCCTTTCTGCTAATGCTAGATTGGAAGTACCCACATGACATGGCCGCCGCTCGTTGTGTATATATTTCTGGTGTAATTAGGTTACCTTGCTCGATTGTCGAATAAATCCCCTATTTTTTGCCAAATGACGGAAAATTTATTCCTTTCGTGGCTTAAAGTTTCCATGTGGTCAAACGTGTAGGAAAGACTATTGTTTTTGTTTGGCCGAACAGGTGTGGCGTCAATTGTATCATAGTCTCTAGGAAATATCAATAATAATCCTTTCAGGTATCCAAGTATATTTCATTTCACAAAGTGTCTCTCTATATTTATTTAGGAAATGAATATTAACTGGTTCTTCAAAGAAATAGAACTAGCACGAAAAATACAATTGACTGCATTATTAACCAGTTTTGGAGCCGTGGAAAATATTCATTTTCGTTTCGTGGAATGTTACAAAAAGCTAGTATCATTATAAGAGATTTAAAACTGATATCTAATTAAACAAACACATAACTGACGATATGAGAAGAGAATATGCCAGTGCATAAATCTTAAATGAAATGACAGGAAGAGGTACATCAAACTGATTTCAACAGAATTTCATCTTATTAATGTAATAGGCAATATTTCTCCCAGAATATCCCATCTAAGGCTCTAAGATGGAGGGCAACTTTGGTGTAAAAATTACGAGAGGATAAATTATTGTGAATGATTTTAGGAACGCTTTGATAATAATTGGGAAAAGTACGTTTTATTGTGGAGACCATTTTCTTGAGATATATTGAAAATTAGAAAATAAGGATAATGAAATGGAAGAAAAAGAAATGAAAAAATTTAAATTTGGAGGAGTGTCGAACTTACGTCGTTCATTTCGATAGCGAAAAGTAAGCCGGCTTTGGGGTTTTTTGTGAATAAATGGAAGTAGAGGACAATATGCAACGTGGGTAGAGAAAAGAAAAAGGCGGTTTGCGCCTGTGGGGCTATTTCCTTCTGGTCGAAGCTCCCTTCGACACATCTGGAAGCAAACGTTTCTGCTAATGCTAAGTTCGAAGTACCCACATGGCATGGCCGCCGCTCGTTGTGTGTATATTTCTCGTAAAATTAGGTTACCTTGCTCGATTGTCGATAAAATCCACCTATTTTTGCCAAATGACGGAAAATTTATACCTTTCGTGGCTTAAAGTTTCCATGTGGTCAAACGTGTAGGAAAGACTATTGTTTTTGTTTGGCCGAACAGGTGTGGCGTCAGTTGTATCATAGTCCCTAGGAAATATCAATAATAATCCTTTCAGGTATCCAAGTATATTTCATTTCACAAAGTCTCCATATTTATTTAGGAAATGAATATTAACTGCTTCATCAAAGAAATAGAACTAGCACGAACAATACAATTGACTGCATTATTAACCAGTTTTGGAGCCGTGGAAAATATTCATTTTCGTTTCGTGGAATGCTACAAAAAAGCTAGTAACATTATAAGAGATTTAAAACTGAAATCTAATAAAACAAACACATAACTGACGATATGAGAAGAGAATATGCCGGTGCATAAATCTTAAATGAAATGACAGGTAGGGGTACATCAAACTGATTTCAACAGAATTTCATCTTATTAATGTAATAGGCAATATTTCTCCCAGAATATCCCATCTAAGGCTCTAAGATGGAGGGCAACTTTGGTGTAAAAATTACGAGAGGATAAATTATTGGGAATGATTTTAGGAACGCTTTTATAATAATTGGGAAAAGTACGTTTTATTGTGGAGAGCATTTTATTGAGATATATTGAAAATTAGAAAATAAGGATAATCAAATGGAAGAAAAAGAAATGAAAAAATTAAAATTTGGAGGATAGTCGAACTTACGTCGTTCATTTCGATAGCAAAATGTAAGCCGGTTTTGGGTTTTTTTGTGAATAAATTGAAGTAGAGGACAATATGCAACGTGGGTAGAGAAAAGAAAAAGGCGGTTTGCGCCTGTGGGGCTATTTTCTTCTGGTCGAAGATCCCTTCGACACATCTGGAAGCAAACTTTTCTGCTGATGCTAGATTCGAAGTACCCACATGGCATGGCCGCCGCTCGTTGTGTGTATATTTCTGGTGTAATTAGGTTACCTTGCTCGATTGTCGATTACATCCAGCTACTTTTGCCAAATGACGGAAAATTTATACCTTTCGTGGCTTAAAGTTTCCATGTGGTCAAACGTGTAGGAAAGACTATTGTTTTTGTTTGGCCGAACAGGTGTGGCGTCAGTTGTATCATAGTCCCTAGGAAATATCAATAATAATCTTTTCAGGTATCCAAGTATATTTCATTTTACAAAGTCTCCATATTCATTTAGGAAATTAATATTAACTGCTTCATCAAAGAAATAGAACTAGCACGAACAATACAATTGACTGCATTATTAAATAGTTTTGGAGCCTTGGAAAATATTCATTTTCGTCTCGTGGAATGTTACAAAAAAGCTAGTAACATTATAAGAGATTTAAAACTGAAATCTAATAAAACAAACACATAACTGACGATATGAGAAGAGAATATGCCGGTGCATAAATCTTAAATGAAATGACAGGAAGAGGTACAACAAACTTGATTTCAACAGAATTTCATCTTATTAATGTAATAGGCAATATTTCTCCCAGAATATCCCATCTAAGGCTCTAAGATGGAGGGCAACTTTGGTGTAAATATTACGATAGGATAAATTATTGTGAATGATTTTTGGAACGCTTTGATAATAATTGGGAAATGTACGTTTTATTGTGGAGAGCATTTTCTTGAGATATATATTGAAAATTAGAAAATAAGGATAATCAAATGGAAGAAAAAGAAATGAAAAAATTAAAATTTGGAGGAGTGTCGAACTTACGTCGTTCAATTCGATAGCGAGAAATAAGCCGGCTTTGGGGGTTTAGGTAAATAAATGGAAGTAGAGGACAACATGCAACGTGGGAAGAGAAAAGAAAAAGTCGGTTTGCGCCTGTGGGGCTATTTGCTTCTGGTCGAAGCTCCCTTCGACACATCTGTAAACAATCCTTTCTGCTAATGCTAGATTCGAAGTACCCACATGACATGGCCGCCGCTCGTTGTGTATATATTTCTGGTGTAATTAGGTTACCTTGCTCGATTGTCGAATAAATACCCCTATTTTTTGCCAAATGACGGAAAATTTATTCCTTTCGTGGCTTAAAGTTTCCATGTGGTCAAACGTGTAGGAAAGACTATTGTTTTTGTTTGGCCGAACAGGTGTGGCGTAAATTGTATCATAGTCTCTAGGAAATATCAATAATAATCCTTTCAGGTATCCAAGTATATTTCATTTCACAAAGTGTCTCTCTATATTTATTTAGGAAATGAATATTAACTGGTTCATCAAAGAAATAGAACTAGCACGAAAAATACAATTGACTGCATTATTAACCAGTTTTGGAGCCGTGGAAAATATTCATTTTCGTTTCGTGGAATGTTACAAAAAGCTAGTATCATTATAAGAGATTTAAAACTGATATCTAATAAAACAAACACATAACTGACGATATGAGAAGAGAATATGCTGGTGCATAAATCTTAAATGAAATGACAGGAAGAGGTACATCAAACTGATTTCAACAGAATTTCATCTTATTAATGTAATAGGCAATATTTCTCATAGAATATCACATCTAAGGCACTAAGATGGAGGGCAACTTTGGTGTAAAAATTACGAGAGGATATATTATTGTGAATGATTTTAGGAACGCTTTGATAATAATTGGGAAAAGTACGTTTTATTGTGGAGACCATTTTCTTGAGATATATTGAAAATTAGAAAATAAGGATAATCAAATGGAAGAAAAAGAAATGAAAAAATTAAAATTTGGAGGAGTGTCGATTTTACGTCGTTCATTTCCATAGCGAAAAGTAAGCCGGCTTTGGGGGTTTTTGTGAATAAATGGAAGTAGAGGACAATATGCAACGTGGGTAGAGAAAAGAAAAAGGCGGTTTGCGCCTGTGGGGCTATTTCCTTCTGGTCGAAGCTCCCTTCGACACATCTGGAAGCAAACTTTTCTGCTAATGCTAAGTTCGAAGTACCCACATGGCATGGCCGCCGCTCGTTGTGTGTATATTTCTGGAAAAATTAGGTTACCTTGCTCGATTGTCGATAAAATCCACCTATTTTTGCCAAATGACGGAAAATTTATACCTTTCGTGGCTTAAAGTTTCCATGTGGTCAAACGTGTAGGAAAGACTATTGTTTTTGTTTGGCCGAACAGGTGTGGCGTCAGTTGTATCATAGTCCCTAGGAAATATCAATAATAATCCTTTCAGGTATCCAAGTATATTTCATTTCACAAAGTCTCCATATTTATTTAGGAAATGAATATTAACTGCTTCATCAAAGAAATAGAACTAGCACGAACAATAAAATTGA
The DNA here is from genome assembly GCF_977018435.1 of Lepisma saccharinum. Classification (NCBI taxonomy): domain Eukaryota; kingdom Metazoa; phylum Arthropoda; class Insecta; order Zygentoma; family Lepismatidae; genus Lepisma; species Lepisma saccharinum. Next base: position 29,217,088 of record NC_139254.1, read on the forward strand.
CTGCATTATTAACCAGTTTTGGAGCCGTGGAAAATATTCTTTTTCGTTTCGTGGAATGCTACAAAAAAGCTAGTAACATTATAAGAGATTTAAAACTGAAATCTAATAAAACAAACACATAACTGACGATATGAGAAGAGAATATGCCGGTGTATAAATCTTAAATGAAATGACAGGAAGAGGTACATCAAACTTGATTTCAACAGAATTTCATCTTATTAATGTAATAGGCAATATTTCTCCCAGAATATCCCATCTAAGGCTCTAAGATGGAGGGCAACTTTGGTGTAAAAATTACGAGAGGATAAATTATTGTGAAGGATTTTAGGAACGCTTTGATAATAATTGGGAAAAGTACGTTTTATTGTGGAGAGCATTTTCTTGAGATATATTGAAAATTAGAAAATAAGGATAATCAAATGGAAGAAAAAGAAATGAAAAAATTAAAATTTGGAGGAGTGTCGAACTTACGTCGTTCATTTCGATAGCGAAAAGTAAGCCGGCTTTGGGGGTTTTTGTGAATAAATGGAAGTAGAGGACAATATGCAACGTTGGTAGAGAAAAGAAAAAGGCGGTTTGCGCCTGTGGGGCTATTTCCTTTTGGTCGAAGCTCCCTTCGACACATCTGGAAGCAAACTTTTCTGCTAATGCTAGATTCGAAGTACCCACATGGCATGGCCGCCGCTCGTTATGTGTATATTTCTGGTATAATTAGGTTACCTTGCTGGATTGTCGATTAAATCCACCTATTTTTGCCAAATGACGGAAAATTTATACCTTTCGTAGCTTAAAGTTCCCATGTGGTCAAACGTGTAGGAAAGACTATTGTTTTTGTTTGGCCGAACAGGTGTGTCGTCAGTTGTATCAAAGTCCCTAGGAAATATCAATAATAATCCTTTCAGGTATCCAAGTATATTTCATTTCACAAAGTCTCCATATTTATTTAGGAAATGAATATTAACTGCTTCATCAAAGAAATAGAACTAGCACGAAAAATACAATTGACTGCATTATTAACCAGTTTTGGAGCCGTGGAAAATATTCATTTTCGTTTCGTGGAATGTTACAAAAAGCTAGTATCATTATAAGAGATTTAGAACTGTTATCTAATAAAACAAACACATAACTGACGATATGAGAAGAGAATATGCCGGTGCATAAATCTTAAACGAAATGACAGGAAGAGGTACATCAAACTTATTTCAACAGAATTTCATCTTATTAATGTAATAGGCAATATTTCTCCCAGAATATCCCATCTAAGGCTCTAAGATGGAGGGCAACTTTGGTGTAAAAATTACGAGAGGATAAATTATTGTGAATGATTTTAGGAACGCTTTGATAATAATTGGGAAAAGTACGTTTTATTGTGGAGAGCATTTTCTTGAGATATATTGTAAATTAGAAAATAAGGATAATCAAATGGAAGAAAAAGAAATGAAAAAATTAAAATTTGGAGGAGTGTCGAACTTACGTCGTTCATTTCGATAGCGAAAAGTAAGCCGGCTTTGGGGGTTTATGTGAATAAATGGAAGTAGAGGACAATATGCAACTTGGGTAGAGGAAAGAAAAAGGCGGTTTGCGCCTGTGGGGCTATTTCCTTCTGGTCGAAGCTCCCTTCGACACATCTGGAAGCAAACTTTTCTGCTAATGCTAGATTCGAAGTACCCACATGACATGGCCGCCGCTCGTTGTGTGTATATTTCTGGTGTAATTAGGTTACCTTGCTCGATTGTCGATTACATCCAGCTACTTTTGCCAAATGACGGAAAATTTATACCTTTCGTGGCTTAAAGTTTCCATGTGGTCAAACGTGTAGGAAAGACTATTGTTTTTGTTTGGCCGAACAGGTGTGGCGTCAGTTGCATCATAGTCCCTAGGAAATATCAATAATAATCTTTTCAGGTATCCAAGTATATTTCATTTTACAAAGTCTCCATATTTATTTAGGAAATGAATATTAACTGCTTCATCAAAGAAATAGAACTAGCACGAAAAATACAATTGACTGCATTATTAACCAGTTTTGGAGCCGTGGAAAATATTCATTTTCGTTTCGTGGAATGTTACAAAAAGCTAGTATCATTATAAGAGATTTAAAACTGATATCTAATAAAACAAACACATAACTGACGATATGAGAAGAGAATATGCCGGTGCATAAATCTTAAATGAAATGACAGGAAGAGGTACATCAAACTGATTTCAACAGAATTTCATCTTATTAATGTAATAGGCAATATTTCTCATAGAATATCACATCTAAGGCACTAAGATGGAGGGCAACTTTGGTGTAAAAATTACGAGAGGATAAATTATTGTGAATGATTTTAGGAACGCTTTGATAATAATTGGGAAAAGTTCGTTTTATTGTGGAGACCATTTTCTTGAGATATATTGAAAATTAGAAAATAAGGATAATGAAATGGAAGAAAAAGAAATGAAAAAATTTAAATTTGGAGGAGTGTCGAACTTACGTCGTTCATTTCGATAGCGAAAAGTAAGCCGGCTTTGGGGTTTTTTGTGAATAAATGGAAGTAGAGGACAATATGCAACGTGGGTAGAGAAAAGAAAAAGGCGGTTTGCGCCTGTGGGGCTATTTCCTTCTGGTCGAAGCTCCCTTCGACACATCTGGAAACAAACTTTTCTGCTAATGCTAGATTCGAAGTACCCACATGGCATGGCCGCCGCTCGTTGTGTGTATATTTCTGGTAAAATTAGGTTACCTTGCTCGATTGTCGATAAGATCCACCTATTTTTGCCAAATGACGGAAAATTTATACCTTTCGTGGCTTAAAGTTTCCATGTGGTCAAACGTGTAGGAAAGACTATTGTTTTTGTTTGGCCGAACAGGTGTGGCGTCAGTTGTATCATAGTCCCTAGGAAATATCAATAATAATACTTTCAGGTATCCAAGTATATTTCATTTCACAAAGTCTCCATATTTATTTAGGAAATGAATATTAACTGCTTCATCAAAGAAATAGAACTAGCACGAACAATACAATTGACTGCATTATTAACCAGTTTTGGAGCCGTGGAAAATATTCATTTTCGTTTCGTGGAATGTTATAAAAAACTAGTAACATTATAAGAGATTTAAAACTGAAATCTAATAAAACAAACACATAACTGACGATATGAGAAGAGAATATGCCGGTGTATAAATCTTAAATGAAATGACAGGAAGAGGTACATCAAACTTGATTTCAACAGAATTTCATCTTATTAATGTAATAGGCAATATTTCTCCCAGAATATCCCATCTAAGGCTCTAAGATGGAGGCAACTTTGGTGTAAAAATTACGAGAGGAAAAATTATTGTGATCGATTTTAGGAAGGCTTTGATAATAATTGGGAAAAAACGTTTTATTGTGGAGAGCATTTTCTTGAGATATATTGAAAATTAGAAAATATGGATAATCAAATGGAAGAAATAGAAATGAAAAAATTAAAATTTGGAGGAGTGTCGAACTTACGTCGTTCATTTCGATAGCGAAAAGTAAGCCGGCTTTGGGGTTTTATGTGAATAAATGGAAGTAGAGGACAATATGCAACGTGGGTAGAGGAAAGAAAAAGGCGGTTTGCGCCTGTGGGGCTATTTCCTTCTGGTCGAAGCTCCCTTCGACACATCTGGAAACAAACTTTTCTGCTAATGCTAGATTCGAAGTACCCACATGGCATGGCCGCCGCTCGTTGTGTGTATATTTCTGGTGTAATTAGGGTACCTTGCTCGATTGTCGATTACATCCAGCTACTTTTGCCAAATGACGGAAAATTTATACCTTTCGTGGCTTAAAGTTTCCATGTGGTCAAACGTGTAGGAAAGACTATTGTTTTTGTTTGGCCGAACAGGTGTGGCGTCAGTTGTATCATAGTCCCTAGGAAATATCAATAATAATCTTTTCAGGTATCCAAGTATATTTCATTTCACAAAGCCTCCATATTTATTTAGGAAATGAATATTAACTGCTTCATCAAAGAAATAGAACTAGCACGAACAATACAATTGACTGCATTATTAACCAGTTTTGGAGCCGTGGAAAATATTCATTTTCGTTTCGTGGAATGTTACAAAAAGCTAGTAACATTATAAGAGATTTAAAACTGAAATCTAATAAAACAAACACATAACTGACGATATGAGAAGAGAATATGCCGGTGTATAAATCTTAAATGAAATGACAGGAAGAGGTACATCAAACTTGATTTCAACAGAATTTCATCTTATTAATGTAATAGGCAATATTTCTCCCAGAATATCCCATCTAAGGCTCTAAGATGGAGGGCAACTTTGGTGTAAAAATTACGAGAGGATAAATTATTGTGAATGATTTTAGGAACGCTTTGATAATAATTGGGAAAAGTACGTTTTATTGTGGAGAGCATTTTCTTGAGATATATTGAAAATTAGAAAATAAGGATAATGAAATGGAAGAAAAAGAAATGAAAAAATTAAAATTTGGAGGAGTGTCGAACTTACGTCGTTCATTTCGATAGCGAAAAGTAAGCCGGCTTTGGGAGTTTTTTTGAATAAATGGAAGTAGAGGACAATATGCAACGTGGGTAGAGAAAAGAAAAAGGCGGTTTGCGCCTGTGGGGCTACTTCTTTCTGATCGAAGCTCCCGTCGACACATCTGGAAGCAAACCTTTCTGCTAATGCTAAGTTCGAAGTACCCACATGGCATGGCCGCCGCTCGTTGTGTGTATATTTCTGGTAAAATTAGGTTACCTTGCTCGATTGTCGATAAAATCCACCTATTTTTGCCAAATGACGGAAAATTTATACCTTTCGTGGCTTAAAGTTTCCATGTGGTCAAACGTGTAGGAAAGACTATTGTTTTTGTTTGGCCGAACAGGTGTGGCGTCAGTTGTATCATAGTCCTTAGGAAATATCAATAATAATCCCTTCAGGTATCCAAGTATATTTCATTTCACAAAGTCTCCATATTTATTTAGGAAATGAATATTAACTGCTTCATCAAAGAAATAGAACTAGCACGAACAATACAATTGACTGCATTTTTAACCTGTTTTGGAGCCGTGGAAAATATTCATTTTCGTTTCGTGGAATGTTACAAAAAAGCTGGTAACATTATAAGAGATTTAAAACTGAAATCTAATAAAACAAACAGATAACTGACGATATGAGAAGAGAATATGCCGGTGTATAAATCTTAAATGAAATGACAGGAAGAGGTACATCAAACTTGATTTCAACAGAATTTCATCTTATTAATGTAATAGGCAATATTTCTCCCAGAATATCCCATCTAAGGCTCTAAGTTGGAGGCAACTTTGGTGTAAAAATTACGAGAGGATAAATTATTGTGAATGATTTTAGGAACGCTTTGATAATAATTGGGAAAAGTACGTTTTATTGTGGAGAGCATTTTCTTGAGATATATTGAAAATTAGAAAATAAGGATAATGAAATGGAAGAAAAAGAAATGAAAAAATTAAAATTTGGAGGAGTGTCGAACTTACGTCGTTCATTTCGATAGCGAAAAGTAAGCCGGCTTTGGGAGTTTTTTTGAATAAATGGAAGTAGAGGACAATATGCCACGTGGGTAGAGAAAAGAAAAAGGCGGTTTGCGCCTGTGGGGCTATTTCCTTCTGGTCGAAGCTCCCTTCGACACATCTGGAAACAAACTTTTCTGCTAATGCTAGATTCGAAGTACCCACATGGCATGACCGCCGCTCGTTTTGTGTATATTTCTGGTATAATTATGTTACCTTGCTGGATTGTCGATTAAATTCACCTATTTTTGCCAAATGACGGAAAATTTATACCTTTCGTGGCTTAACGTTCCCATGTGGTCAAACGTGTAGGAAAGACTATTGTTTTTGTTTGGCCGAACAGGTGTGTCGTCAGTTGTATCATAGTCCCTAGGAAATATCAATAATAATCTTTTCAGGTATCCAAGTATATTTCATTTTACAAAGTCTAAATATTTATTTAGGAAATGAATATTAACTGCTTCATCAAAGAAATAGAACTAGCACGAAAAATACAATTGACTGCATTATTAACCAGTTTTGGAGCCGTGGAAAATATTCATTTTCGTTTCGTGGAATGTTACAAAAAGCTAGTATCATTATAAGAGATTTAAAACTGATATCTAATAAAACAAACACATAACTGACGATATGAGAAGAGAATATGCCGGTGCATAAATCTTAAATGAAATGACAGGAAGAGGTACATCAAACTGATTTCAACAGAATTTCATCTTATTAATGTAATAGGCAATATTTCTCATAGAATATCACATCTAAGGCACTAAGATGGAGGGCAACTTTGGTGTAAAAATTACGAGAGGATAAATTATTGTGAATGATTTTAGGAACGCTTTGATAATAATTGGGAAAAGTACGTTTTATTGTGGAGAGCATTTTCTTGAGATAAATTGAAAATTAGAAAATAAGGATAATCAAATGGAAGAAAAAGAAATGAAAAAATTAAAATTTGGAGGAGTGTCGAACTTACGTCGTTCATTTCGATAGCGAAAAGTAAGCCGACTTTGGTGGTTTTTGTGAATAAATGGAAGTAGAGGACAATATGCAACGTGGGTAGAGAAAAGAAAAAGGCGGTTTGCGCCTGTGGGGCTATTTCCTTCTGGTCGAAGCTCCCATCGACACATCTGGAAACAAACTTTTCTGCTAATGCTAAGTTCGAAGTACCAACATGGCATGGCCGCCGCTCGTTGTGTGTATATTTCTGGTAAAATTAGGTTATCTTTCTCGATTGTCGATTAAATCCACCTATTTTTGCCAAATGACGGAAAATTTATACCTTTCGTGGCTTAAAGTTTCCATGTGGTCAAACGTGTAGGAAAGACTATTGTTTTTGTTTGGCCGAACAGGTGTGGCGTCAGTTGTATCATAGTCCCTAGGAAATATCAATAATAATCTTTTCAGGTATCCAAGTATATTTCATTTCACAAAGTCTCCATATTTATTTAGGAAATGAATATTAACTGCTTCATCAAAGAAATAGAACTAGCACGAACAATACAATTGACTGACTGCATTATTAACCAGTTTTGGAGCCGTGGAAAATATTCATTTTCGTTTCGTGGAATGTTACAAGAAGCTAGTATCATTATAAGAGATTTAAAACTGATATCTAATAAAACAAACACATAACTGACGATATGAGAAGAGAATATGCCGGTGCATAAATCTTAAATGAAATGACAGGAAGAGGTACATCAAACTGATTTCAACAGAATTTCATCTTATTAATGTAATATGCAATATTTCTCATAGAATATCACATCTAAGGCACTAAGATGGAGGGCAACTTTGGTGTAAGAATTACGAGAGGATAAATTATTGTGAATGATTTTAGGAACGCTTTGATAATAATTGGGAAAAGTACGTTTTATTGTGGAGACCATTTTCTTGAGATATATTGAAAATTAGAAAATAAGGATAATCAAATGGAAGAAAAAGAAATGAAAAAATTAAAATTTGGAGGAGTGTCGAACTTACGTCGTTCATTTCGATAGCGAAAAGTAAGCCGGCTTTGGGAGTTTTTGTGAATAAATGGAAGTAGAGGACAATATGCAACGTGGTTAGAGAAAAGAAAAAGGCGGTTTTCGCCTGTGGGGCTATTTCCTTTTGGTCGAAGCTCCCTTCGACACATCTGGAAGCAAACTTTTCTGCTAATGCTAGATTCGAAGTACCCACATGGCATGGCCGCCGCTCGTTGTGTGTATATTTCTGGTATAATTAGGTTACCTTGCTGGATTGTCGATTAAATCCACCTATTTTTGCCAAATGACGGAAAATTTATACCTTTCGTGGCTTAAAGTTCCCATGTGGTCAAACGTGTAGGAAAGACTATTGTTTTTGTTTGGCCGAACAGGTGTGTCGTCAGTTGTATCATAGTCCCTAGGAAATATCAATAATAATCCTTTCAGGTATCCAAGTATATTTCATTTCACAAAGTCTCCATATTTATTTAGGAAATGAATATTAACTGCTTCATCAAAGAAATAGAACTAGCACGAAAAATACAATTGACTGCATTATTAACCAGTTTTGGAGCCGTGGAAAATATTCATTTTCGTTTCGTGGAATGTTACAAAAAGCTAGTATCATTATAAGAGATTTAAAACTGATATCTAATAAAACAAACACATAACTGACGATATGAGAAGAGAATATGCCGGTGCATAAATCTTAAACGAAATGACAGGAAGGGGTACATCAAACTGATTTCAACAGAATTTCATCTTATTAATGTAATAGGCAATATTTCTCCCAGAATATCCCATCTAAGGCTCTAAGATGGAGTTCAACTTTGGTGTAAAAATTACGAGAGGATAAATTATTGTGAATGATTTTAGTAACGCTTTGATAATAATTGGGAAAAGTACGTTTTATTGTGGAGAGCATTTTCTTGAGATATATTGAAAATTAGAAAATAAGGATAATCAAATGGAAGAAAAAGAAATGAAAAAATTAAAATTTGGAGGAGTGTCGAACTTACGTCGCTCATTTCGATAGCGAAAAGAAAGCCGGCTTTGGGGGTTTTTGTGAATAAATGGAAGTAGAGGACAATATGCAACGTGGGTAAAGAAAAGAAAAAGGCGGTTTGCGCCTGTGGGGCTATTTCCTTCTGGTCGAAGCTCCCTTCGACACATCTGGAAACAATTTTTTTCTGCTAATGCTAGATTCGAAGTACCCACATGGCATGGCCGCCGCTCGTTGTGTGTATATTTCTGGTGTAATTAGGTTACCTTGGTCGATTGTCGATTAAATCCACCTATTTTTGCCAAATGACGGAAAATTTATACCTTTCGTGGCTTAAAGTTTCCATGTGGTCAAACGTGTAGGAAAGACTATTGTTGTTGTTTGGCCGAACAGGTGTGGCGTCAGTTGTATCATAGTCCCTGGGAAATATCAATAATAATCCTTTCAGGTATCCAAGTATATTTCATTTCACAAAGTCTCCATATTTATTTAGGAAATGAATATTAACTGCTTCATCAAAGAAATAGAACTAGCACGAACAATAAAATTGACTGCATTATTAACCAGTTTTGGAGCCGTGGAAAATATTCATTTTCGTTTCGTGGAATGTTACAAAAAAGCTAGTAACATTATAAGAGATTTAAAACTGAAATCTAATAAACCAAACACATAACTGACGATATGAGAAGAGAATATGCCGGTGCATAAATCTTAAACGAAATGACAGGAAGGGGTACATCAAACTGATTTCAACAGAATTTCATCTTATTAATGTAATAGGCAATATTTCTCATAGAATATCCCATCTAAGGCTCTAAGATGGAGGGCAACTTTGGTGTAAAAATTACGAGAGGATAAATTATTGTGAAATATTTTAGGAAGGCTTTGATAATAATTGGGAAAAGTACGTTTTATTGTGGAGAGCATTTTCTTGAGATATATTGAAAATTAGAAAATAAGGATAATCAAATGGAAGAAAAAGAAATGAAAAAATTAAAATTTGGAGGAGTGTTGAACTTACGTTGTTCAATTCGATAGCGAAAAATAAGCCGGCTTTGGGGGTTCTTGTGAATAAATGGAAGTAGAGGACAATACTCAATGTGGGTAGATAAAAGAAAAAGGCGGTTTGCGCCTGTGGGACTATTTCCTTCTGGTCGAAGCTCCCATCGAAACATCTGGAAACAAACTTTTCTGCTAATGCTAGATTCGAAGTACCCACATGGCATGGCCGCCGCTCGTTGTGTGTATATTTCTGGTGTAATTAGGTTACCTTGCTCGATTGTCGATTAAATGCACCTATTTTTGCCAAATGACGGAAAATTTATACCTTTCGTGGCTTAAAGTTTCCATGTGGTCAAACGTGTAGGAAAGACTATTGTTTTTGTTTGGCCGAACAGGTGTGGCGTCAGTTGTATCATAGTCTCTAGGAAATATCAATAATAATCTTTTCAGGTATCCAAGTATATTTCATTTCACAAAGTCTCCATATTTATTTAGGAAATGAATATTAACTGCTTCATCAAAGAATTAGAACTAGCACGAACAATACAATTGACTGCATTATTAACCAGTTTTGGAGCCGTGGAAAATATTCATTTTCGTTTCGTGGAATGTTACAAAAAGCTAGTAACATTATAAGAGATTTAAAACTGAAATCTAATAAAACAAACACATAACTGACGATATGAGAAGAGAATATGCCGGTGCATAAATCTTAAATGAAATGACAGGAAGAGGTACATCAAACTTGATTTCAACAGAATTTCATCTTATTAATGTAATAGGCAATATTTCTCCCAGAATATCCCATCTAAGGCTCTAAGATGGAGGGCAACTTTGGTGTAAAAATTACGAGAGGATAAATTATTGTGAATGATTTTAGGAACGCTTTGATAATAATTGGGAAAAGTACGTTTTATTGTGGAGACCATTTTCTTGAGATATATTGAAAATTAGAAAATAAGGATAATCAAATGGAAGAAAAAGAAATGAAAAAATTAAAATTTGGAGGAGTGTCGAACTTACGTCGTTCATTTCGATAGCGAAAAGTAAGCCGGCTTTGGGAGTTTTTGTGAATAAATGGAAGTAGAGGACAATATGCAACGTGGGTAGAGAAAAGAAAAAGGCGGTTTTCGCCTGTGGGGCTATTTCCTTTTGGTCGAAGCTCCCTTCGACACATCTGGAAGCAAACTTTTCTGCTAATGCTAGATTCGAAGTACCCACATGGCATGGCCGCCGCTCGTTGTGTGTATATTTCTGGTATAATTAGGTTACCTTGCTGGATTGTCGATTAAATCCACCTATTTTTGCCAAATGACGGAAAATTTATACCTTTCGTGGCTTAAAGTTCCCATGTGGTCAAACGTGTAGGAAAGACTATTGTTTTTGTTTGGCCGAACAGGTGTGTCGTCAGTTGTATCATAGTCCCTAGGAAATATCAATAATAATCCTTTCAGGTATCCAAGTATATTTCATTTCACAAAGTCTCCATATTTATTTAGGGTATGAATATTAACTGCTTCATCAAAGAAATAGAACTAGCACGAAAAATACAATTGACTGCATTATTAACCAGTTTTGGAGCCGTGGAAAATATTCATTTTCGTTTCGTGGAATGTTACAAAAAGCTAGTATCATTATAAGAGATTTAAAACTGATATCTAATAAAACAAACACATAACTGACGATATGAGAAGAGAATATGCCGGTGCATAAATCTTAAACGAAATGACAGGAAGGGGTACATCAAACTGATTTCAACAGAATTTCATCTTATTAATGTAATAGGCAATATTTCTCCCAGAATATCCCATCTAAGGCTCTAAGATGGAGTTCAACTTTGGTGTAAAAATTACGAGAGGATAAATTATTGTGAATGATTTTAGTAACGCTTTGATAATAATTGGGAAAAGTACGTTTTATTGTGGAGAGCATTTTCTTGAGATATATTGAAAATTAGAAAATAAGGATAATCAAATGGAAGAAAAAGAAATGAAAAAAATAAAATTTGGAGGAGTGTCGAACTTACGTTGTTCAATTCGATAGCGAAAAATAAGCCGGCTTTGGGGGTTCTTGTGAATAAATGGAAGTAGAGGACAATACTCAATGTGGGTAGAGAAAAGAAAAAGGCGGTTTGCGCCTGTGGGGCTATTTCCTTCTGGTCGAAGCTCCCTTCGACACATCTGGAAACAAACTTTTCTGCTGATGCTAGATTCCAAGTACCCACATGGCATGCCCGCCGCTCGTTGTGTGTGTATATTTCTGGTGTAATTAGGTTACCTTGCTCGATTGTCGATTAAATCCACCTATTTTTGCCAAATGACGGAAAATGTATACCTTTCGTGGCTTAAAGTTTCCATGTGGTCAAACGTGTAGGAAAGACTATTGTTTTTGTTTGGCCGAACAGGTGTGGCGTCAGTTGTATCATAGTCCCTAGGAAATATCAATAATAATGCTTTCAGGTATCCAAATATATTTCATTTCACAAAGTCTCCATATTTATTTAGGAAATGAAAATTAACTGCTTCATCAAAGAAATAGAACTAGCACGAACAGTACAATTGACTGCATTATTAACCAGTTTTGGAGCCGTGGAAAATATTCATTTTCGTTTCGTGGAATGTTACAAAAAAGCTAGTAACATTATAACAGATTTAAAACTGAAATCTAATAAAACAAACACATAACTGACGATATGAGAAGAGAATATGCCGGTGCATAAATCTTAAACGAAATGACAGGAAGAGGTACATCAAACTTGATTTCAACAGAATTTCATCTTATTAATGTAATAGGCAATATTTCTCCCATGATATCCCATCTAAGGCTCTAAGATGGAGGGCAACTTTGGTGTAAAAATTACGAGAGGATAAATTATTGTGAATGATTTTAGTAACGCTTTGATAATAATTGGGAAAAGTACGTTTTATTGTGGAGAGCATTTTCTTGAGATATATTGAAAATTAGAAAATAAGGATAATCAAATGTAAGAAAAAGAAATGAAAAAATTAAAATTTGGAGGAGTGTCGAACTTACGTCGCTCATTTCGATAGCGAAAAGAAAGCCGGCTTTGGGGGTTTTTGTGAATAAATGGAAGTAGAGGACAATATGCAACGAGGGTAAAGAAAAGAAAAAGGCGGTTTGCGCCTGTGGGACTATTTCCTTCTGGTCGAAGCTCCCTTCGACACATCTGGAAACAATTTTTTTCTGCTAATGCTAGATTCGAAGTACCCACATGGCATGGCCGCCGCTCGTTGTGTGTATATTTCTGGTGTAATTAGGTTACCTTGGTCGATTGTCGATTAAATCCACCTATTTTTGCCAAATGACGGAAAATTTATACCTTTCGTGGCTTAAAGTTTCCATGTGGTCAAACGTGTAGGAAAGACTATTGTTGTTGTTTGGCCGAACAGGTGTGGCGTCAGTTGTATCATAGTCCCTAGGAAATATCAATAATAATCCTTTCAGGTATCCAAGTATATTTCATTTCACAAAGTCTCCATATTTATTTAGGAAATGAATATTAACTGCTTCATCAAAGAAATAGAACTAGCACGAACAATACAATTGACTGCATTATTAACCAGTTTTGGAGCCGTGGAAAATATTCATTTTCGTTTCGTGGAATGTTACAAAAAAGCTAGTAACATTATAAGAGATTTAAAACTGAAATCTAATAAAACAAACACATAACTGACGATATGAGAAGAGAATATGCCGGTGCATAAATCTTAAACGAAATGACAGGAAGGGGTACATCAAACTGATTTCAACAGAATTTCATCTTATTAATGTAATAGGCAATATTTCTCATAGAATATCCCATCTAAGGCTCTAAGATGGAGGGCAACTTTGGTGTAAAAATTACGAGAGGATAAATTATTGTGAAAGATTTTAGGAAGGCTTTGATAATAATTGGGAAAAGTACGTTTTATTGTGGAGAGCATTTTCTTGAGATATATTGAAAATTAGAAAATAAGGATAATCAAATGGAAGAAAAAGAAATGAAAAAATTAAAATTTGGAGGAGTGTCGAACTTACGTTGTTCAATTCGATAGCGAAAAATAAGCCGGCTTTGGGGGTTCTTGTGAATAAATGGAAGTAGAGGACAATACTCAATGTGGGTAGATAAAAGAAAAAGGCGGTTTGCGCCTGTGGGACTATTTCCTTCTGGTCGAAGCTCCCATCGAAACATCTGGAAACAAACTTTTCTGCTAATGCTAGATTCGAAGTACCCACATGGCATGGCCGCCGCTCGTTGTGTGTATATTTCTGGTGTAATTAGGTTACCTTGCTCGATTGTCGATTAAATGCACCTATTTTTGCCAAATGACGGAAAATTTATACCTTTCGTGGCTTAAAGTTTCCATGTGGTCAAACGTGTAGGAAAGACTATTGTTTTTGTTTGGCCGAACAGGTGTGGCGTCAGTTGTATCATAGTCTCTAGGAAATATCAATAATAATCTTTTCAGGTATCCAAGTATATTTCATTTCACAAAGTCTCCATATTTATTTAGGAAATGAATATTAACTGCTTCATCAAAGAAATAGAACTAGCACGAACAATACAATTGACTGCATTATTAACCAGTTTTGGAGCCGTGGAAAATATTCATTTTCGTTTCGTGGAATGTTACAAAAAGCTAGTAACATTATAAGAGATTTAAAACTGAAATCTAATAAAACAAACACATAACTGACGATATGAGAAGAGAATATGCCGGTGCATAAATCTTAAATGAAATGACAGGAAGAGGTACACCAAACTTGATTTCAACAGAATTTCATCTTATTAATGTAATAGGCAATATTTCTCCCAGAATATCCCATCTAAGGCTCTAAGATGGAGGGCAACTTTGGTGTAAAAATTACGAGAGGATAAATTATTGTGAATGATTTTAGGAAGGCTTTGATAATAATTGGGAAAAGTACGTTTTATTGTGGAGAGCATTTTCTTGAGATATATTGAAAATTAGAAAATAAGGATAATCAAATGGAAGAAAAAGAAATGAAAAACTTAAAATTTGGAGGAGTGTCGAACTTACGTCGTTCATTTCGATAGCGAAAAGTAAGCCGGCTTTGGGGGTTTTTGTGAATAAATGGAAGTAGAGGACAATATGCAACGTGGGTAGAGAAAAGAAAAAGGCGTTGTGCGCCTGTGGGGCTATTTCCTTCTGGTCGAAGCTCCCTTCGACACATCTGGAAGCAAACTTTTCTGCTAATGCTAGATTCGAAGTACCCACATGGCATGGCCGCCGCTCGTTGTGTGTATATTTCTTGTGTAATTAGGTTACCTTGCTCGATTGTCGATTAAATCCAGCTACTTTTGCCAAATGACGGAAAATTTATACCTTTCGTGCCTTAAAGTTTCCATGTGGTCAAACGTGTAGGATAGACTAATTATTGTTTTTGTTTGGCCGAACAGGTGTGGCGTCAGTTGTATCATAGTCCCTAGGAAATATCAATATTAATCCTTTCAGGTATCCAAGTATATTTCATTTTACAAGGTCTCCATATTTATTTAGGAAATGAATATTTACTGCTTCATCAAAGAAATAGAACTAGCACGAACAATACAATTGACTGACTGCATTATGAGCTAGTTTTGGACCCGTGGAAAATATTCATTTTCGTTTCGTAGTATGTTACAAAAAAGCTAGTAACATTATAAGAGATTTAAAACTGAAATCTAATAAAACAAACACATAATGACGATATGAGAAGAGAATATGCCGGTGCATAAATCTTAAATGAAATGACAGGAAGAGGTACATCAAACTTGATTTCAACAGAATTTCATCTTATTAATGTAATAGGCAATATTTCTCCCAGAATATCTCATCTAAGGCTCTAAGATGGAGGGCAACTTTGGTGTAAAAATTACGAGAGGATATATTATTGTGAATGATTTTAGGAACGCTTTGATATTAATTGGGAAAAGTACGTTTTATTGTGGAGAGCATTTTCTTGAGATATATTGAAAATTAGGAAATAAGGATAATCAAATGGAAGAAAAAGAAATGAAAAAATTAAAATTTGGAGGAGTGCCGAACTTACGTCGTTCAATTCGATAGCAAAAAATAAGCCGGTTTTGGGGGTTCTTGTGAATAAATGGAAGTAGAGGACAATACTCAAGGTTTGTAGAGAAAATAAAAAGGCGGTTTGCGCCTGTGGGGCTATTTCCTTCTGGTCGAAGCTCCCATCTACACATCTGGAAACAAACTTTTCTGCTAATGCTAGATTCGAAGAACCCACATGGCATGGCCGCCGCTCGTTGTGTGTATATTTCTGGTGTAATTAGGTTACCTTGCCCGATTGTCGATTAAATCCACCTATTTTTGCCAAATGGCGGAAAATTTATAAATTTCGTGGCTTAAAGTTTCCATGTGGTCAAACGTGTAGGAAAGACTATTGTTTTTGTTTGGCCGTACAGGTGTGGGGTCAGTTGTATCATAGTCCCTAGGAAATATCAATAATAATTATTTCATGTATCCAAGTATATTTCATTTCACAAAGTCTCCATATTTATTTAGGAAATGAATATTAACTGCTTCATCAAAGAAATAGAACTAGCACGAACAATACAATTGACTGCATTATTAACCAGTTTTGGAGCCGTGGAAAATATTCATTCTCGTTTCGTGGAATGTTACAAAAAGCTAGTAACATTATAAGAGATTTAAAACTGAAATCTAATAAAACAAACACATAACTGACGATATGAGAAGAGAATATGCCGGTGCATAAATCTTAAATGAAATGACAGGAAGAGGTACATCAAACTTGATTTTAACAGAATTTCATCTTATTAATGTAATAGGCAATATTTCTCCCAGAATATCCCATCTAAGGCTCTAAGATGGAGGGCAACTTTGGTGTAAAGATTACGAGAAGATAAATTATTCTGAATGATTTTAGGAACGCTTTGATAATAATTGGGAAAAGTACGTTTTATTGTGGAGAGCATTGTCTTGAGATATATTGAAAATTAGAAAATAAGGAAAATCAAATAAAAAGGAGGAAATGAAAAAATTAAAATTTGGAGGAGTGTCGAACTTACGTCGTTCAATTATAATAACCCATAGCTCTACAGCCCGTGAGGGCCTTGGCTTACCTACCGACTGCTGGTCTCCCTCCCACACTGTTCCTCCGTCACCTGTTGTGGGGTGGAGATCTTAGACCAGTATTGGAGCGTCGGGGGATCAGCCCGACGAACCCCCAGCCGTTGCAGGTCTTCTCGATCGGCCACCGGCCCTATACGTAGGCCGAATAAATTCCGATCAGAGCCGGATTCGAACCTACGCCGTCCCGCAGCGAACGATCTCAAGACGAGTGAACGCCTTAAGGCGAGGAAGGACAATTTCCCCTAGGTTTTTCTCGCTGGGGCAGCTGCTGGTCACTGTTGCCAACTTCGCTCTTTTGGAGCCAGATCTGGCTCTTTCGTGCACTCGTTTGACTGTGAACTGTGGCACCCGCCCTCTGCCTCCCTATGATGCCACCACTGGCTCCGGCCCATAAATACCAACTTTTGCCATGAGTGTACATTTTGCACTTGACGTGATATTCGTATAGCTATAGGCTGCGTCACCCACCTCTTCTTTCCTCCCCATGTATTGTTATATATAGCGCTGTGGCTAAGATGAAGATGACAATTTTGTTATCCTGGAACCCTTTATTTTCGATTTTGTATTAACATCATTGGATTATTGAGATGGGTGATGCCGCCAAATCTAGGCGGTGAAAACTAAGAATAAATTGCCATCACTTTAAAGATAACGGTAATAGCAGCACCCCCACCCCTCTGACAACTAAAATTACCCTAGTACGCACTTTATGCAGCCTTCGTTAATCTAGCTCGTTGAAAGTCCTCTTTAGCTATATTAATGGTGAAATTTAGTTCTATTATGCACATCAGGTTTGGCAACACTGCCAGGATGGCCGTAGGAGGCAAGGAGAAATGCACTAGTCTTATGGGACCATTATCTTATTCGTTCTCTCGGGAATATCAAACATCCGATGACGTAGAAAAGTACATGGACGGAAAAAGGACACGTTGAACTATGTCCTAGTAGTAGGAAAAGTCGAAACTCCCATTTGATGAGCCGTAACTCGAAGTTGAAGTTGATGTCCCATAAGGAATACATGGGATTCGGTAAACGCTAATTCATCATATTTTTCAAAAATCGTATAAGGCTTAATAATCAACTTAGGAAACCGCTTCCACTTGCCACATGGGGAGAAATTCATACTCTTCATTTCAGTTTGAGATCTTTTTAGTAGCATTGCTCATTCAGACGATATTGGAATAAATGCATGCCTGGTGCGTAATTGTCAATCTTCGCCTTAACCCGCTCGACTACAGAGGAGGACCCATATTTATTTAGGAAATGAATAATAACTGCTTCATCAAAGAAATAGAACTAGCACGAACAATACAATTGACTGTATTATTAACCAGTTTTGGAGCCGTGGAAAATATTCATTTTCGTTTCGTGGAATGTTACAGAAAAGCTAGTAACATTATAAGAGATTTAAAACTGAAATCTAATAAAACAAACACATAACTGACGATATGAGAAGAGAATATGCCGGTGCATAAATCTTAAATGAAATGACAGGAAGAGGTACATCAAACTTCATTTCAACAGAATTTCATCTTATTAATGTAATAGGCAATATTTCTCCTAGAATATCCCATCTAAGGCTCAAAGATGGAAGGCAACTTTGGTGTAAAAATTACGAGAGGATAAATTATTGTGAATGATTTTAGGAACGCTTTGATAATAATTGGGAAAAATACGTTTTATTGTGGAGAGCATGTTCTTGAGATATATTGAAAATTAGAAAATAAGGAAAATCAAATAAAAAAAAAGAAATGAAGAAAATAAAATTTGGAGGAATGTCGAACTTACGTCGTTCAATTCGATAGCGAAAAATAAGCCGGCGTTGGGGGTTCTTGTGAATAAATGGAAGTAGAGGACAATACTCAATGTGGGTAGAGAAAAGAAAAAGGCGGTTTGCGCCTGTGGGGCTATTTCCTTCTGGTCGAAGCTCCCTTCGACACATCTGGAAACAAACTTTTCTGCTAATGCTAGATTCGAAGTACCCACATGGCATGGCCGCCGCTCGTTGTGTGTATATTTCTGGTGTAATTAGGTTACCTTGCTCGATTGTCGATTAAATCCACCTATTTTTGCCAAATGACGGAAAATTTATACCTTTCGTGGCTTAAAGTTTCCATGTGGTCAACCGTGTAGGATAGACTATTGTTTTTGTTTGGCAGAACAGGTGTGGCGTCAGTTGTATCATAGTCCCTAGGAAATATCAATAATAATCCTTTCAGGTATCCAAGTATATTTCGTTTCACAAAGTCTCCATATTTATTTAGGAAATGAATATTAACTGCTTCATCAAAGAAATAGAACTAGCACGAACAATACAATTAACTGTATTATTGACCAGTTTTTTAGCCGTGGAAAATATTCATTTTCGTTTCGTCGAATGTTACAAAAAAGCTAGTAACATTTTAAGAGATTTAAAATCTGAAATCTAATAAAACAAACACATAACTGACGATATGAGAAGAGAATATGCCGGTGCGTAAATCTTAAATGAAATGACAGGAAGAGGTACATCAAACTTGATTTCAACAGAATTTCATCTTATTAATGTAATAGGCAATATTTCTCCCAGAATATCCCATCTAAGGCTCTAAGATGGAGGGCAACTTTGGTGTAAAAATTACGAGAGGATAAATTATTGTGAATTATTTTAGGAACGCTTTGAAAATAATTGGGAAAAGTACGTTTTATTGTGGAGAGCATTTTCTTGAGATATATTGAAAATTAGAAAATATGGAAAATAAAAGAAAGAAATGAAAAATTAAAATTTGGAGGAGTGTCGAACTTGCGTCGTACAATAATAACCCATAGCGCGACAGCCCGTGAGAGCCTTTGCTTACCTACCAACTGCTGATCTCCCTCCCAGACTGTTCCTCCGTGTCACCTGTTATAACGTGGAGATCTTAGACCATTGGGGTGACGGGTGGTCAGCCCGTCGAACCCCCAGCCGTTGTAGGTCTTCTCGACCGGGTTACCGCTCACTCATTCGGAGCTTCCTAATTTCCTCACGATGGTTGGTTGCCAACGTCTCTATACGTAGGCCGAATAAAATGAAAGTAACTTCATAGGAATTCTCGTTAACTTTTCGAGGAATAGTTCCTTTGTACTTATAAGAGGACGCAAAATCTTTTGACACGCCGGGTATCGGAGTGGCATCTAGAATCCACACATGTTTGCCTGGTGAGTACTGTATTTGCCTAGAAGTGCGGTCTGTGTACTGTTTCTGTTGTTCGAAACGTTTGTGTAAGTTGTCATGAGCGGTCTTACGTATGGATGTCAGGAGTTCAAGTCTTTGTGCGTTCGTCTGGGAGATATTGTCAGGGTTCGAAGGAAGGACTGCGTCTGCTAGGATCCTTGGGTTGTAGCCAAACAAAGTAAAATACGGGCTCTGGATTGATCCAGAATGGAATGTTAATGTTGTGGCTGAACGTCGCACTAGCTAAATAGTCACACCACGAAACCTTCTTCTCCAACACAAAAACTCTCATGACTTTCTTTAAATAGCTAAATGAACTCTCAACTAGCCCATTAGTTGTACGCCTGTGATATTAGCTAACTCCCGTAAAAGTAAACTTGAATTGGGTGTTGAGCGATCTAAATAGATCGTTTCCAGGAGGCCATGGACTAGAAAGACTTTCTCAACTAGAGCTGTTGCTATATTTTGTGCATCATGATTAGCCAAAGGAGCTGTAATGACGTATCTAGTACAACTATCAACTATTGATAGAAAATATTTGTATTTGTGCGTTTTAGAAGAGACTAAAGGTCCACAGACGTCAATATGAATTCGTTGAAAAGGAATTTGGGCTGGTTGAAATGTTTGTAGGGTATGTGGTTTAGAACCTTGTGGTTTCTTTGAGATCTGGCAAGGGATGCAATGTCGAACCTTATCGTACACAAATTTCTTCATATTAGGGAAAAATAGCGCATAAGCATTAAATTATATGATTTCTGTGCGCCTTGGTGACTTCCATTCATTTTGTGTGCATGAATAAGATCGAAAACATGATTTCTTAACGCATAGGTGATACAAAGTCTATCTAGACAACCAGTTTTGATTTTATTAGTTCTGTATAAGACACCATTTTTTAGTACATAAGAATACGAAACTTTTTCTAGCTTAGGATTACTAGCTTGATCTTTGTTTTCTAAAACGTCAATAGTGTCTCTTAAAAAGGTGTCTTTACGTTGTTCTGAGCTAATATCAAAATCTTCTGCTTGTGCATGAAATACTTGATGAAAGAACAGGGCATCATCATCATCATCATTTTTCTGCTCAGGATTAGTCTTTTCAAGCGGTAAGCTTGCACGAAAAAGTGCATCCGCAAGTTCATTTTTACTGGCGCTGACATGCCTTATTTCGAAATCAAAATTTTGAATATAAAGAGCTCTTCTTCCCAAAATAGAACTATGGTGTTTAGTTGAACGAAGATAGGATAATCCTTTGTTGTATGTGAGAAATACAAATCGTTGATTCATAAGAAAAAATTTGAAAGTTTTCAAAACATAATATGCACCTGCAATTTCGAGGGAAAATGTGTCAGCTTTTTTCTCTGTTTCTGTTAAGGCACGTGAACAATAAGCACATGGATGTAAATTTCCTTCTTCGTCGGACTGTAACAGCGCTCCGCAAATCCCTTCTCCGCTGGCATCAATGAATACATATGAGGGACGCTTAGGGTCATAAGGGCGGAGGATAGGGGCGGAAGTGATGATCATTTGTTTCAGTGTTTCGAAACTTTTCTGGTGTTCATCAGTCCATTCAAACTTGACATTCTTTTTGAGAAGCTTGAATAAACATTCTGTCGGTCCTGCAAATCCTTTCACAAATCGTCGAATAAAATTTACATGTCCTAGAAAACTACGAAGCTTGCGTTTGGTGGTAGGGGTGGGATATTCCAAAATAGCTTTAAGAATATGTTCTGAAATCTTAATTCCCTTTTGAGATACCAAGTTACCGAGGACTTTTACTTCAGCAAAGGCTAGCCTACACTTAGAGGGTGACAATTTAAGGGATGCTTTTCGTAACTTTTGAAACACTCTGTCCAGAATGTTTATCATGTGTGGGAGATTTGAGCTATAAATAATGATGTCATCAGTATAAACAGAAAGTTCTGAACTGTCTATTCCACTAAGGGCAAGTTCGCTTACGCGGTTCGTTACACCGGGGGATGTTTTCAATCCCTGGCATAACCGAGCATATCTAAAACTACCAAGATTGTTAATGGAGAAGGCGGTAATGTCCTTAGATCGCTCTGTTAATGAAACTTGAAAAAAATGCACTTGACATGTCCAAAATGGAGTAGTATTTCTTACCAGCTACCTCTGCCATGATGGTTTGTATATCTGGAGACTGCAATGAAATCGGAGCTATTACCTCATTTAAGGCGCGAAGGTCAGAAATAAAACGATAAGTCCCATTGGGTTTCTTGATTAATAGGACTGGGTGTCGATAGGGACTCCCTTCACAGCGTTCTATAACACCTTGGTCTAATAATTTCTGAATTTCCTGTTTCATGGGCTCTCTGTAATGAAAGGGTATAGGGTAGGTCTTGGCATACACTGGGGTGTTATCTGTCAGCTTGATGTCATATTCCAAAACATTAGTTTTAGTTAATTTATCCCCTGGCCAGAGAAAAATATCTGCATACGTGTATGCGAGCTTTAGGATTTTTTCTCTTTCTTCTCGAGGAATATCAGGGTTAACTGTGAGTAGGGAGGGGTCAAATTTCTGTTGTCTTTCACTGATATGATGTTTTACTGTGCTATTTTCATTACAAGCGAATGAAAATGCGACATCTTCGCTTTTATTTTCCCAAATGGAAGTGACTTCATTTAAAATTTCACATGTCGATATTTCGCCTAATATCGTGTCAGCGTCCGAAGTGATTGTGCTTTCAGTAGGGTTGTGTATGGGAATGACAGGTGATTGAGGGTTTAGTGTAGCATTGGGAAGGACTACTGCATGCTGAGTCATAAGGGAAGCAGATGGGGTAAAAAGTACAGGCTTAGGGGTGTTAGGTGTCGTAGTGGTAAGTTTCAAATCGATATAAGTTTTTGATCGTGGACTTAACTGAATTGTGTTTGAAAGGGTAGCTTTCTCCGTATACACATTTGCATTTTCAATTTGGTTGAATATGTCATGCGACACCTGGTGAGTTTTGTACTTTGACCTCAAAATACTGTAATTAGGAGTACGTCCTAAATGATGAAGAGTTATTGTATTATCTTTTAACGACATCTCGCACCTCTGCGTTCGCAAAAAGTAATTTTCTAAAAGGGGAGGGACATTTGTTGAATCTATAATTCTAAACGGGTGCGAATATTTATGCTTTCCAATTATGATAGCAAGCACTACAATTTCAGACACACTCAGTTTTAATCCGGACACACCTTGGATTGTGGACTTTACCTTGTAGGTTTTTCTTTCAGAAGGAAGTAGGTGGGTGGGGTAAATTGATATTTGGGAACCCACGTCAATAAGTAAATCTACTTCTTTCCCTTGTATGCTACTATTGATATAATATAAGCCATTTCTCTCAATGATAGGAACTTTGTCTAGTCTACCATTATCTTCGATTTCGTTCCTGCAAGTCGAAGATGATTTTAGTTTAAACTATTATCTCGTTGTGGTTTATAAAAGCAGTTGTCGCTCACGTGATTATAGCGACCACAGAACGTACAGGCCGATGTATTTGCATCGTCGCGATTACCCATATTGCGGGTCTGATATCGACGTTGAAACCTATTATTATTATTACTACTCCTAAATTGGCCTCGAGAGTTCAATCTATAGTTTCCTCTTTGATTAGCCCTATAATTACCTCTGTAGGAAGGGGAGTTATCATTCCCCTTGTTTTGAACTCTATTACGTCTATCATGTGCGTTCTAATTAGCTTTTTTCGCGAATTCCATAACATTTGAGCAAAAATTATAAAGGGAGGCTGTGTTCATTTGTTCCTGTGAATGTAAACAGAGGTTTCCAAGTTGGGACGAAAGCTTATTTACATCGTCACCAGAGGCAGTATTGGGAGCATGTTCCACGTTGGACACAGCTGGTGGCGCCATGCTGTGAGCAATTTCAGAACTTAGTCGAGAAAACACGCCAGGTTGTGAAGCTGAGAGATTGTGTCCTTGATAAACTGTCTGGGAGGGAATGACGGGAGCGGGAGTTGATTGTAAACTTTGGACTTGATGAGCGTGGGGTGGTGGGAGAAAAGATGGGCTCTGGTTATATGCTACAAACTGCTGATTCGGGTTCGGCGGATTACTTGGGAGGGGGAAGTAAACCTGTGCATGAGAACAGCTGTGAAGTGCCGTCTGGGTCAATGGCTGATGCTGCAAGCTTGCTTGTGCTATTGCCTGGTCAATTTCAAACTTCTCCTCCATCATACGGGAATTAATCAATAACTGCTGGCGTTCGAAATTTTGTAGGTGGGCTATTAATTCCTCTGTTTTGGCAAAGTGCTTATTAGTTAAACAGCCAATGTATTTTGCTCGCAGTTCCGTGATTATATAAGATAAAGTCTGTTCTTCAGTGGCGTTCGGGAAGTATTGCTGGACTAATGCCTTCTTAGCAATAACATAGGTGTGAATTGGCTCTGTAACCATTTGCTTTCTGGATAGAACTATTTGCACGGGCTCCGCTGATAAATACGAGCCTCTAAACAAAGTACTTAGTTCATTTTTGATGTGTGTTTAAGTCAGGTCTGCAAAGTTAGGTCGTTTCTGTATATCATGAAAATAAGTCAAAGCGGTGTCAGTCAAAAATAAAGGCAACATCTCTTTACGCTTAACTTCCGACCATCCTGCGGCGTGTGCTACATTTTGAAACTTGAGGAAAAAAGGCTCGACCTCTGTAGGATCGTTTCCGCTAAAAGGCGCCGGATATAACGTAGTAGGGATTGGGGTGGCCATGTTAGTGGTGGGAATTTCTACAGTAACGTTATCAGGGCTGTTAGTATTGTTAAAGGTAGAAGGGATGTTCGTTGGAGTGCTTGCTAAGAGTTGGTGTCGGTTTCTACTGGGTGTTTCTAGTCCTAGTACAAATTGAGGGTAGTTCCTGTTAGCAGATCTTAACCGTGTTAGTGGAGGGGAGGGGACTGGGGATAAAGGTTGTGAATTTATTGGGTATGCCGTGATTGCAGTAGCTAACTCTATGATTTGGTCGAGGGAGGAATCTAGGTGTTCGTGCAATGCTATCTGTTACGTATTCATAGACTAAAGTTCGTCGTGCTGACCAAAGAACAAATGAAAGTATGGGTATGCAGTTATTTATGTCATTAATATATCGTCTGTCAAATAAATATAAGCAATTGTTCTTATTCCTGTGTGAATGATGCTTAAATACTTACTGAATGAAAATTATGCATAAGAACTAGAATTTGTTGGGGGGGGGGACTCGGCACAAAAATAAAAGAAGGGTTGTATTCCATAGGGTAATATACAAAATTGTCACTGGGTCTGACGCATCTTAAGCGTACTGTGGGAGTATGAAATTGTAACTACTAAAAATTTACTTTCAAAAAATGATCCCAAATTGGGAGGGGGGAAGACCAATTTAATTTAAAGAAATTTGTACAGAAGGGTACTCAATTGCAAAAAGGGCCTGAAGCACCTCCACCATGTTGTAATCCCGTCTTACCTGGGATCTGAGGTTACAGGGATGTTTCAATTATACATTTTTGGTAGAGCTTAATTGTATCTGTTAGCTGAACCTGCTCCGATTAAGAGGGAAGAGATATGGAAAGTTGAATTTAAAGGTTATTCACGTTTGTTCATACCTGGTAGGTGAGTGATGTTCTTGTCCAGATGCTTCTTGCAGACCGAATGGTGACTGATGCCAAGGTTCTACCCTGCGACCCTTGGCTCACAAATCCGAGCGATCCCGCGCGACTCGCTGCATGCTAGGCAGCCGTAACTTCGTGTTCCGTCGTAGTAGTTCTGTAGTTGTAATGTGTTGTAGAGTAAAGTGTAATCAGAGACTCATGTTCCAAATGAGCGTCGAATGAGAGTCAAAATCCAATGAGTGTCAAATTAGCGTTCGATGATAAAAGTAATCCAAATGAGAGCGAGTTCGGGGAGTGAGCTACCTTTTATAATTTTCGGCTTCGAAAGGTTGTTAAACCTTTCGAACAGCTTGTTTAGGTCCACGCGTTTGCCTTTCAGTCGATGCTTCACGGAAATTACAAAGTTAGCGCATTCTTGGGATCGCCCGCTGGTCGGACAATTCCAGGAAATAAACAAGCGTAAATATTCTCTTGACAAGGTTTCCTCGTATTCGTAATCTCCATATCTCTACAGTATATTTACAATTAATAGCAAAATACTAATATTTATTTTTCTTTATTAACAATATCTATGAATTTGTTTCGAACAAAAAACATGTTATAGAAACATTTCCAGCCGTAAGTTCAAAATTTGGCCCTCACCCAATCCCCAAATCGCATTACATACATACATACATGTGGAGGACGTGGTGTTACAAGAGTCTGCCTCCCAATATTGATTAAGAGGTTTGGTTAAGTAGTGGGATTGATACTATTATAAGCACACTTATAGCGTAGAAATGAAGAGGTTATTTGATTGAACAATCCGATTTGGCTACACTTAAAACAATGTCAAGAGGGGCATATGCCCCAATTCTTCAAGTGTGATATGCTCTTAATCCCAAGAATCTTGAATCCTATTGTAGAAAAGAAGAAGCCTCAACAGACAGATTTGCCTACACTTAAAACTATGCCAAGTTCCCATATGATCTTATTGTTTACAGTGTGTTTTTCTGTCAAAATCCCAGGAATCTTGAATTCTAGTGTAGAAATGATGAGCCCCCCCTCAGATTGATTCCGCCATGTGTATATTGATATAAAGCTCATAGCTCCTGGGTTCTGAGACCCAGTAGAATGTGGTGCATAGCCCAATGGTTTTTATTGCCTTGTAATCAAGAGGCTTCTGGGTTTGAGTCCTGATAAAATGTGAAGCCTCCCCTGATTGCAAAGTGTTAATATTGTTGCCTTGTAAACAAGAGGCTCGGGTTTGAGTCCTGATAAAATATGTAAGATTGAAATACATGTGGCAAAATAATTACTGCTAGTTGATATACAACTGATAGCTCCCAGATCTGAAACCTGGTAAAGTGTGTTGTACAACAGCATAATAGAGCAAAATTATTTTATATTGGGGATTACCAAAGCCTAATTATTGCTGTTGTCTGGGTATAAAAGCACCAGCTCAGCCACTAACTGCTGTTATAATTGTTTTGGCATAGTTCTGTTTTTTTTGGACCAAGAAATTTTATATAAATAAACAATAAAAATGCCAAAACAAAAATATTGCAATCAGTGTAATAAAAATATATCTAGTTCTAATTGGTCTAGGCACCGGCATATTTGTGACTCTAAGAAATGCAGAAAGGGCACAAAAATGTGTCCAAGATGCCATAAAATATTAAGCAAGGCATATTACAAATGGCACAAGTGTACTTGTTATGTACAGTCATCAACATTGCCCCCACAACCATCTACATCTGGTCTGAAAAGGAAGCATGAAGCACCTGTTAATGCTAGAGCAGCAAAACAGCCACGCTATGCGTCACCTATCCATAGCAGTTTTAATGGGCAACTTAGGGATTACCGGTTTGTATCAGAGCCAAGATGTGGTATTAAGAATTTTTTGAACAGTAAAAATCCTGATGTGCAGGCAATTCTAAATACACAAAATGGCTCTTATAAGCTGTCCCTCAAATTGTTTACACAATATAAGAAACCAAATGGCACAAAATTTACACAGCCCCACATAACAGAAACTGTACCTGTATATTCAAATACAAATTCAGACAAAATAATAAGTAGTTTGATAGATCAATTGAATATTAAACACTCTGAATTTGCAGCAAAAGAGTCTGGATGGAGCCTATGCGGATCTCCACACAAGTTATATGTTAATATTTCTGAATTCAGCCCATTACAAGGTTCTACATATCTGCTATTACCTGCCAATATTAAAAACAAAAGAGCCGTGGTCAATATTGAAAATAATGATGAGAAATGCTTTTTGTGGTGTATTTTAGCTGCTTTGTTTCCAGTTTCAAGCAATCCTCAGAGAATAAGTTATTATAAACAATATGAACACATTTTTAATGAAGCAATGAAGGGTTTAGAATATCCAATGTCTGTTCAGAATATTGATAAATTTGAAAAAAAAAGGCCAGGAATATCAATGGTAAACAATTATCTATTAATGTATTTATTTGTTCTACTGGCCGTGGCAATTGCTTGATAGCACCTCTCAGAATCAGTACATTTGATGATGATTCTGCTGTTCCGATTGACCTGCTCTTAATTGAAGGGGATGATACACACCATTACACTCTGATACATAATCTTGAAGCTTTAGTGAGAACACAACTAGACAAATCCAATACAATATTCAAGTTGTGCAGAAGATGTTTGACTGTATTTGATGGTAAAAAAATGATAAAAGGGGTTCGTGAAAAAAATGCAGAAATTGCTAAAAACAAGTTAATTGAGCATCTGAAATACTGTGGCAACCATAAACCTGTTCATATGGTGATGCCAATGCCAAGTGAAAATGCCAAATTCAAAAAGTTTCAAGCCTTGTTGGAACACCCAGCATATGTAGTCTGTGATTTTGAATCAAATCTCAAACCTCTTGCATTCTGTAGCCCAGACCCTGATGAACCTTCAATTACACCATACCAGTTACATGAACCTTCTAGTTTTTATTATGTGGTTGTACAGGATGGGGTTGTTAGTAAAAAAGATTCATACATGGGAGCAGATGCCATCAAAGAATTTGCACATAGAATAGAAAATGAGTGCCATGATATAGCATCTAATGTCTTATTAAAATCAAAACCCATGTTGCCTTTAACAGAGAAACAGATTGAAGATTTCAACAATGCAGAAAAATGCCCGGTATGTGATTCTGAATTTTCAGATACAAATATCAAGGTGAAACACCATTCTCATACAGATGGTAAATTCTTAATGGCCCTGTGTAATAGCTGTAATATAAGATCCAGAGACCAAAATTTGTCCCTATATTTTGCCATGGTGCATCCAATTATGATTTTCATCATTTGATCAGGTACGAGGGGTTTGACAAGGAGAATTTAAATATTTTAGCAGAAAATAATGAAAAATATATTGCTATTAGCAAAATAATTAAAGTTAATGGTGTTCCTATTCACTTAAGATTTCTTGATTCATACAGAATTTTATCGGCTAGCCTGGCTACACTGGCCACTCAATTATCTGATGATCAATTCAAAATCACATGTGCTTTGTTTCCAAATCAGGACCTGAAATTAATTAGGCGGAAGGGTGTATATCCATATGACTATGTTACAGATTTTTCTAAATTTGATGAGTGTGCTCTGCCACCACAACAAGCATTTTACAGCAAAATCAGAGGATCTGGAATCACTGATGATGATTATCACCATGCCCAGTTGATGTGGAACAATTTAAAATGCCAGAAATTTGGTGATTATCACAAGGCATATTTAAAACTTGATGTGACTCTCTTGGCTGATATACTTCAGGCATTCAGAAAATCTTCCATGCAAAATTATAAGCTGGATCCAATGTATTTTTACAGTGCTCCGGGGCTATCATGGTCTGCAATGTTTTTGAACACTAAAATGCAATTGGATCTGATCCAGGATCAGGACATGTATCTGTTTATGCAGCAATGTATAAGAGGAGGCATGGCGCAATGCTCTCAGAGATATGCCAGAGCAAATAACAAATATATTCCTGATTATGATCCAGCACTGCCATCAAATTATATACTGTATGTAGATGCCAACAGCCTCTATGGTTATGCTATGATGAAAAAACTGCCATATGCAGGGCTTGAGTGGGTTGAAGATTTCAATATTGAAGATTTTAAGGATTTTGATGACAGTGACTATGGCCTCTTCTTAGAGGTTGATCTGACAATTCCTGATGATTTACACAACACATTTTCTGATCTGCCCCCAATTCCTGAGGTTGAGTGCTCATCTGGCTCTAAACAGAAGAAATTGATGATGACTCTGGAGCCAAAACAGGATTATGTCATATATTACAAAACCCTCCAGTTCCTGATGAATCATGGTGTTCAAGTGACCAAAGTTGGAAAAGTTTTTAGGTTCACGCACTCAAGATGGTTGAAACCATATATTGATACAAACACAGAGCTTCGAACATCTGCAATAAGCCAATTTGATAAAACTTTGTTTAAATTGATGGTCAATTCTGTGTATGGCAAAACAATAGAAAATATCAGAAAACATACCCGATGTTAAATTAATTACTGACCCCAGCCGGAGCAAAAAATTGATTGCAAAGCCTAATTGCAATTACAGAAGAATTTATAATGAAAATATGGCACTTTTCAACATGAAAAAAACAAAGATTAAGTTTGATAGACCTATTTATGTAGAGGCTGTGATATTGGAATTGGCCAAATTACACATGTTAAAATTGTATTATGATGTGCTCAAGCCCTTTTATGGTGATTGTGTAAAATTGATGTACATGGATACAGATAGTTTTATTCTTGATATTCAAACAGAAGATGTTTATAAAGATATGTCACAGCCTGCATTGCTTGAATATTTTGATACCAGTGAACATACAAGGATTCAACCCCACAACAAAAAGGTGCCTGGCAAGTTAAAAGATGAGACACTTGGTGATGTTATTGTGGCATTTGCTGGGTTAAGGGCCAAGATGTACAGCTTTGAAACATGTAGTGGTGCTGTTTGTCATGTGGCATACATACTCTACCATGGGGTCATTGTGATTTGAAAAATGGCAATCAATGCCCAATTACAGAGCATGATTTGAAATAAATAAACATGCCTATGAACTTATTTGGGTTCAAAAAACAGGCTATTATGGACCTGCCAACACCACAAGCCTCTTCTGATATAATATCTAAACTAAGTGCTTTGTTAATTATTCATCTGAACAGCATACTTACAGATGTTGATGATAAAACAGGTAAAACATTGTACATATTTAACAATAATTTAAATCATTACCAATTACCTGTAGGTGGACAATTACAATTTATTACAACCCCTGAGGGTAATGTTAAAATTTCAGTAGGGAAAAATATTTATAGAATTAAGCACTCAAACATGATTTCTGGCACTGTATATACTGTTTCTGCTGGTGACTGCTTATATATTGAGGTCCCTGGATCCTATGACAAGCTTATACCCTTTCTTATAGAATTAAGAATTCGATATTCAATAATAAATAACCGCTAAAACAAAAATGCCTAATGATATATTTGGCCATACAAGACATGAAGATCACAGTGATGAGATTCTGATGCTTGATGTCAGAGTCAAGAAATTAAGAAGTGATTTACAAGCTTTACAAACCACACTGAATGCCAGTCTTCAACTAGAAATTACAAATTTGCAATCACAATGCATGGACCCTCTTCTTAAAATTGATTCTGAACTCAAATTATTGCTTCAGAAATATACTGATTTGGCCACATTAGATAATTTTCAAAGTTTAGAAGAGGCTGTAGCAGCTCTTCAAGCCAAATTTAAGACCCAGGCCACCAACTCTGAGCAATTGAAACAACAATTGGAAGAGCAGATAAATAATGTCCAGACGCAGCTCCAAACAATTGTCAAAAGCATAAAATCACAAGAAGATTTTGATCTAGTGATTTCCACTCTAAAAGAACAGATTCAATCATTACAGATACCTAAGCTGGACCCCTTGAACAATGCCATAGCCGAGGTTAAAGAAACAATTGAGACACTTGAAAATTTTATGAACAACTTGCCATCTTCTGATGCTTTGAGTGCAATAACTCGGAGTGTTGCCAACATTAAGCTGCAACTTGAAACATATGAAGATTTTGGAAAAATTCAAAGTACCATAACCCATCTTGAGGGTACAATAGCAGCAGTGCAAAGTGATTTGACAAATATACAAGAATCTCTAGAATCCCGCCTGCCTGGGATACTCTTGTCAGTATCCAGCAACAAATCACAAAGCTTGAAAACCTCAACACTGAATATGAGCTATCTCATTTTCATCACTTGATCGATGATATCCAAACAAAACTTGAAATTTTACAACAATCAACACCTACTCAGGCAGATATAGCCCTGCTCCAAGATGCTATGCGTGGTGTGGTTGATGCTTCTGAATTAAACAATGTGAAATTGGCACTTGAATCTTTGCAAAATACTGTATCAAATCTCGCTACATCACAGGAACTTAAAAATATTAAGAGAGCTGTGAATAGGATATTGAAATCAGAAGATATCAAGAATATCCAGACAGAGATCAAACAACTCACTCAGACAGTGGCCACTCTACCAACCAATCAACATATTAATGAACTGCATGCCCTGTTTGAGGATATCAGAAGACAGGTCCATGATCTTACAACCCAAAATTCAAAATTGGCAGTTGTTGAAAATTTACAGCAAATTGTAGCTAATATCAAGCAACAGCTAGGGACCATGGAATCCAATCAAGCAAGTGCTTTGTCTGTTTTTGCCAAGCAGCTACAAGAGATTGTGCAACAATACAAAAAACTTGTTGTGGACATAAATATCAAGCCAGGCCATGATGATGTTGTTAGGACCATCAATGAGCACCTTGAATCTGTAACAAGTAGATTGCTTACAGCAGAAAAAGAAATAACCGGCATAATCGAGAATCCAAAACATACAGTAATTCTTGAATTGTACAGCATCCCCAACAAAGAATATGATTCACCATTTACACCAGGTGGCAAAATATATATGCTGTCCCCTGCACAATTTTATTTCCAGTTTTTGTTGGGGGCACACTTAGACCAATCAAGATCAAATATTGGCTTCAACCACAGGCACACCACTACCCTACCTTATCAATAACAAATGCTGACAACAAACCAAAAATCACCAGTGTAGAGTTAGAGGATTTTACAGACCCCAATACATTAGAAACAGCCTATGCTGAAGATGATGGCTCTCTGGAATTTAAAATACAAATAGGGGACAAATTATATTTAGAAAATCCTGTAGTATCAGCTGCTAAACACCCTATAGTTGCAATATTCTTGTTTACATATTATGTCTAGACAAATTATTGTTGATGAATTACACAGACAAGCCAGACATAATTATAAGAGATTGCCAGTAGTTACAAAAGGCATACATGATTTATGGCAGTGCGACTTGATTGAGATGGCAAGTGGACAGCTGAAAAACTTAGACAAAATCAACAAGGGCTACAAGTATCTACTCACTGTAATAGACACATTTTCAAAATTTGCCTGGGCTGTGCCACTCAAATCCAAGACTGGAAAATGTGTTACAGAAGCTTTTAGAACAATCATCAATCAGAGTGGAAGATCACCGCGCAATTTGCAAACAGATAATGGCAAAGAATTTTATAATTCTGTGTTCCAACAATTTACTAAAAGCCAGTCAATACAACATTATTCGAGTTACAGTGATCTCAAAGCCTCAATTGTAGAGAGATTCACAAAACCCTAAAAAATCTTATTTATAAACAATTTACACTTCAAGGTAATTATAAATGGTTCAGTATTCTTCCAGAACTTCTACATAAATATAACAACTCTGTCCATTCCACAATCAACATGAAACCCTCTGAAGTAACTTCATCTGATGAGCAAAAATTGATCAGGACTGTTTATTATCCTAGATACCAGCCAACAACAAGAAAAGCCAAATACAGGGTAGGTGATCAAGTAAGAATCAGCAAATATAAGCACTTATTCAAAAGAGGTTTTACAAGAAACTGGAGCACTGAATTATTTACAGTGGTTCAAGTTAAACCTGGGACCCTTAATACATATATAATAAAAGACCACCGAGGAGAAATTCTCAAAGGCCGGTTCTATGAAGAAGAACTCAACAAAACTAAACAGCCTGACATATATCTCATAGAAAAAATCATCCGCAGAAAAGGCAACAAGTTACTTGTCAAATGGCTAGGACTTCCAGAACACAGCTGGATCGAGGCAAACGAAGTGATAATATGAGCACCTGGGATGTTATAAAAAGGCTGCCATAACCTAAACAGCAGATTAAGAGAAATGGCAAGTTGCTGCCTGAAAATATTAGATGTCTTATTGTTGGGCCATCGGCTTGTGGTAAAACTACACTAATGATTGATAATTTTTTATTGGCACCCAACTGGTTAGACTGGAAAAACAGGCACTTGTATGTCTTCTCTAAGAGCTTGGAACAATTAAAATATCAGCAGCTGATGAAGCTATATGATGGATTGGATATAGCCACTTTTGAACCAGATGTTAAGCCACTCCATGAATGTCTCGATAATTCTGTTGTTGTGTTTGATGACATTATACTGGATAATCAAAACAAGGTTAGACATTTCTTTACACAGGGCCGACACAAAAACATTAATTGCTTCAACCTTGCACAGACTTTTTAAAAAATAACGAAGCAGCTGATCCGAGACAACAGCAATTTTATATGTGTGTTTCATCAAGATCATACCAACCTCAAACACATACATGATGAATATGTAGGTGGAACTTGAGCTACAATGATTTTTCCAAGTTTTGCAGTAGCTGCTGGAACCAGGATAGTTATGGGTTTGTCACAATTGATATGACAAGAACACCTAATACTGGCAAATACAGAAATAAAATTAACAATTTTCTAGACATTGAAACATATATAAATAAACATGAAAAGGCCAATCATTGATGATCTTAAATTAAGAGACTATCTTGTAAAAAGATTTAAGGGATGGAAATCAGAGAACCGAGGAATTTATGAAAAACACAAACAAACAGAACAGCCTATTATTGATGCCATTAGTGAATTAGGTAAAAATATCAAAACTGTTACAGAGCAAAATCAAAATTTGATCACAGAGCTTGTACCTGTAGCTGCTAGGAACATATTAGATTATCCAATCACCCCACTTTCTAGTATTCATACACCTAGTCCTGTTGCTCCTCGAAGAATTGAAGCTACTCAGGATCCTATTGAATTGGGTCTTCTTGCTCAAAAATATTTAAGCACAATTAAAGACAACAAAGATGAGGTTTTTGGCTTATATGCTGACACAGAGCGTGATGGTAGCATCATACATAGAATTGGCAATTTCAGAGTAACATTTATGGGAGATGATCTGATTGTATATTCAGAATCTCATCTTGGAGAAAGAGGTGGTTTTGTTAAATATCCTGGCACACCTGGATTGTGGGAACTGATGACTAGGAAAAGGCCTGGCAGCTATACAGATCAAGATTATGTGCATTACAAAGAAATATTAATAAAATCAGATGCTCTATACCAGAACAATGTTCCCACACAAAAAAGAGTCAAGTCTAGCAGTGGAGCATTTGTGTTTGATTCATTTGGAGGTGTTCCACCTGAAAATTTAATAAAATATCTAAAATCAACTAATCTTTATTATAATAATGCCCGTGTTCAAAACTTCAAAGATGTTAATTGCGGACATTTGTGTTTATCTGTTCTTAGATATATGTCTCAAATAAATAAAGCATCAATTGAAAATTTTCAAAAAGCCCTGTGGTATTTAAAACATCATGGGGGTATTCCATCTCACCAGCCAAAATTCAATATTGAAGCTCAGATTACATGATGACATAGTGTATCCCAAAACAATAGCTCTCAGAGCATTATATGGCATGTACTTGATCCCTAATATTACACACCACAACAACAAAATTGCAGTTGGGGATCAAAAAATTGTCATCACTCCAGGGCAGTATAATCTGTCCACTCTAAATGCTCAATTACCCAGAGGTATAGTATTAACTCAAAATTCTGTCACTCACAGAGTAGAGATTGTATCTGCTACAGAAACAGTGGATCTGGGTACTATAGGAGAGCTGTTAGGCTTTGAGAACAACACAAAACTTGAACCAGCCATCAAACACACTGCTATTAATATACCTAAATTCTAAGCCATAGAGACTCTGAATATTCACTGTAATGTGGCCGAGGGTATGATCACCAAATCAAATGGCATAGGCACTCACAAACAAACTGGCATCATTGCAACATTCAAACCTAACTCTGAATTTATGGAGCCCATTATCTACACTCCATCCCCAACATTATATTTTCCTGTGTGCCATAATAGAATAGATTAGATTGAGTTGATGGTTACTAATGAAAAAGAAGAATTAGTTGATTTTGCTGGAGCCACAACAACTGCAATCATAGAGATTAATATTTAAATAAAAATACATACAAAAAAATGGAAAATATTGAGAGTTATGAGCTACAATCATTCCCCCCAAACAGGAGGACATTTGCAAATTTAAATCAACCCAACACAGAGATTGAGGTTGATCTTGATGTAGGGGATGGCTTTATACACCCTCACAGAGCAGATCTATACATCAAATTTGATGTTGTAAAGCTCGATGGTACAGATTATCCGGCAAATTCAAATATAAGATTGGTGGACAATTTTGTGCCACATCTGTTCTCTGAAATTGAGATCAGAAAACATGGTGTTGTTATAAACAGAGTGGATTATCCCGGCATTACCTCCACAGCTTTGGCCACACTAAAATTATCCAAAACCTAGGCTTCTTACTACAAAATAGGTGGATTTGAGGCTGGTGATAAGATATTATCTAAAAGCCAAACTGTGCTGTTCCCCATCCGCGTGTTGCCAGGATTCTTCTCAGATTACAAAGACATTATGTGGAAGGGTGGTTTAAGAATCACATTTAGAAGAGCTGCCAATGATAATAATGCTTTGATGAGGTACAGTGCATTAAACTCTACAGGGGAAGCTCTGCCTAATACCCTACCTGATGAAGGCAAATGCATTATTCAGACTATGGAGCTAAGAATCCCGGTTGTTGAATATGAGGCCAGTTATGCTCTTAAATACAAAGCAGATATAATAAAAAATCCACAGGTTCCTTTACAATTTTATACATATCAATGTGTACAGAAACCTGCCACTGGTACTTATTATGAGTTTGATCCTACAAATTCATTCTCCAGTATACAATATGACATGCCAGATTTTGTGGTGGTACTGTTTCAGACTGGAAGACACAATAATCAAGAAAAAAATTCAAGTAAATTTGATAGCTGCAACATCAAGAACATATATCTTAAAAATGGCAGAAATGAGGTATTTCCTAGAGAAAATTATAATTTAGACATGTCCAAGGATGATTTCCTCAAATTATATGAAGCATTTACAGCATACAAAAGGGTCACTACTGGCAATACTGACATGTATTACACACCAGATGAATTCAAAGCACAGAGACCCATGTTTGTCATCAACACTTCAAAAAGAAAACAAGTTGTGGTTAATGACAGGACAAACATTAAAATTATCTGCGAATTCCACAATACACTCCCCGATGACACTATATGTAGTGTTATTCTTATAGGTGAAAAATCATATGTTTATGATGTAAGAAATGAGAGAGTCACAGAGCAATTCTAGAAAATCTCTGCATATTACATTGTTTTAGTACTAGATATATGAGTTGAGGCTGGTGTCCAATTACAATATTGAGCATATTCCAGGTAAAAAGTATTGAAGCATATATTATATTATATTATTGTGTAAGCAAAAGCTCTAATGAACATTTTTGCACTAGTTTTAAGTGTAGCCAAAACAATATCAAGGGGGGCATATTTTTGACAAGTTTATGGACAACAATCTGAGAGATGTAGCTTTTAGACACATGGGCAAATCTGTCTGAGGGGGGGTTCTTCATTTCTACACTAGAATTCAAGATTCTTGGGGATTGAGAGCATATCACACTTGAGAAATTGGGGCATAAGAGCATCTTGACATAGTTTTAAGTCTGGGCAAATCTGTCTGTTGAGGCTTCTTCTTTTCTACACTAGAATTCAAGATTCTTGGGATTAAGAGCATATCACACTTGAAGAATTGGGGCATATGCCCCTCTTGACATTGTTTTAAGTGTAGCCAAATCGGATTGTTCAATCAAATAACCTCTTCATTTCTACGCTATAAGTGTGCTTATAATAGTATCAATCCCACTACTTGGTTAGCATGCAATAGATCAGTATGCTAGAAAAAATAGCGGGGAGAGAGAGGAGAGAGAGAGAGGGGGGGGACATTAACACTGCACCACCACCACTATTACCAGTTAGCGTCACCAACTCTTCATCAACTTACTGCATACATATCATCTTAGAAGGCTATAAAATATTACGTAGTCAACTTTTATTTGTAGGTTAGCTTTGCCTCTGAAATATCATATGCAAAATTTTTAAAAATCAAAAGGTTTGCGAAGCGACTAGTCAGTGTTGCCAACTTCTATTTATAGGTTAGATTCGAATGTAAATATATCACATAGTGAAATATTCTTGGGTG
Source organism: Lepisma saccharinum (assembly GCF_977018435.1). Lineage (NCBI taxonomy): Eukaryota > Metazoa > Arthropoda > Insecta > Zygentoma > Lepismatidae > Lepisma > Lepisma saccharinum. The sequence goes on from NC_139254.1 coordinate 29,255,081, forward strand.
CGTTGGCAAAACTGCGAGTCACTTGGTGACGTTCAACCCGTCAATTATAACTACTAATATCAATAATAATCCTTTCAGGTATCCAAGTATATTTCATTTCACAAAGTCTCCATATTTATTTAGGAAATGAATGTTAACTGCTTCATCAAAGAAAAAAACTAGTACGAACAATACAATTGACTATATTGTTAACCAGTTTTGGAGCCGTGGAAAATATTCATTCTCGTTTCGTGGAATGTTACAAAAAACTAGTAGCATTATAAGAGATTTAAAACTGAAATCTAATAAAACAAACACATAACTGACGATATGAGAAGGGAATATGCCGGTGCAACTTTGGTGTAAAAATTACGAGACGATAAATTATTGTGAATGATTTTAGGAACGCTTTGATAATAATTGGGAAAAGTACGTTTTAGTGTGGAGAGCATTTTCTTCAGATATATTGAAAAGTAGAAAGCAAGGAAAATCAAATGGAAGAAAAAGAAATGACAAAATTAAAATTTGGAGGATTGTCGAACTTACGTCGTTCAATTCGATAGCGAAAAATAAGCCGGCTTTGAGGTATCTTGTGAATATATGGAAGTGGAGGACAATATGAAATCTGGGTAGAGAAAAAAAAAAGGCGGTTTGCGCCTGTGGGGCTATTTCCTTCTGGTCGAACGTTCCTGAAAACAAACTTTTCTACTAGTACTATATTCGAAGTACCCACATGGCATGGCCGCCGCTCGTTGTGTGTATATTTCTGGTGTAATTAGGTTACCTTGCCCAATTGTCGATTAAATCCACCAATTTTTGCCAAACGGCGGAAAATTTATACCTTTCTTGGCTTAAAATTTCCATGTGGTCAATCGTGTAGGAAAGACTATTGTTTTTGTTTGGCTGAACAGGTGTGGGATCAATTGTATCATAGTCCCTAGGAAATAACAATAATAGTAATTTCAGATATACAAGTATATTTCATTTCACAAAGTCTCCATATTTATTTAGGAAATGAATATTAACTGCTTCATCAAAGAAATAAAACCATCAAGAACAATACAATTGACTGTATTACTAACCAGTTTTGGATTCGTGGAAAGTACTCATTCTCGTTTCGTGGAATGTTATAAAAAAGCTAGTAACATTATAAGATATTTAAAACTGAAATCTAATAAAACAAACTCATAACTGACGATTTGAGAAGAGAATATGCAATTGCATAAATCTTAAACGAAATGTCAGGAAGAGGTACTTCAAACTTGATTTCAACAGAATTTCATCTTATTAATGTAATAAGTAATATTGCTTCCAGAATATCCCATGTAAGGCTCTAAGATGGAAGCCAACTTAGGTGTAATGTAAAAATTACGAGAGGATAAATTATTGTGAATGATTTTAGGAACGCTTTGATAATAATTGGGAAAAGTACGTTTTAGTGTGGAGAGCATTTTCTTGAGATATATTGAAAAGTAGAAAGCAAGGAAAATCAAATGTAAATAAAAGAAATGAAAAGATTAAAATTTGGAGGAGTGTCGAACTTACGTCGTTCAATTCGATAGCTAAAAAGAAGCCGACTTTGAGGTTTCTTGTGAATAAATGGAAGTGGAGGACAATATGAAACTTGGGAAGAGAAAACAAAAAGACGGTTTGCGCTTGTGGGGCTATTTCCTTCAGGTCGAAGCTCCCTTCGACACATCTAAAAACAAACTTTTCTGCTAATGCTATATTCGAAGTACCCACATGGCATGGTCGCCGCTCGTTGTGTATAATTCTGGTGTAATTAGGTTATCTTACCCGATTGTAGATTAAATCCAACTGTTTTTGTCAAATGACGGAAGATATATACCTTTCGTGGCTTAAAATTTCCATGTGGTCAAACGTGTAGGAGAGATTTTTGTTTTTGTTTGGCCGAACAGGTGTGGGATCAGTTGTATCATAGTCCCTAGGAAATATTAATAATAGTAATTTCAGATATACAAGTATATTTCATTTCACAAAGTCTCCATATTTATTTAGGAAATGAATATTAACTACTTCATCGAAGAAATAAAACTAGCACGAACAATACAATTGACTGCATTATTAACCAGTTTTGGAGCCGTGGAAAATATTCATTTTCGTTTCGTGGAATGTTACAAAAAAGCTAGTAACATTATAAGAGATTTAAAACAGAAATCTAATAAAACAAACACATAACTGACGATATGAAAAGAGAATATGAAGGTGCATAAATCTTAAAAGGAAATGAAGGGAAGAGGTACATCAATCTTGATTTCAAAATAATTTCATCTTATTAATGTAATAAGCAATATTTCTTCCAGAATATCCCATCTAAGGCTCCAGGATGGACGGCAACTTTGGTGTAAAAATTACGAGAGGATAAATTATTGTCAATGATTTTAGGAACGCTTTGATAATAATTGGGAAAAGTAAGTATTAGTGTGGGGAGGACTTTCTTGAGATACATTGAAAAGTAGAAACAAGGAAAATCAAATGGAAATAAAAGAAATGAAGAAATTAAAATTTGGAGGAGTGTCGAACTAACGTCGTTCAATTCGCTAGCAAAAAATAAACAGGCTTTGGGGTTTCTTGTGAATAAATGGAAGTGGGGGACAATATGAAATGTGGGTAGAGAAAACAAAAAGGCGCTGGCGCCTGTGGGGCTGTTTCCTTCTGGGCGAAGCTCCCTTCGACATATTTGCATACAAATTTTTCTGCTAATGCAAGATTCGAAGTACACACATGTCATGGCCGCCGCTCGTTGTGTGTATATTTCTGGTGTAATTAGGTTAACTTGCCCGATTTTCGATTAAATCCACCTATTTTTACCAAATGATGAAAAATTTATATCTTTCGTGACTTAAAGTTTCCATGTGGTCAAACGTATAGGAAAGACTATTGTTTTTGTTCGGCCGAACAGGTGTAGCGTCAGTTGTTTCATAGTCCCTAGGAAATATCATTAATAATCCTTTCAGGTATCCAAGTATATTTCATTTCACAAAGTCTCCATATTTATTTAGGAAATGAATATTAACTGCTTCATCAAAGAAATAAAACTAGCACGAACAATACAATTGACTGCATTATGAACCAGTTTTGGAGCCGTGGAAAATATTCATTCTCGTTTCGTGGAATGTTACAAAAAAGCAAGTGACATTATAAGAGATTTAAAACTGAAATGTAATAAAACAAACACATAATTGACGATTTGAGAAGAGAATATGCCGGTGCATAAATCTTAAACGAAATGACAGGAAGAGGTACATCAAACCTGTTTTCAACAGAAATTCATCTTATTAATGTAATAAGCAATATTTCTTTTAGAATATCCCATCTAAGGCTCTAAGATGGAGAGCAACTTTGGTGTAGTAATTACGAGGGAATAAATTATTGTGAATGATTTTAGAAACGCTTTGATAGTAATTGGGAAAAGTTCGTTTTATTGTGGAGAGTATTTTCTTGAAATAAATTGAAAAGTAGAAACAAGGAAAATCAAATGCAAGAAAAAGAAATGAAAAAATTAAAATTCGGAGGAGTGTCGAACTTACGTTGTTCAATTCGATAGCGAAGAATAATCCGGTTTGGGGTTTCTTGTGAATAAATGGAAGTGGACGACAAAATGAAATGTGGGTAGAAATAACTTTTCATGGTAAGAGTATGATAATTACAATGGAATGAGAACCCATTCTGGCGCCCTAGTAGGAGGGTGACCATAATAGTTTGAAGTAGTGTATCAATTGAATACTACTTTTTGACATATTTTGACAATTTTTTGTCGACGTTTTAGCGTTTAGCGATGTTTTAGCGAAATTTCCCATTTTTCCCAACTCGTACTTGGTACGAGTGCTTTTTTAGCCTCTTTTTTTATCAATTGAATATCAGTTTTTGACATATTTTGACAATTTTTTGTCGATGTTTTAGCGTTTAGCGATGATTTAGTAAAATTTCCCTTTTTTATTCCCACTCGCATTTGTAGGAATGCCACGATCTTACGTGATATAACTTAACCTATCCTTTTTTATTACGTGCTAAACTACACGAGAGCCTCTAGTAGTGCAGGTGCCCGGGTTCACGGACATTAATTGAGGATCAAAAAATACCTCAAAAACTCACTTTCTCTCCACGTTCCGCGCCTCATTTATTGCGCTGACGATGTTTCACAGCGACGAAAACAGCACCAAAACTTCAAAAACTCACTTTACTCATTTGGGGTTCAGTGTTGCCAACCCACCCCAAGAAAACCAAAACCTCAAAAACTCATTTTCTCTCATTTATTGCGCTGATGATGTTTCACAGCGTGTTTATATATCGTGACCTTTGTAAACCTCTCTCGGGAACGATGTGTAGTGGACTTTAGAGAGTTCTGCGCCCTTAAGTGAGGTTCAGTGTTACCAACCCCCCAAAGAAAAGTGGACAGAAAAAAAAGATCTGGCATCACACATTTTAAGCTATTTTTTACCTCCTGCTCTTATGCTACCTCGTCCTTTGACCTACACTTTTGAAATGACTTACGACATTTTCCTATAAGTCTGTCTCCTCTTACTGTAAGGTCCCTCAGTGTAATCTACTACGACCTTGCTCTCAGCGTAATCTGCTACGATGTTTTTTTAAAAAAAAATCATGTGTGATCTTCTGCGGTGTGTGTGTGTGTGTGTGTGTGATAATCAACACCAGTTCTAATGGTCATGGCTATCAAAGCCATGCCTCTGTAGAGTTTCATGAGTTATTATTATTATTTTTTATTTGCGCACCGAACTAACTTACATTGTATTTTATATAACCTTGTTGATTTTTTTAGTATGTGGCAATTATTTTTTTTTAGGAATTATTTTTTAAAACTGCTCCGTGACCCTCTCGTTCTTCACGTCGTGGACGAAGGACTTCTCTGCGACCAGGATGACGCTGCATAGAGTATCGGCAGGCAGCGCGTCGTGGAACTCGCAGACGACCTTGATGTTGGTTCGATCGTTGACCACCACCTGCTTCCTCTTCGTGGTATTGATGACGAACATCGGCCTGCGTGTTTTGAATTCGCTGGGCGTGTAGTACATGTCCACGCTTCCCTCGGTCACGCGTTTGTAAGCCGTGTAAGCTTCGTAAAGTTTGAGGTAATCGTCTTTGGTCATGTCGAGGTTGTAATTTTCGCGCGGGAACACTTCGTTCCTCCCATTCTTGAGATAAACGTTCTTGATCTTGCAGTCGTCGAACTTGCTGGAATCTTTTTCCTGATTGTTATCGCGTCCGGTCTGAAAGAGCACTACGACGAAATCTGGCATGTCGAACTGTATGTTGTTGAACTGCGTCGTCACGTCGAATTCCATGTGACTTCCGGACGCCAACTTCTGCACGCACTGGTAACCGTGAAAGTGAATCGCCACCTGTGGACTTTTCAAGATCTCCGCTTTGTACTTGAGGGCGTAGTTCGTTTCGTATTCCACGATCGGCATTCTAAACTCCATGCTCCGGATGACGCACTTGGCTGCTTCGGGTAAAGTGTTGGGCAGTGGCGTGGTGCCGTCCGGACCCAAAGTAGCGTATCGCATCAGTGCGTCGTTGTCGTTGGCCGCTCTTCGAAAAGTGGCGCGCAATCCTCCCTTCCACATGATCTCCTTGTAGTCCGAGAAGAATCCCGGAAGCAGACGCATGGGAAAGAGCACCGTGTGACTTCTCGTCGATATTTTTGTTCCCGCTTCGAAACCCCCCGCCTGATAGTATGCCGCGTCCGTTTTGGATAATTTCAATGTTCCCACTGCCGCCGACGTGATGCCTGGATAATCGATTCTGTCGATGACGGTGTTGTGTTTCCTCACCTCCACCTGCGAGAACAGGTGAGGCACGAAGTTGTCCACGAGTATCAAATTTGCTGCTGCTGCGGGGAACGCGTCTCCGCTTTCTTTCTTCACCACGTCGAATTGAAGGTAGAGGTCCGCTCTGTGAGGATGAACGAACCCGTCGCCTACGTCCACGTCGTATTCGATCTCCCTGTTCGCTTCGTTCAAATTTCCGAACATAGGTTCTATTCACACTTTTTCTCACGTATAGGTGTACATGATGAATCCGCAAACAGATTTTTCCTAAGTCTTACCGTTTCCAAGATAATCCCACTTCCGGTCGCCATTTTCGATTTCCGAACATAGGTTCTATTCATACTTTTTCTCACGTATAGGTGTGCATGATGAATCCCCAAACAGATTTTTCCTAAGTCTTATCGTTTCCAAGATAACCCCACTTCCGGTCGCCATTTTCGATTTCCGAGCATAGGTTCTATTCATACTTTTTCTCACGTATAGGCGTACGTGATGAATCCGCAAACAGATTTTTCCTAAGTCTTACCGTTTCCAAGATAACCCCACTTCCGGTCTCCATTTTCGATTTCCGAGCATAGGTTCTATTCATACTTTTTCTCACGTATAGGCGTACGTGATGAATCCACAAACAGATTTTTTTGCTAAGTCATGAATTGGAGGGTTCTATGACAACCTATATTAATTCTCGTAAGAGAACAGAACGTGTCCTACGGGGCAAGTTAAGGGGCATGTGCATGGCCAAAGGGGAAGTTCCTTTGCGCGCTCAAGGATGATTTAATTTTATTATATTTTCAGATTGACCACAAAACAAGGTGTTGACAGGCAGTGTAAGAAGATGTTTCATTATCAACCTCCACTTCTTGCAGTACATCCTGGACACAGCGTTGCAGGTTAACAAAGAATCTTTTGGTCAGTATATTTTTTTTTCTTAAAACTGTTCGGTTACTCGCTCGTTCCTCACATCATACACAAAAGTTTTCTCCGCGATGAGGATGACGCTACACAGAGTGTCGGCAGTCAAGGCATCGTGGAACTCGCACACAATCTTGATGTTGGTGCGATCGTTAACAACCACCTGCTTTCTCTTAGATGTGTTGATGACGAACATGGGTCTGCGAGCTATGAACTCGTTTGGATTGTAGTACACGTCCACGTTACCCGAAGTCACTCGTTTGTAAGCAGTGTACGCCTCGTACAGTTTCAGGTAGTCCTCTTCTGCGATGTTTAGGTTGTAGTTCTCACGTGGGAAAACTTCGTTCCTGCCATTTTTGAGGTAAATGTTCTTAATCTTGCAGTTGTCGAACTGGCTGGAATCTTTCTCCTGATTGTTACCCCTTCCTGTCTAGAAGAGTACGGCTGCAAACTCGGGCATGTCGTACCGAATGTTGTTGAATTGCGTGGTTACGTCAAATTCGAAATGATTGCCGGAAGCAGGTTTTTGCACACACTGGTAGCCGTAAAATTGAATGGACACTTGAGGATTCTTCAGGATGTCGGCTTTGTACTTGAGAGCGTAGTTTGATTCGTATTCTACCACTGGCACGCGCAGCTCCATGGACCTTACAAGACACTTGGCAGCGTCGGGTAGTGTGTTGGGAAGCAAGGTAGTCCCGTCCGGGCCCAAAGTGCTGTAGCGCATCAGTGCGTCGTTGTCGTTGGCAGCTCTGCGAAAAGTGACGCGCAAACCACCCTTCCACATGATCTCCTTGTAGTCCGAGAAGAAACCGGGCAGCAGACGCATGGGAAACAGTACTGTGTGACTTTGAGTTTTGATTTTTGTACCTGCTTCGAATCCCCCTGCCTGGTAGTATGCTGCATCGGTCTTGGAGAGTTTCAGTGTTCGCACAGCTGTAGAGGTAATCCCGGGGTAGTCAACCCTATCGATGACGGTGCCGTGCTTTCTAACTTCCACCTGCGAGAATAAGTACGGCACAAAATTATCTACGAGTCTTAGGTTTGCGTTGGCAAGAATGCTTCGCCGATGTATCTCTTCACTACATCAAACTTTATATACAAATCAGCTCTGTGAGGGTGAATGAATCCATCCCCGACGTCCACATCGTATTCTATCTCTCGATTCGCTTCGTTAAGGTTGGCAAACGTGCGACGGTTGGGAGGGAAGGACTGCAACTCGTAACTTTCGATTTGTTCCATGATGGTTATTTATTATATGTTAATCTCCACGACGGCAGTGGTCGCGGCTCCTGCAAAATCAACCACCTCC